>NC_091324.1:7011379-7233879 GCF_038502225.1 Cherax quadricarinatus
GAAGGAACACTGCAACAGGCCTACTGACCCATGCGGAGCAGGTCCATGTCCCCCCCCCCGGATAAGCCCAATGACCCACCCAGTCTGGTCACCTCCACTCAAGGAAGGAGCACGGCACCAGACCCAGCAGCACAAGCTAGTCAGGTCTAACTCACACCCACCCACACCCACTCATGTATTTATCTGACCTATTTTTAAAACTACACAACGTTTTAGCTTCAATAACTGTACTCGGGAGTTTGTTCCACTGATTCACAACTCTATTACCAAACCAATGTTTTCCTATATCCTTCCTGAATCTGAATTTTTCCAACTTGAAACCATTGCTGCGAGTCCTGTCTTGGCTGGAAATTTTCAGCACGCTATTTACATCCCCTTTATTTATTCCAGTTTTCCATTTATACACCTCCATCATATCCCCCTAATTCTACGTCTAGTGCTTTGTTTATTCATGCGAAAGATTTTAACCACCCAACTGATTTTCAAAAGGCCGAAAAAGTTGTATCAAGAGTTCTATGGCTGAGAAAAACATAATTGAATCAAGCTTCATAAGAAATAATACCGATTTTGATAAGAATATTAATTCAGGGTTATACAAAATAACTTATAATTAATTAAATTTTGGAAGAATTTAAGCTATGCGTGCCAGGTCCTTGACACTCCCACCCGTATCACACTGGGACGGGAGTAATGTCGTATGTGAGGTGATATCTCAGCTTTATAAGCCTTCTGCTGGTATATTTTTACAGGTCCTTGATAATGTGAGAAATCACAAAAGCGCTTGGAAATTTCACCTATATATATATATATATATATATATATATATATATATATATATATATATATATATATATATATATATATATATATATATCTATATATATACAAACACTGATCTCTGGCTGAAGGAGACTCGAACCTACGAACCTTGGAACAAGATACGCAGTGCTATACCAATCTCACCACACTGGACCAATACCTTGGCGTCCAGCTTGCGCTAGACATTTTGATCCAAGGCAGCCAGCTTTCAGGGAGAAGGCTTACAGCTCTTCATCTCATCCCCTGCATGCATCAGCCTTACTAGAGATTTTAACAATGCAAGGAATTCGCAAGAGCAGGCGAAATATACACAGTGTGTGTAGGTTGGTAAACAGCAACCACCCAGGGAAGTACTACCGTCCTTGTGAGGGAAAAGTTCAATAGAGAGGGTATAGAAGGAATATATATAGTATCAGTAGTTTCACTGCCGGCTTCTAGTTAAGGTAGGGTAAGTCAATCTCCCGTTTTTTCCCGCCTTTTCTCCCCCTCCCTGAAATTGATAGTTTGTCTGCCGGCTACTAGTTAAGGTAGGGTAAGTCTAGCTCCCGCTATCCCTTCCCCTCCCTCTTATCCCCCCCCCCCGAAAGGTGACGTGTGGGGCTCTGGTTAAACAGTAAATCACTAGACTCACAGCTCCCAACTTTACTCTTGGATGTCAGAGAGGGTCACCTGGCAATCAACGAGTAGAACAGGAGAAGGACTAATGTCCAGAGACTTCTCCACTTTGTATTGAACTACCTGTGCACATGTATGAAATTGCAGGACGTAACTCCACAGCATTGCAGCGGTAAAGAACCTGCTTTCCTGTCTTCAGGATAGAATACTCACTGGTATACTGTGAAGAACTAGCCAGTGGATGGTCACCAACACCTGCGACCCCCCCTCCTTATCATCAGCAACGGCTACGGTTTCAACAACAGTGTCACCAACACCAGACACCATTGTAGATATTAGTGTTGAGTTCAAATGTTATTTTATTCATTTCATTTTTCATTTTTCTTTCAAATAGGATATACCTTTCATGTTTTGTTGTTTTATGTTTGATTTAATAAATAGTGTTTATCTTTGTGAATTATTTCTTTTTCTATTCATTAATTTTCCTGAGGAGGAGCCAGCCTGAGTAATACTGACTGAAGTTGTTACAGGGCTGAGTAAGCCTTCACAAGTGGCGACCCTGCCAGGATTAACGCTACTGAATCAAGATTCAACTCCATCTCGAATCTACCAATGGAACTTCAACGCCGCATACCACAGACGGTTACCGCCAGCCATGAGTAATCATTCTCTATGGTAGGACTACAGTACAGGTATTTGAAAGATTTGGTGATTGTTATAGTCTCAATTTATTGTAAGTCAAGTCAGGCAGGATATAATATTTAATTCTGCCACCATTTATATGTAGCTTGAAACACTTTGGAGGATTAGACTCTAGGGACCCGAGATTTTCCAGTGACAACTTGTTTCATTGAGCTCTTTATTGTATCAAGGGAACTGTCATAGGACACTCTTGATTTGTTGGTGAGAAGACTGGAAGGTCAAGGGACCCCATTCTACTTACTGTTTGCTCAGAGCCGGCATAGAACCCTTCGTTTTCGTTAATACATATTGTTTAATTGAAGCAGGGATCGAGCCCTCTGGTTTATTTACAGCTTGAGCGGAGCAGGAATTGAACCCTCCGTTTTCTTTAATACCCGTTTCATTTCCCCTGATAGTTTAAGTTATTCTTGCAAGCATGGATGAATACCAGTTTTGGATGAATGCTGGAAGTAAGTTAGGAATAACAGGGAAAAATTTAGAATCTTTCATTAGTGCTAAGATCCAGGAAAGACTTGAAAGAGAGAGAATTGAGAGAGAAGAAAGACAGTTAGAAAGGGAAAGAGAAGAAGAAAAGGAGAGAGAGAGAATCGAAAGAGAAGAGAAAAAGGAGAGAGAGAGAATTGAGAGAGAAATCCAAGAAAGACAGTTAGAAAGAGAGCGAGAAGACCAAAAAGAGCGTGATAGACTTGATCGTGAGGAAAGAGCTAAGGAACGTGAGGAACAAGCTAAGATACGTGAGGAACAAGCTAAGATACGTGAGGAACAGGTTAAATTAAGAGAACTTGAGGAAAGAGCAAAGGATAGAGAAGTTGAGGAAAGAGCTAGAGAACGTGACGCAAAAGCTAGAGAACATGAGTTAATAGAGAGAGAAAAGGATCGTGAGCTCGAAAAATCTCGCCTTGAATTGGAGAATAAAAAGTTAACTCTTACACAACAACAATTAGAGGAAGGAGTAATGGAACAACGTGCAGTCAGTGCACATATTCCAACACCTAATTTACCTCCCTTCACAGAGGGGGAAGACATAACTTCATACATTATCAGGTTTGAAAATACCGCTACCCTCTGTGAATGGCCTGCTGACACCTGGGCTACCAGGTTAGGAATGTTATTTTCTGGTACAGCCTTGAATATCTATGCAACTTTGTCGCAGGATATCATACGTAATTATAACCTACTAAAGAAGGCAATCCTTAAAGCATATCAAAAAACCACTAATTCTTACAGGAAAGATTTCAGGTATGCCACCTTACAGCCTGGCCAGAACTTTCAGCAGTTACAGGTAACACTCTTTCGTTTGTTCGACTTTTGGATAGAGAGTTCAGGAATTGATCACAGTTATGAATCTCTTCGAGACTTCATGGTTGCTGACCAGTTCCTGACAGCTCTTCCCCACCAGATACGAACATTCATTAGAGAACGTAACCTGATTAAAGCTGAGGAAGTTGCTGAGGCTGCTGACCTGTATGCTGAGGCTCACAATTCCTATAAAGACCTAAAGGGATGGAACCCTAAGGGCAAGGGTTCATCAGACCTTAAGAAATCAAAGCCTCTAGTGGAAAGTAAAATGACTTTTTTTATTCCTGTTTGTCATTTGTGTGGTGTTAAGGGACATAAACGTCCAGATTGTCCTTCTAAGAACGTCCAAAAAGTTGGAAGATGTTTTAAAGACTGTAATGACCAAGCACCCTTCTGTTCAGGAACAGTTAATGGACTTAATGTATCTACTATTTTACGAGACACTGGATGCACATGTATAGTCATTTCTGATAAGCTGTTCCCTAACCTTAAAGAAACTCATTCCTCTGCTATACTTTCAGACTACTTGGGCCGTACGGACACTTTCCTACCATCCGTTGTTACATTAGGTCTAAATGGTTCACAGGTTGGTCTGAAGCCGTACTAGCTCCCATCACTTCTTGCTCCGTACTAATAGGTAATGTAAAAGGTGCCATTCTTCCTTCTGAGCTTGACCTGTCAGCACCAAAGATGGACACAAGTGTTTCAGATCCTCTTCCTGTAGAGTCAGAGAAGCCGCTCGAAAGTTCAGGTGAGACAATGTCTCGCGAGATTCATGTGGGATTAAAAACCAGTGATGCTTCTCTCGAAAGCGAGGTAGTAGGATCACCGGTTCACTTGTTAGATGAAAGTGAAGATATCACCTCTGATACCATAAATGTCTTGACTAGGGCTCAGACCAAAGCCCAGGCTTCTCCTACTGTCCATCCTTTGATTTTCCCTGACTTTAAGCCTTTAGATATATCGAAGGATTCCTTTGTCAATTTACAACGTAATTGCCCTTCTCTTCAGAATTGCCATAATGCCGCTAAACAAAATCAAGTGATCCAAAGGAAAAACTTTTCATATAAATTTGAATATATAAAAGGTATCTTGTACAAGTCAGTATTCAAATTAAATTCAGATGAGACAGACTATTCCATCTTAGTTGTTCCAAGTCAATGCAGAGAGACTGTTCTTAAAATGGCTCATGACCTGCCAGTGGCCGGACATTTCTCGCATCGTAAAACTTTAAATAAAATTAGGGAAACCTATTTTTGGCCTAAAATGTCCTCAGATGTCACTAACTATTGTAGATCGTGTAAAGTTTGCCAACTGTCATCCTCCCGAGGTACCAGGCGAGTACCTATGGTCAAAATGCCTATCTTTACGGTACCGTTTGAAAGAGTAGCTATTGACATCGTTGGTCCTTTATCTCCACTTTCATCTGGGGGACATAGATATATATTAACATTAGTTGATTATGCTTCGAGTTTCCCTGAAGCCATACCCTTAAAGACCATAACTACTACAGAGGTGGCTGAAGCCCTTTTGTCCATCTTCTCCAGAGTGGGCATCCCTAGAGAAATTTTGTCTGACCGTGGGACACAATTCACATCTGACTTAATGCAACATCTATACCAACTTCTGGGAGTGAAGCCTCTCTTCACCACACCCTATCATCCCAGCTGTAATGGGAGGATTGAGCGCCAGTATTCGATTCTCAAGTCCATTTTAAGGAAACTTTGCTCCCTTAAACCTAAGGAGTGGCATCGTTACCTACCCTGTGCTTTGTTTGCCATGAGGGAAGTTCCCAGTGACTCTTTGGGGTTTTCACCTTTTGGACATCTCTATGGTAGACAGGCCAGAGGTCCACTGTCCATCCTTCATGACTTATGGACTAATGAGGAGGTAAATGCTGAGGTTCAGTCTTCTTACCAGTTTCTCCTTGACCTTAGATCCAAACTTGAGGAGACCTCTGACATAGTTTCGAAAAACCTAAGCTTGTCAATGGACCAGTACAAAACCTATTTTGACTCCAAAAGTCAGAGGAGAAGTTTTAACGTAGGGGATGAAGTTCTTGTACTTTTGCCTAAGTCAAAAAAATTATTAGTAGCATGGAAAGGTCCATATAAAGTATTAAAAATTTGTGGGAAAGTTGACTACCTCATAGAAGTCAAGGGGAAACCTAAGCTTTATCATATCAACATCCTTAAGAAATATTACCGAAGAAATTCGGTTAACTGCCTTAACAACTTTGACTTAGTTTTTCCACACGAACTTGATAAGACAACTGAAGAATGTAAAGTGTGCGTAATTGACACCTCTAACTTAGACTATGATGAAGAACTACATGACTTGGTGACTCTTGACCACTCGGATGCAACCAACATTAATATTAATGAATCTTTGGATGACCATAAGAGACATGAACTACTTCAATGTGTGAGTAACTTTTCAGACGTCTTTACTGATATTCCAGGTGTTACCTCCACGGTAGTCCATAAGATTGACTTAGTGACGGACAATCCTATCAAACGGAAATTATACCCAGTTCCAGTTCACCTTAGGGATGCATTTGACCGAGAGGTAGACAAATTATTAAAACTAAAGATCATTGAACCTTCAGTATCTGCATATTGCTCACCAGTCGTCATGGTTAAGAAGGAGGATAATTCATATAGACTTGCTATTGACTTCAGAGGCCTTAATGCTATAACTCGGTGGGATGCTGAGCCTATGCCCCTTAATAGATAGCGATCTACACAAATTTTATGACGCTTCCTTCTTTTCAGAGATTGATATTGCGCAGGCATAACATCAAGTAATGTTAGATCCTTCTTCTAAGCAGTACACCGCTTTTCCTACACACCAAGGACTGATGCAGTATAGAACTATGCCCTTCGGTTTGGTAACTGCCTGTGCTACCTACGTGAGACTGATGAGAAAGGTCTTGGGTAATATGCCAAATGTTTCAGTTTATTTTGATAACATTTACGTAATGACATCTACGTGGGGCGAACATATCCAAACATTAACATCAGTTTTGCGTAGGTTACGCTCACATGGCCTCACTGCCAAGCCGAAGAAATGCTTCCTTGGGTATAACAAGATTAGATATCTTGGACTGATACTTTCTAATAACACTCTGCAGCCTCTCCCCAGTAAGATCAAAGCTTTATTAGAATTTAAATTCCCCAAAACCAAGAAACTCATGCGTAGCTTTCTTGGTTCTGTAAATTTTTATGCACGGTTTATCCCGAATCTTGCTGATCTTACAGGCATCTTATCGGACTTCCTTAAAAAGTCTGTGAAGGAACCTCTTGAACTTTCCGACGTAGCTCGGGAAAAGTTTAATGAGATTAAAAGTATCTTTTCGAAAGACCCTATACTTAAGATTCCAGATATTAATAAAACATTTTGTTTGAGAAATGATGCCTCCAATACTGGCTTAGGTGCGGTGTTACTACAATACCATGATGGTACTCCCTTCCCTGTATGCTTCCTAAGCCGGAAACTCCTTCCTGCAGAAACAAGATACTCCACAATAGAAAAGGAATGTTTAGCCCTTGTGTGGGGTATCTCCAAACTTAAATTTTATTTGTTGGGAAAAGAATTCATTTTAGAAACGGACCACAAACCTTTGATATACCTAGAAACTTTTAAGGGAACCAACAGTCGCCTCTTGAGGTGGACATTGGCACTCCAGGCTTTTAAGTTCCATATTGTGTATATCAATGGTTCATCCAATTATTTCTCTGACTGGTTAAGTCGTGACAGTCAGTAGAAGATTTGTTGCCTTACACGACTTCCATATGTTAGAACTTTTTCCTCGCCTATTCTTCTTATACTCCTTGACTATAAGTCTTGGCATGGGGGAGTGTGAGGGAAAAGTTCAATAGAGAGGGTATAGAAGGAATATATATAGTATCAGTAGTTTCACTGCCGGCTTCTAGTTAAGGTAGGGTAAGTCAATCTCCCGTTTTTTCCCGCCTTTTCTCCCCCTCCCTGAAATTGATAGTTTGTCTGCCGGCTACTAGTTAAGGTAGGGTAAGTCTAGCTCCCGCTATCCCTTCCCCTCCCTCTTATCCCCCCCCCGAAAGGTGACGTGTGGGGCTCTGGTTAAACAGTAAATCACTAGACTCACAGCTCCCAACTCTACTCTTGGATGTCAGAGAGGGTCACCTGGCAATCAACGAGTAGAACAGGAGAAGGACTAATGTCCAGAGACTTCTCCATTTTGTATTGAACTACCTGTGCACATGTATGAAATTGCAGGACGTAACTCCACAGCATTGCAGCGGTAAAGAACCTGCTTTCCTGTCTTCGGGATAGAATACTCACTGGTATACTGTGAAGAACTAGCCAGTGGATGGTCACCAACACCTGCGACCCCCCCTCCTTATCATCAGCAACGGCTACGGTTTCAACAACAGTGTCACCAACACCAGACACCATTGTAGATATTAGTGTTGAGTTCAAATGTTTTATTCATTTCATTTTTCATTTTTCTTTCAAATAGGATATACCTTTCATGTTTTGTTGTTTTATGTTTGATTTAATAAATAGTGTTTATCTTTGTGAATTATTTCTTTTTCTATTCATTAATTTTCCTGAGGAGGAGCCAGCCTGAGTAATACTGTCTGAAGTTGTTACATGGCTGAGTAAGCCTTCACAGTCCTGCCAGATGACTGTGAAACAGAAACCTGTAACTGTTTTGCATGATGGTAAGATTGCTGGTGTCTTTTTCTGTCTCAAACACGCTAGATAACAGGGATATCTTGTACTCCTACTTACACTTTGGTCACACTTCACAGACACGCACATGCATGCATATATATATATATATATATATATATATATATATATATATATATATATATATATATATATATACACACATCTAGGTTTTTCTATTTCTAAATAGCTCTTGTTCTAATTTATTTCTTCTATTGTCCACGGGGAAGTGGAAAAGAATCTTTCCTCCATAAGCCATGCGTGTCGTACGAGGCGACTAAAATGCCGGGAGCAATGGGCTAGTAACCCCTTCTCCTGTAGACATTTACTAAAAAAGAGAAGAAAAACTTTTTCATTTATGTTAACATAAAAAATAATAATTTTGTACCAAAAGAGCCATAGAAAACTTACCTAACCTTACTATAACAAGCGCAATTTAAGTTAATCTAATCCAACTAAATATATATTTGATAGGTTAGCAATAATTTAATAATAAACATAGGTTCACAATGATTTTTGCGAATTATTGGATACACAAATTTTCGGTTGCCTTATTCGGCAACAAAAGCGTTGCTATTTGAGCCAAAATCTCAAGTTCCACCTAGTCGGCACGACATACTAATATATATATATATATATATATATATATATATATATGCAAGGAATTCGCAAAAGCAGGCGAAATATACACAAACACTGATCTCTGGCCGAAGGAGACTCAAACCTACAAACCTTGGAACAAGGTACGCAGTGCTAAACCATTCTCACCACACTGGACAATACCTTGGCGCCCAGCTTGCGCTAGACGTTAATCCAAGACAGCCAGCTTTCAGGGAGAAGGCTTACATCTTTTCATCTCATCCCCTGCATGCATCAGCCTTACTAGAGATTTTAACAATGCAAGGAATTCGCAAGTGTTTGTGTATATTTCGCCTGCTCTTGCGAATTCATTGCATTGTTAAAATCTCTAGTAAGGCTGATGTATGCAGGGGATGAGATGAAAAGATGTAAGCCTTCTCCCTGAAAGCTGGCTGCCTTGGATTAACGTCTAGCGCAAGCTGGGCGCCAAGGTTTTGGTCCAGTGTGGTGAGAATGGTAAAGCACTGCGTACCTTGTTCCAAGGTTCGTAGGTTCGAGTCTCCTTCGGCCAGAGATCAGTGTTTATAATATATATATATATATATATATATATATATATATATATATATATATATATATATATATATATATGTAATTTCTTCTTTCCATCGTGGTTGAGTAATTTTTTTTTTTTGATGGGTTAGTGCTAATGTTATTCTTGACACTGTTTTAGCTGTTATCGATTTCATATATGTTTTCCTATTTCACTGTTATTGGTGTTCTCCTCTCTTTGTTATTGTGTCGTTGATACGATAGCAGCATTTTTCTGGCGCTGTTACTGTGTCGTTGTTACAACAGCACCATCTCTCTGGTGCTGTTGCTGTGTCGTTGTTATAACAGCACCATCTCTCTGATGCTGTTGCTGTGTCGTTGTTACAACAGCTCCGTCTCTCTGGTGCTGTTACTGTGTCGTTGTTACAACAGCACCATCTCTCTGGTGCTGTTACTGTGTCGTTGTTACAACAGCACCATCTCTCTGGTGCTGTTACTGTGTAGTTGTTACAACAGCACCATCTCTCTGGTGCTGTTGCTGTGTCGTTGTTACAACAGCACCATCTCTCTGGTGCTGTTGCTGTGTCGTTGTTACAACAGCTCCGTCTCTCTGGTGCTGTTACTGTGTCGTTGTTACAACAGCACCATCTCTCTGGTGCTGTTGCTGTGTCGTTGTTACAACAGCTCCGTCTCTCTGGTGCTGTTACTGTGTCGTTGTTACAACAGCACCATCTCTCTGGTGCTGTTGCTGTGTCGTTGTTACAACAGCACCATCTCTCTGGTGCTGTTACTGTGTCGTTGTTACAACAGCACCATCTGTCTGATGCTGTTGCTGTGTCGTTGTTACAACAGCACCATATCTCTGGTGCTGTTGCTGTGTCGTTGTTACAACAGCTCCGTCTCTCTGGTGCTGTTACTGTGTCGTTGTTACAACAGCTCCGTCTCTCTGGTGCTGTTGCTGTGTCGTTGTTACAACAGCTCCGTCTCTCTGGTGCTGTTGCTTTGTCGTTGTTACAACAGCACCTGTGGAGAAATTTTCTCCAGGAGGGGGGTATCAGCCCCCTTCAGCCCTTTCAGCCCCTTTCAGCCCTGAGGGGCCAAGCCCTCTCAGAAGGGGCGAGCGTCTTGTTTACTGCTACAGTGAGTAATTGATCACAGATGCTATGCAACGTAGTCAAGTGACCTCTGCTCCTTGCAGCAGTGTTGCAAAGTGTATTTTTATAAGAGACAATACATTCTTACTTTAGCAAGACAATTAAGGAAAATCCTGCTCCCACTTTATTACCATAGTAAAGATAGTGTACATTGTTGTCTATAAGACAGCAAGAAACAAACCTGCTTTGCTTCATCGAGGAGGTGACAAGGATGCAAGGTACTAGGTCAGCGTTTTTTTTGTGTGTATTAGGGCAGTGACGGCTTGGGGCGGTATGGCATCGCCAGACTAACTTTGACTCTACTACGAGTGACACTGACGCCATGATAACCAGCAAAGAACACTGATCTGTGCGTTAGTGTGAATAAAGTGTCTCACAAAACACAATAAACATAAGTGTGATCAGCTTCTCTTGTGATACATTGTGAACAATAAAGACAAATCTTGTGGAACATAGTGTACCAGTGTGCGTTTCCTAGACAATGGAAGACGTGGACATCCAAGGACACTTCAGCTTCTATCAAGTCACCGATACCTGTCGAAGGTGTTGAGAACACCATAGCTCACGTTACAAGAGCAAGGTATGTTACGAATTTCTTGTAGATCGGGGGACTGCGCAGTTCTTGAGTCGCAAGGAGTTTGTAATCAACCTATAGTCGGCAGTAAGGTGTGGACTTTTGAGTCCAAACAAGTAGGTATATCGTCAGCCATCATCGAATGAAATATGCTGACATAACACCCCCTAGGGGTAATTTATATACTTACAAATTATATCTCTTGACAGCCCATGTTGAGATGGTTTCGACAGCTTTCAAGACCTCGTCTGCAGGGGCGGCTGTGTAGACGATTTGCTGTCATTTATCAGCTAAGTGTTCAATATATTTCTATTTATGAATCATACATAGCTGGTAAGGCCAATATCTTCAATAGAATTGGTCGTGCTCGAACCGGATAAAGACCACACTGTGGTCCAAATATGTTGTACTACAGTGTACAAATAACCTATGAGCCAAGGTCCTTCGAAAAAAGCTGTAAAACTAGTGTTTTACAATATAAATCAGTATAAATGAGTCCCTCCAGACTCAATCACAGAGAATGGGCAGCCAAAAGAAAACGGGCGCTCACCCAGCGTTCACCCAAAAGAAAACGGGAGCTGGGTGACTCACCCAACAAGAAGACGGGAGCTGGGTATCACCCTGCACCCTGCACACACTGCTCCAATCTCGAGAAATTGCTGATTAAGACAACAACCCAAGTGATGTTGTTTGTCTGAGTGTATATATACACATAGTGTTTATAATGTTTATAGACAGAAATTAAGAGACAAGATTGTGTTAAAGTTTGTTTCTTATAGATCTACCTGTTATATTAAAGGAACTTATATATAAAGTGTAAGCTTTCAAATATATATTAACAGTGAAATTTATATATGTGTAAGTAATATTCACGTGTGATTACAGTTATACAGTGACATTTATAGTGTATTGTGAATGAAGTGTATAACATCGTTATTTACGATTAATCATCGTGGTCAGGCTGACACAGCAAAACTCAAGCCATAAACACCAGCCACATGTACGGTGTACCCTTCATGGTCATTGACCCTGAGGTTAAGCTTAGTGGGTCAGTAGTGTCTGACTGATTATTGCTGACTTAAGCATAACAAAAACTCAGCTGTTTATAGCAGTACAGTGTTTTTTAAACACTCTAAGTGTGGTGCTAGAATTTTCAGTATACCATTAAAATGGCTTGTTTGAAAACTCAGTTTCAGTCTTTACAGACTAAGATTACACAATTAGAAAATCTAATTTCAGTCTGTATAGGATTAACTCAAGATACAAACATAGATTTTGATGATCTTGAGGTCAAGTTTGAATTATTTACACAACGTATGAAAATAATTAATTCAGACTATACACATTATGAAAATAAATTTCTTGAATCAGATCCATCTGAGGATGAAATTAAAAATGTTTTGGATACTTTTAGTGATCAACAATTAAGGTGGACAGGAGTACAGGCTATCTGCCGTAAAACTCTGTCACAGAGACCTACTACTAGTGGTCAAACACCTGTTACACCTGTAACAACAAGTGTCCCATTACCAAGCTTACCTACATTGTCATTACCTATTTTCCAAGGTCATAATTATGAAGAATTCATTAGTGGTTTTCAATCCATAGTAAATTCACGAACTGACATAGATGAGATTGCTAAGTTCAATTATCTTAAATGTCTTGTGAAGGGAGAACCCTATGAACTGATTAAGTCATTTCCGGTGGTCAAAGGCAATTATCAAATAGCCTTACGTGTCTTAGCAGACAATTACTTTGATGATGACAAGGCTAGAGTTAGACATGCAGTCTTAATATCAAGCTTGAAGCCACCCAAACATTGTTATTCAGACTTACAGGCATTTAGAATCACATTAGACAATAGTCTCAGATCTCTAGGTGCTAAATATGACCTAAGGCAATGTGATTGGTTTATCAGTGGTATTGTACAGGATAAGTTGTCACCACAAACTATTGAACGATTAAATATTATGTTCAATAAACGCTATTTCACTTGTGAAGAAATTAGCAATGGTTTACAAACAATAGTTTCATGCATGCAAGCAACGAGACAAGATGAAAAATCCACAAATCCAGTGGATAACAAACCTTCAACTCAGTATAAAAAGAGTATACCTACTCCCACTAAACCACATAATGGGAAATCCCATATAGGCATTTATCAAGCTGTGAATACAACAGACAGTAAACAGACTGTCACACATAAACGTACTCCAAAATGTGTACTTTGTGATGGAACACATTGGGCACAGTATTGTAGTCAATACACATCAATGGAGGCACGTAAACAACGTGTTCATCAGCTGAAAAGGTGCATCAAGTGTTTAGGTGAACACAAGGGAGGTAAATGCTCACTGAAGAAGTGTTTTAAATGCAAGGGTATGCATCATACAGCATTATGCCCAAATACTTTTGCTGAACAGCAGCAGACTTCCACAGAATCAGGAAGTCAACAAGCAACAGCATTAAATGTGAGAGATAAGTTTAAAGCAACTGCTCTCCCGATAGCTCGAGTTGAGTTATCTAATAAATTACACAAAACCAATGTGCTAACACTATTTGATCAAGGCTCACAAAGGTCCTTCATAAGAAGAACAGTGTTGCAGAAACTGAATAAACAACCCTATGCCAAAATACAGTTAGATATAGCTGGTTTTTTCCACAATTCTGGTAAACAGACATATGACCTAGCCAGAATCACTGTTGGTCTAGGAAACAGGAAAAAGACAGTAGAAGCTGTGGTAGTAGATGATTTGCCTAAGTCTGTGCAGATCCAGGGATTAAAAGAAACAGTTGCAGCACTGAAAGCAGCTAAGGTCAAGTTAGCCTGTCCTGACATACAGACGGACACAATTAGTCCAATTGATTTAATCATTGGAAGTGATTATTATCACTGTTTTGTGCAAAATATAGTAAGTAAACATGATGTTCACTTGCTGAAAACAGCAGGAGGCCACATGATATGTGGTCCCATTCCCTCTCAAAGTGGGAAAGAAGCTGATATTGATTCAGTGGAAAATGTACTAGTTACGAGAATAACCGCTGATCATGTACCACAGCAAAAATTATCATTACTGGAAGAAATGAATGAACCAGTTGATAAGTTGTGGGATTTAGATGCGATAGGTATTGATGTAAATAAACCAAGCCCACAAGAGTCTCAGACTTATAACCAATATTTGGACACTGTCAAATATAAAGATGGACAGTATTGGGTTAGGTTACCATGGAAATTAAATCCACCACATCTGCCTAGCAATTATCGCATGGCTTTCGGACAGATGAAAGCACAAATACATGAGCTCAGGAAGAATCCAGAGCTACTGACTGTCTATGATAATATCATACAAGAACAGTTGGACAATAAATTCATTGAGGAAATAGTCGAAGATAAGTTGAAGACAAACGCTCATTATCTCCCGCACCATGGAGTCAGAAAAGATTCTGAAACCACTCCACTACGTGTTGTATATAATTGCAGCGCACGTGCAAATAAAGATGTAGCAAGTCTTAATGACTGTCTGATGACCGGACCCTCACTAACTGAGAAGCTTGGAGACGTGCTTATGAAATTTCGCACAAACCCATATGCCTACACGGCTGATATTTCCAAGGCTTTCTTAAGAGTAGGACTACAAGAAATAGATAGAGATTATACTCGATTCTTGTGGCCTGAAAATCCACATGATCCTCAAAGTCCTGTGAAAACTTATCGTTTCAAATCAGTATTATTTGGTGCAACATCCTCTCCATTCTTACTAGAAGCTACTCTAAATACACATTTGAAGAAATCTGAAAGTCCCTTCAAAGAAATCTTAAAGAAAAGTTTCTATGTGGACAATCTTCAAGGTACTGTGAATAAAGAGGAGGATTTGAAATCCTTATACAGAGAAGCTAACAAGGAGATGAAAGAAGCAAATATGCCTCTAAGGATGTGGAATACAAATTCAAAGCAATTAAGGGAACTTATCAAAGAAGATTTCCCTGAAACTGAAATTCCTGATTGCAACAATATGCTGGGACTTAATTGGAACACACAGGAAGATACTTTGAGTCTCAAAAGGATAAACAATAAATCATGCAGTACACTCACTAAACGTAGTTTACTGTCAGAGGTATCACAATGTTTTGATCCTCTAGGACTCGTCTCACCAATTACCATAAAAGGTAAAATGCTTATGCAAGATGCATGGAAACTCAAAATTGGATGGGATGAGAACTTGCCTCTAGAAATGAGTCAAGCATGGGATGAAATATCCAAGGAGTTTAAACAACTTCATCAAATTAAATTTCCCAGACAAATAGGTCAAGAGGGAAACAATTACACATTACATGTGTTCTGTGATGCGTCAACCAGAGGTTATGGCGCTGTAGCTTACATGAGTAATGCTGAAGGAAGTACACTAATTACTTCAAAGGCCAGGGTAGCACCCTTGAAGGTCAGAACAGTACCACAATTGGAACTGACAGCACTCTATGTAGGTACAAAATTAGCTGTCTATCTCAACAAAGTACTTGATCATCTCACTATTGAAAAAACCGTGATCTGGAGTGATAATGAGGCAGTTCTCCAGTGGTTAAGAAATAATAAGAGTAAGTTGGTCTATGTACAGAACAGAGTAGCAGAAATAAAAGAGATGCAGAGAGATTATCTCTTTCTCCACGTCTCTACCCAAGAGAATCCAGCTGACATGTTGTCACGTGGTGTCCCACTCAAGAAATTTGTGGATAATAAATTATGGCTCCACGGACCGAACTGGCTCTCTAATGAAAATAACTGGCCTCAGCAAAAAGCTCACATTATGCCAGAAGAAACAGTCTGCTTGAACACAGCAGAAATAAGTTGTGTAAATACTGCAGACACAACAGAAATAGTCATTGATGGATCTAAATACTCATCTTTGGGTAAACTCTTAAGAGTTACAGCTCTTGTCTTTAAATTCATTAAAGGAATAAAACCTGATTATGAATGTCTTGAACCCATTAAATACTGGGTGAAACTAATACAGAAAGATGTTTTCTCTACAGAATATAAATTTCTAGAAACACAAGATAAATCCCCAAAGAAACCTGTCATGATTAATTCTTTAGGACTTTATCTCGACTCAGAAAAGATTATGAGATGTCGAGGAAGAATTCATAATTCTTCACTACCTAAAGAAGCCATACATCCAATATTGATCCCCAAGAATCATTGGCTAACAAAACTGATTGTGCAAAACGCCCACAGTAACGTGTTACATGGTGGGGTAGCTGACACACTTTGTCATATACGACAGTCCTACTGGATACCTCAAGGTCGACAAAGTGTGAAAAAACAAATAAAGGACTGTATTACTTGTCGTCACTACGATATGCGAGTATGTCAGTATCCAGGTCCACCTCCATATCCCTCTGAAAGAGTTTGTCATATCACTCCATTTGAGGTGACAGGTGTAGATTACACTGGACCAATAATTTTAACCAAAACAGTTGACAAAGTTCCCATCAAGGTGTACATCTGTTTGTTCACTTGTGCTACAACTAGAGCAGTACATCTAGAAGTAGCCACTGACATGTCTGCTGAAACCTTTATCAAATTATTCAGAAGGTTTGCAGCCAGAAGGGCATGTCCCAGACTGATGATTTCAGATAATGCAACGAACTTTGTTGCTGGTGCTGCTTATATAAGCAAGATCTTTGATCAACCAGAAGTACAACAGATGCTGAATCAACGCAGTTGTCGTTGGAGATACATTCCTCCTAAATCTCCATGGCACGGCGGATTTTATGAAAGAATGATCGGCATTGTAAAACGTTGTTTAAGGAAGACTCTTCATCGTCAAAGAATCGACTTAGAAGAATTCCGTACAGTTGTGACTGAAATAGAAAATAGAGTCAACAACAGACCTCTAACTTATGTTACCGATGATCTGGACAATTTAGAAGTGTTAAGTCCATCTCATTTACTCCATGGCAGAAGGCTCGAACCTGTTCCTCCCATGAATGATAAAGAAATCATAGAGGATCCTACTTATTTCGAACCTGAGCAACTCAGACGTAAATTCAAACACCTTAATAAAGTGATTGAACGTTGGGAGAAAATTTGGCGAGAAGACTATCTCACCTCATTAAGAGAACACTTCTATGGAGCTGGTGTTCCTGAAAATCATAAGTCCTTAAGACCTGGTGACATAGTGATTATCGACAATGATGGTCCGAGGTCCCAATGGCCACTTGGAAAAATTGTGACCATATATCCTGATGCAAATGGAATCATCAGGACAGTTGATGTTTTGAGCAAAGGTGTAGTGAATAAGCGGACAATAAATAAACTAGTGCCGTTAGAATTACACAGTGTTGAAAACAAAATTAGTGATTCTCCAGAAACCGCACAGACTAAAGCTGTTCAGAAAAGACAAGCAGCAGTGGTGGCGAGTGAGAAAATCAAATTAATGTTAAGTGATGAATAGTTCACCTGCAGCGAACCTCCGCCGCCCCCCAGTGTGGAGAAATTTTCTCCAGGAGGGTGGAGAAATTTTCTCCAGGAGGGGGGTATCAGCCCCCTTCAGCCCTTTCAGCCCCTTCAGTCCCTTTCAGCCCTGAGGGGCCAAGCCCTCTCAGAAGGGGCGAGCGTCTTGTTTACTGCTACAGTGAGTAATTGATCACAGATGCTATGCAACGTAGTCAAGTGACCTCTGCTCCTTGCAGCGGTGTTGCAAAGTGTATTTTTATAAGAGACAGTACATTCTTACTTTAGCAGGACAATTAAGGAAAATCCTGCTCCCACTTTATTACCATAGTAAAGATAGTGTACATTGTTGTCTATGCTTAAGACAGCAAGAAACAAACATTCTGCTTTGCTTCATCGAGGAGGTGACAAGGATGCAAGGTACTAGGTCAGCGTTTTTTTTTTTTTGTGTATTAGGGCAGTGACGGCTTGGGGCGGTGTGGCATCGCCAGACTAACTTTGACTCTACTACGAGTGACACTGACGCCAGGATAACCAGCAAAGAACACTGATCTGTGCGTTAGTGTGAATAAAGTGTCTCACAAAACACAATAAACATAAGAGAAGTGTGATCAGCTTCTCTTGTGATACATTGTGAACAATAAAGACAAATCTTGTGGAACATAGTGTACCAGTGTGCGTTTCCTAGACAATGGAAGACGTGGACATCCAAGGACACTTCAGCTTCTATCAAGTCACCGATACCTGTCGAAGGTGTTGAGAACACCATAGCTCACGTTACAAGAGCAAGGTATGTTACGAATTTCTTGTAGATCGGGGGACTGCGCAGTTCTTGAGTCGCAAGGAGTTTGTAATCAACCTATAGTCGGCAGTAAGGTGTGGACTTTTGAGTCCAAACAAGTAGGTATATCGTCAGCCATCATCGAATGAAATATGCTGACATAACACCCCCTAGGGGTAATTTATATACTTACAAATTATATCTCTTGACAGCCCATGTTGAGATGGTTTCGACAGCTTTCAAGACCTCGTCTGCAGGGGCGGCTGTGTAGACGATTTGCTGTCATTTATCAGCTAAGTGTTCAATATATTTCTATTTATAAATCATACATAGCTGGTAAGGCCAATATCTTCAACAGGTTTTCTATTCCGTTTGTATCCCATTCAATCTGTTCGTATCCCATTCAGTCTGTTCATATCCTATTCAATCTGTTCGTATCCCATTTTATCTGTTCGTATCCCATTCAGTCTGTTCGTATCCCATTCAGTCTGTTCGTATCCCATTCAATCTGTTCGTATCCCATTCAGTCTGTTCGTATCCCATTCAGTCTGTTCGTATCCCATTCAGTCTGTTCGTATCCCATTCAGTCTGTTCGTATCCCATTCAGTCTGTTCGTATCCCATTCAATCTGTTCGTATCCCATTCAGTCTGTTCGTATCCCATTCAATCTGTTCGTATCCCATTCAGTCTGTTCGTATCCCATTCAATCTGTTCGTATCCCATTCAGTCTGTTCGTATCCCACTGAATCTGTCGGCAGCTCATTCAAATTGGCCTATTCCAGTCTGTGTCTGCCTTCAATGTACTTGCATCACATACGTCTCATTCCCTTCCATCGGTCTCCTTATCAGCTTTCACCCGTCGTTTTCAAGATGGCTTAATTATTCATTTTTTGTGCACTGTTCTTGGATGCAATCCTCAGCCACCCACCCTACATCCATCACCTTCATTCCTCAGGTATTCCCTTAGCCCTTCTACTCTCCACCCTTCCTGACTATACTATCTTGACCCCTTTCGTTACTTCCCTTACCAACCCTCTCCATATTTTGTCACATTGCTCCATCTACTTCTGGGATCATCCAATTAAATACTTATGAGATATTGCTATATTTATCCCTCGCCATCCTATCCTCCTTCTTTGCTTCCCTAAACCCTCTTCACCTTCCTATCCCCCCATTCTCCTCTTTCATCTCTACCCCTTCCTTACTAACCATTCTTCTCTCTGTTCTTCCCCCCTCTTTCCTCCCCTCCTACTTCTTCACTTTTCTCTTCCTCAATTTCTCCTGCCTTCCCTGCTACCGCCTCCCGCGCCAGCTGGCCTCCTCAAATGTCTTCTCCAGGGTCCAGCTGTTTCCACCACCTGGCGGGTCTACACAGTGTGCAGTAGCCACCTTTCCTTCCACACACACACACACACACACACACACACACACACACACACACACACACACACACACACACACACAAATGGTATTTAATCAAAACAGCTAAAATATGACGTTTAATCGTTTATATAAGAGAAAATATTATAGCATATTTTGTAGGTGAGATCAAGTTGTTGATAGCGGCAGAGGGAAAAGAAACACATACAGAGCGGTAGGCCTCCTGCAGTGCTGCCCTCTCGTAATTCACCGCACACACTGACCTAACTTATCAGGCCACTCATCTGACTTCACTTGCATATATTTGCTTGTACATCTCGGTGTCTTGACTGAAGAGTTTGTTCTACAGGCGAAACGTCTCCCAGTTCCCCCTCCCATCCGTTCCCATCCACCATCCCTTCCCATCCACCATCCCTTCCCATCCACCTTCCCTTCCCATCCACCATCCCTTCCCATCCACCATCCCTTCCCATCCACCATCCCTTCCCATCCACCATCCCTTCCCATCCACCTTCCCTTCCCATCCACCTTCCCTTTTTCTATCCCAACTTTCTTCGACTTTCAAAGTCACTGAGGTAGAGGTTCCAAAATCAAAAACATTCCACGTCTCTCCGCGGCAAAAATTTTTATGTTTAACAATACAACATTGTCGATAATGTTGTTTCCTGGCGGCGGCGACGACGACGACTGCAATGTTGACAGCGGGAGGCCAAGACGCATGAGGGACTTGAACCTTGACACGTTTCTCAAGTAATTGCCGTTAAACCTCGATGTTCTGGAGAAAAAGAGTGGAGGTTTAACATGCACTGCATGATAAAACTTTTAAAATTTTAACACATGACAAAAAAGTGTCAAGGTTTAACACAAATTACTCGATAAAAAAAACCTTAACCCGTAACTGGGGGTTAAACCCTCAACAAGCTTCTCACTCGTGTTCAACTTTTACAGTTTTGCGTGAAATTTTTATTTTTCAAAAATTAATCAGAAACAAACAGTAATATGCAGATGCAGCCATGGCGCTGATGCGCTTTAATTTACGCTTCACCAACAGCCTGGTTGACCTGGCCAGCCCTGCACATGACCAGGCTGCAGAAATAAGAAAAAAAAACACTTATTACTAACTTGTTATGAACCTGAAGTCGGTGCCGGATCAGCCGGGTTGTGGTTCGTACGCTGGACTACGTGCGGCCAGCAGTAACAGCTTGTTTGATCATGCCCTGATCCACCGGAAAGCCTGGTCGTGGACCGGGCCCCGGAAAACCCTCCAGGAAGACTCCAGGTAAAACAGGTAAGAATGGCCTGTGAGACCTGGTTGTAATGGGAATATGGAACCAACAAAACTCAGCAGTAGATTATAATGTATATTTCCCTCCACCAGATACATACAGGTATGTACACTATGTACAGACAGGAATGGAAAGTGTACACCACGGTGGCAGATTGCAAAGCAGAAGCCAGAGTGTGTACCGTGCTCAACCAGCGGCTAGGCAAGTCTGTCAATTCGCTTGGCCCAAGTGAACCACTTTGCTTCAGCTTTGGCGGGCTTGCTTGTGATTGGCCAGTGAACCAAGGTCCTGACTTAACGACGGGTACCTTATTGATCGTTAAACCTTTAGCACCTGGTTCGCTGGTTGGGAGGCAGCCTATATTGGAGTGTGACATACCGCCGAATAAATTGTAACAACTCTTTGCATGCCACAGCTCTTGAAACCAGTCATGGATATATCAAAGGTAACTGCAGGCGAAACCGGTCATGGATATATCAAAGATACTTGCAGGTAAAACCGGTCATGGGCATATCAGAGGTACCTGCAGTAAAGTACTACCCTCCTCCTCCTTCACAGTTAAGACACCCAACAGCACACTGTGCTAGAGAGGAGCCATTGTGCAGAAATTTTATCGGAACCTTTCGTTCTGTGTAGAGCTTTATCTAGTCAGCAACGATAAATCCCCGGGCAGGCCAAAACGTTGTCGCAGTAACATATGTTTTATATCGTTTTACTGGGACATTCACTCGAGAAGTGATTCCCATTTGCCTGTGACCACAGGCAACGGTACGTACGTGTTTTATTCTATGTTGCCTGACGTACGTTGTTTGGGTCCCTAGAGAGGACCTTTGTTAGGTAAAAAGGACAAGTGCAACTAATGCGACATTTTACTGTGACAACGTTTCGCTCTCCAGTAGCTTTGTCAGGCCGTTACAGCTTGACGAAGTTACATTAGTTGAACTCGTGTCCTTTTACCTAACATACTGTCGGTAATTCGACCATTATTACAAGGAAATCTTTAACGTAACGAAGAAAAAGTGCCACAATACAGTGGCTGAAACAATTCGCAACTAATCCACAAACTGGAAATAAAAACGGGACGACATTTCGGTCAGAGTTGAACCATTATGAAGTGTTGTCTTAATGGTCCAGAACGGACCGAAACGTAGCCTCACGACTAAATGAAAGACTATTACATCACACTGCCCAACGCAACTTCTAAGTAGTAACCCAACATACAACTGTTTCCGGTGCGTGCGTGTACTCACCTAGTTGTGGTTGCAGGGGTCGAGTCACAGCTCCCGGCCCCGCCTTTTCGCTGGCCGCTACTAGGTCACTCTTCCTGCTCCGTGAGCTTCATCATACCTCTTCTTAAAGCTAAGTATGGATCCTGCCTCCATTACATCACTTCCCAGGCTATTCCACTTCCTGACAACTCTGTGGCTGAAGAAATACTTCCTAACATCCCTGTGATTCTTTGCGTCTTCAACTTCCAACTATGACCCCTTATTGCTGTGTCCCATCTCTGGAACATCCCGTATCTGTCCACCTTGTCGAGTCATCTCAGTATTTTGTATGTCGTTATCACATACCCCCGATCTCTCCTGTCCTCCAGTGTAGTCAGGTAGATTTCCCTTAACCTCTCCTCGTAGGACATACGCCTTAGCTCCGGGACCAGTCTTGTTGCAAATCTTTGCACTTTCTCTAGTTTCCTTACGTGCTTGGCTAGGTGTGGGTTCCAAACTGGTGCTGCATACTCCACTATGGGCCTAATGTACACAGTGTACAGGGTCCTGAACGAGTGTGTGTGTGTGCGTGTGTGTGTGTGTGTACGCACATTTACGGTGACGAGTGAGTTTGCAGAGCAAGTTTTCATGTTGACAACAATCAATGGTTCCCCCTTGTTACCCGCGTCTTTTTCCAGTCACAGTGTACACTCAGTTTCTTGTATACATCGTTTTATTCACACACACACACACACACACACGAAGAACGTACAAGATTTAGTATGATATACATGTTTAAGTAAATTTCCTGCAGATTCTCCATCATACATAATTACCTAAAATCCCTGCCAAATAAACTGATTTTGATTTTGCCGCCGAAGCGGCTAATTTACTGTGCAAACCATACCTATCCTGTGGGTGGTAGCGGAAGAGCATATATGGATACACAAAAAGAGTACATCTAGATTTATATACACAAGTGACGTGTACTCACCTAGTTGAGGTTGCGGGGGTCGAGTCCGAGCTCCTGGTCCCGCCTCTTCACTGATCGCTACTAGGTCACTCTCCCTGAGCCGTGAGCTTTATCATACCTCTGCTTAAAGCTATGTATGGATCCTGCCTCCACTACATCGCTTCCCAAACTATTCCACTTACTGACTACTCTGTGGCTAAAGAAATACTTCCTAACATCCCTGTGATTCATCTGTGTCTTCAGCTTCCAACTGTGTCCCCTTGTTACTGTGTCCAATCTCTGGAACATCCTGTCTTTGTCCACCTTGTCAATTCCTCTCAGTATTTTGTATGTCGTTATCATGTCCCCCCTATCTCTCCTGTCCTCCAGTGTCGTCAGGTTGATTTCCCTTAACCTCTCCTCGTAGGACATACCTCTTAGCTCTGGGACTAGTCTTGTTGCAAACCTTTGCACTTTCTCTAGTTTCTTCACGTGCTTGGCTAGGTGTGGGTTCCAAACTGGTGCCGCATACTCCAATATGGGCCTAACGTACACGGTGTACAGGGTCCTGAATGATTCCTTATTAAGATGTCGGAATGCTGTTCTGAGGTTTGCTAGGCGCCCATATGCTGCAGCAGTTATTTGGTTGATGTGCGCTTCAGGAGATGTGCCTGGTGTTATACTCACCCCAAGATCTTTTTCCTTGAGTGAGGTTTGTAGTCTCTGACCCCCTAGACTGTACTCCGTCTGCGGCCTTCTTTGCCCTTCCCCAATCTTCATGACTTTGCACTTGGTGGGATTGAACTCCAGGAGCCAATTGCTGGACCAGGTCTGCAGCCTGTCCAGATCCCTTTGTAGTTCTGCCTGGTCTTCGATCGAGTGAATTCTTCTCATCAACTTCGCGTCATCTGCAAACAGGGACACCTCAGAGTCTATTCCTTCCGTCATGTCGTTCACAAATACCAGAAACAGCACTGGTCCTAGGACTGACCCCTGCGGGACCCCGCTGGTCACAGGTGCCCACTCTGACACCTCGCCACGTACCATGACTCGCTGCTGTCTTCCTGACAAGTATTCCCTGATCCATTGTAGTGCCTTCCCTGTTATCCCTGCTTGGTCCTTCAGTGTGTGTGTGTGTGTGTGTGTGTGTGTGTGTGTGTGTGTGTGTGTGTGTGTGTGTGTGTGTGTGTGTGTGTGTGTGTGTGTGTGTGTGTGTGGTGAAAGCAAATTTTTTAAATTTGCTTAATATGTCTGGCATCTCTTTTTCATTAGCTATGCATTTCAGGAGAGTCATGCACACGTTACAAAACGCTGAAAATATATACTCCGCAACAAATTTCTGAAAACATAAATGACATGGCAGAACCATGAAAACAAATTCAACGGCCGAGCTGAAAATAAACGCCATGATGGAACTCTGGAAAAAAGTAAATTACATAACCCTGAGAATATAAATTCCGTAACATGATAAATTCCGTGTTTCATAACAAGCTGACTCTGGGCAGAGTATCAGAAGCCGGCATTCACCTGGCTTCGTAATAAGTAGCCAAAAAAGTGTGTCACTATATGATGTAGTGATAAGACACATTCCATACTAGTGAAAACGAAGATTCCAAAGCAGGTAAGTAATTTGTGTTATGACGACATAATAGTTTGTCAGTGGAAGACATCACGAAGCAGTGCGGTGAAAAGATAGGCAGTTAACTTAGCACTCTTGGCAGTAAAAAAAAACACAGGAAAGGGCACACAAGCTTACTTAAGTAAGAAAACTACAGGCACTTACAAAATGACAGACTATCACGCAAGTTAAAGCAAGTTAAAATCAGCATTAAACAGGCAATGTTAAGAGACTCGCCTAACAATTCCCCGAGGTCCCTACAAACACCCCAGGTAATTATACATATAAAAAAATAAACACGGCTTCAGCGAAAAGCCGAAATTGTGGACAGCTAAAATGTGCTCCACAATCAAGTGAAAGCATGTCACAAGCCACACACAGAGGGGTAGCAACATCTGCTGGTAGGTGACTATGGGTCGAATGTGCGCCCCTCGTCCTCAAAAGAAATAGTAGAAAATGGTACGAAAAATAATAATACTGCAATGAAAATCCAGAAAATATTTCTCCTAAGAGTGATATTTATAATTGATACATTAAACTGCAATAATAATAATGATAATAATAATTTATAATAGTAATTTATAATAATAATTACAAATAATGACAATTACCTCACTTATTAACGTGGAATTCGCGAAGTGATCATGGGTGAGCCGCGGCCAGATACTCAAAAAGCAGCCGGCATCTGCATTATTGCATTCTTTGTACCGTGATCCTGTGATGGTTCAGCGTGGCCACCTTCCCTCCAGCAGTCGGCTCTTACCAACCCCTTAACCACGTCATTCTCATTCTCTCTCACACATTCTCTTCCTCTCCCTCTTCCCCTCCTCTTCTTCCCCTCTTCATAAATTTCCCTGCTCGTATCTTCCATATTCGTCTCTCCGTCAAAAAAAATGAAGTAAGAGGTGTGCCAGATAGGAATGGGGGCAGGAAAGGAGGAGAGGAGGAGACAGGGATGGGAAATGGAAATGGGAGGAGAGGGGAGTTAAGTTCATTTTACAAGCGACGAACTCAATCAGGTCACAACACTGAGCCAGCCAGGCAAGCAGCTTAGCCAGCTAGATAGCCAGCCAGCCAGGCAGCCAGAGGGGAGGAGAGAAAGAGACGGGGAAAGTGGGAGAGAATGTGAAATAGAGAAAAGTAAAAGGAACAGAGGGGAAAGGAAAAGGGGCAAAGGAAGGACATTATTATATTAGGAAACCTTTCCTGTCTGTTGTGAGGTTTATTTCCTGGCAATAAATAAATTACTTGCAAAGGTATATATAGATATATGTTATGTGGAGAGACATACGTAATATGTTGACAAATACACGTGCTATGTGGATTAATACATGTGCTCTGTGAAAATATACATACTATGTGGAAAAATACACGTGCTATGTAGACAAATACACGTGCTATATGGGCAGACATATGCTATTTGGACAGACACACGTGCTCTGTGGACAAATACATGTACTATCTGGACACGCATAGTATGTGGACAAACACACACAGTATGTGGACAGACACACACAGTATGTGGACAGACACACACAGTATGTGGACAGACACACACACACAGTATGTGGGCAGACACACATACTGTGTGTGTCTGTCCCTTCTTGAAGACAGCCAGTAGTCTATTGGTAATCCCCATTATGTATGCTGGGAGACAGTTGAACAGTCTTGGGCCCCTGACACTTATCGTATTGTCTCTCAGTGTACTCATGGCGCCTTTGTTTTTCACTGGGGAAATGTTTCATCTCTTGCCAAGTCTTTTGCTTTCATAGGGAGTGATTTTCCTGTGCAAGTTTGGTACTAATCCCTCTAGGATTTTTCCAACCTTAGCTTTGAAGGTTCTCATTATCCATCCTATCATTGTTGTTGTCTTTGAAGGAGAGATCCTCTGACATTATCACTCCCAGGTCCTTCACATTACTTTTTCGCTCTATTGTATGGTTAGAATTTGTTATATACCCTTATACAGTTTTAATTTCCTCAAGTTTTCCATATCTGAGTAGTTGAAATTTCTCTTCACTGACCATATTGTTTTGAGTGGGATATATATATATATATATATATATATATATATATAATGTTTTTATGTATGGGGGAGTATTAAAGATGGGGTGGTAGAAGTACAATATTCAAATAGCCTCAAGGAGAAATCGCAATATTTTTCTTAGAAAGACTATTTATTTATCTGTTCTGAGGCTTCGGGTCCCCACCCCTAAATCTAGAGGACCGGCAGGCCGGACTTGAGTCCTGGAGATGGGAAGTACAGTGCCTGCACTCTGAAGGAGGGGTGTTAATGTTGCAGTTTAAAAACTGTAGTGTAAAGCACCCTTCTGGCAAGACAGTGATGGAGTGAATGATGGTGAAAATTTTTCTTTTTCGGGACACCCTGCCTTGGTGGGAATCGGCCAGTGTGATAATAAAAATAAAAAAAAATAATGAAAGCCTGTGGCAGGTTTCAGGAGTTCTACCCTGGCAGCCGGCCTGAGACCAGGCTTCCCTGTTGACTGTCTGGTCAACCAGGCTTTAAACAGGCATCACAGCTAGGTTGCTCAGGCACTTTTTGCAGGCAGTTGTCCAATTTCGCCCATAAGAAAAAAATATTTAGACTGGACTCCTATAGTAAAAAAAAAATATATAAGTATTCTCAAAATACGTAGCCTGCCGTCTCTTTAAAAGTTTGTATTATAGAGACTCTTGTGATAATGAAATGACAACGTTTCGTTCTTCGTAGGTCCTCAGAGTGAACATGAAGACAATACTAGTTAGTGTCACTCAACCTGAGAGAGAACATACCTTCAGGTCAGTGACTTAATACGACTCTACACGCAACGAAACTTTGACTCGATTAAAGTTCAGCTCTGCGCCTGTCTCTTTTCTTCGCTAGTGTAGGCAGCAGGCCTATGTTTCCATCCTCGAGGTAGCCTTTGTATTTACAACCACTAACTCTTCTCTTGTGATTCAGACGCGGTCCTTCTGTAATCTTTCGTACGATACTGTGTCCAGCACATATAATCCAGCTATGCTACATGGCGATACTGTGTCCAGCACATATAATCCAGGCTATGCTACATGGCGATACTGTGTCCAGCACATATAATCCAGGCTATGCTACATGGCGATACTGTGTCCAGCACATATAATCCAGCTATGCTACATGGCGATACTGTGTCCAGCACATATAATCCAGGCTATGCTACATGGCGATACTGTGTCCAGCACATATAATCCAGCTATGCTACATGGCGATACTGTGTCCAGCACATATAATCCAGCTATGCTACATGGCGATACTGTGTCCAGCACATATAATCCAGCTATGCTACATGGCGATACTGTGTCCAGCACATATAATCCAGGCTATGCTACATGGCGATACTGTGTCCAGCACATATAATCCAGCTATGCTACATGGCGGTACTGTGTCCAGCACATATAATCCAGGCTATGCTACATGGCGATACTGTGTCCAGCACATATAATCCAGGCTATGCTACATGGCGGTACTGTGTCCAGCACATATAATCCAGCTATGCTACATGGCGATACTGTGTCCAGCACATATAATCCAGGCTATGCTACATGGCGATACTGTGTCCAGCACATATAATCCAGGCTATGCTACATGGCGGTACTGTGTCCAGCACATATAATCCAGCTATGCTACATGGCGATACTGTGTCCAGCACATATAATCCAGGCTATGCTACATGGCGGTACTGTGTCCAGCACATATAATCCAGCTATGCTACATGGCGATACTGTGTCCAGCACATATAATCCAGGCTATGCTACATGGCGATACTGTGTCCAGCACATATAATCCAGCTATGCTACATGGCGGTACTGTGTCCAGCACATATAATCCAGGCTATGCTACATGGCGATACTGTGTCCAGCACATATAATCCAGCTATGCTACATGGCGGTACTGTGTCCAGCACATATAATCCAGGCTATGCTACATGGCGATACTGTGTCCAGCACATATAATCCAGGCTATGCTACATGGCGATAC
The DNA here is from genome assembly GCF_038502225.1 of Cherax quadricarinatus. Classification (NCBI taxonomy): domain Eukaryota; kingdom Metazoa; phylum Arthropoda; class Malacostraca; order Decapoda; family Parastacidae; genus Cherax; species Cherax quadricarinatus. Next base: position 7,040,081 of record NC_091324.1, read on the forward strand.
TGTGTCCAGCACATATAATCCAGCTATGCTACATGGCGGTACTGTGTCCAGCACATATAATCCAGGCTATGCTACATGGCGATACTGTGTCCAGCACATATAATCCAGGCTATGCTACATGGCGATACTGTGTCCAGCACATATAATCCAGCTATGCTACATGGCGATACTGTGTCCAGCACATATAATCCAGGCTATGCTACATGGATACAATTTTTAAGCACCATTTATGTTTATGTAATTAAACAAGATTTTTTCTTTTATATTCATTTTGGTTACCAAATATTTCCCCCCTGAAATTCCACGATTTTGTTCCCGGTAATGATTTTCATTATAAAAAAAATAGAGGTCAAACTAGCGCATTTCCCATCAAACGGAATACTGATGTTATATTTGCTAGTTTACAGTCATTTGGTATTTTGTTCTTCAGTGATTTATAGTATATTTACGTCAATGAATAGATACGTTATTTGGGATTAAAGTCATGTGTATACCGGCGGATAGTTTGGGAATACCCACAACCTGATAGGCTACACACCAGGAAGGGGGATTAGCAGACGCAGGTTCGAGCCTTCAAGGTGGTTTTAGCATTCCTTGAAATGATTTATACTGGTAGATAATTCGTCTAGCTCTAGTGTTTGTTTATAGTATCTGACATCTCTTATATAGTTCGTCCAGCCCCAGTGTGTTTATATCTAGCCTTTCTTAGATATAAGAATGTAACAATTCTGCTAATTTCGCTAATAATTAGAAAATCATTTTGCATTTTCCAGTCAATGACTGAAAAATGAAATGAATGTTGTGTTAAGAGCTAAATGCCGTATTACATAACTGAAGGTTGCATTAAATAAGTGAAAGTTGTATTAACATAACAGTCAGTGTGTAACACAACTGAAGGTTGTGTTACAGACTGACTGTTATGTTATGCAAACAACCTGAGGCTATGTTAAGACCCGAGTGTAGATTTAAAGGAAATACAGTTAAGGCAACGAGTCCTGTAACCCGTAGCGTTCATTCAAGATCACTCTGTACCTTACAACTCTGCGTCATTCAAGATCACTCTGTACCTTACAACTCTGCGTCATTCAAGATCACTCTGTACCTTACAATGGTGCTGATGGTTTGATATTCAGTAATTATTTACAGGCCGACCTTCCTACGTCAGGTTTATTAAAGTGTTCGCATCTACTACGTACATGTGATTTATCTCTATCATTCTCTCTGTAAAGAATAAAAAGGGCACAATTCCCTTTACTGGAATAATACACAAATAACCCGCACATACATAGGAGAACGGAACTTATGGCAACGTTTCAGTCCGACTTGGACTACTTAATGGTCCAGGTCGGACCGAAACCTCGGTCCTAAGTTTCTCCTATGTGTGGGTTGTGTGTTTTCTTTGTAATCTTATATAGTATCACAATGTTTTCAATACGTTGTCTTACATGCATTCAGTATTATCTACATTCGACCTATTCTTCAACATTTTTAGCGTTCGTATTTTGTTAATGTTGGTTAATTATACTTAAATAAGGGTTAACAGACGATATATAACCTTACCTAAACATGAAAAATAAATATTAAATTTCTCTATGTTAAATCGTGTAGAAATGAACAGCAGTTCGAAACAATTTGTAGGTTGTATCTAGAGGAAAAGTTGTAAACCCTGCTAATGCTTCGTCGTGCAGCATATTTTAGCCTAACTTTCTTGGGATACTGTCTCTTGAGCGGTTGGTATTTTTGTTTAATAAATGTATGAAAGAGGGGAAGGTACCTAGGGATTGGCAGCGAGCATGTATAGTCCCTTTATATAAAAGGAAGGGGGACAAAAGAGATTAAAAAAATTATAGAGGAATAAGTTTACTGAGTATACCAGGAAAAGTGTACGGTAGAGTAATAATTGAAAGAATTAGAGGTAAGACAGAATGTAGGATTGCGGATGAGCAAGGAGGTTTCAGAGTGGGTAAGGGATGTGTAGATCAAGTGTTTACATTGAGGCATATATGTGAACAGTAAAACTCCAGGTAAACTCCAGATAAAGGTAGGGAAGTTTTTATTGCATTTATGGATTTAGAAAAGGTATATGATAGAGTGGATAGGGGAGCAATGTGGCAGATGTTGCAAGTATATGGAATAGGTAATAAGTTACTAAATGCTGGAAAGTTTTTTTATGAGGATAGTGAGGCTCAGGTTAGGGTGTGTTGAAGAGAGGGAGAATACTTCCCAGTAAAAGTAGGTCTTAGACAGGGATGTGTAATGTCACCATGGTTGTTTAATATATTTATAGATGGAGTTGTAAAAGAAGTAAATGCTAGGGTGTTCAGGAGAGGGGTGGGATTAAATTATGGGGAATTAAATGCAAAATGGGAATTGACACAGTTGCTTTTTGCTGACGATACTGTGCTTATGGGAGATTCTAAAGAAAAATTGCAAAGGCTAGTGGATGAGTTTGGGAGTGTGTGTAAAGGTAGAAAGTTGAAAGTGAACATAGAAAAGAGTAAGGTGATGAGGGTATCAAATTATTTAGATAAAGAAAAATTGGATATTAAATTGGGGAGGAGTATGGAAGAAGTGAGTGTTTTCAGATACTTGAAAGTTGACGTGTCGGTGGATGGATTTATGAAGGATGAGGTTAATCATAGAATTGATGAGGGAAAAAAGGTGAGTGGTGCGCTGAGGTATATGTGGAGACTAAAAAACGTAATCCATGGAGGCAAAGAAGGGAATGTATGAAAGTATAGTAGTACCAGCACTCTTATATGGGTGTGAAGCTTGGGTGGTAAATGCAGCAGCGAGGAGACGGTTGGAGGCAGTGGAGATGTCCTGTCTAAGGGCAATGTGTGGTGTAAATATTATGCAGAAAATTCGGAGTGTGGAAATTAGGAGAAGGTGTGGAGAGAAGGTGTGGAGTTAATAAAAGTATTAATCAGAGGGCTGAAGAAGGGTTGTTGATGTGGTTTGGTCATTTAGAGAGAATGGATCAAAGTAGAATGACATGGAGAGCGTATAAATCTGTAGGGGAAGGAAGGCGGGGTAGGGGTCGTCCTCGAAAAGGTTGGAAGGAAGGGGTAAGTGAGGTTTTGTGGGCGAGAGGCTTGGACTTCCAGCAGGCGTGCATGAGCGTGTTCGATAGGAGTGAATGGAGACGAATGGTATTTGGGACCTGACGATCTGTTGGACTGTGAGCAGGGTAATATTTAGTGAAGGGATTCAGGGAAACCGGTTATTTTTATATAGCCGGACTTGAGTCCTGGAAATGGGAAGTACAATGCCTGCACTTTAAAGGAGGGGTTCGGGATATCAGCGGTTTGGAGGGATATGTTGTGTATCTTTATACGTATATGCTTCTAAACTGTTGTATTCTGGGCACCTCTGCAAAAACAGTGATTATGTGTGAGGTGAAAGTGTTGAATGATGAAAGTATTTTCTTTTTGGGTCACCCTGCCTTGGTGGGAGAAGGCCGACTTGTTAATATATATATATATATATATATATATATATATATATATATATATATATATATATATATATATATATATATATAAACATGTCGTGCCGAATAGGCAGAACTTGCGATCTTGGCTTAAATAGCAACGCTCACCTTGCCATATAGGACAAGATAAAATTTGTGTATGCAATAATTTCGCCAAAATCATTCTGAACCTAACGAAAAAAATATATTTCACTGTTTGTTTAGTATTAAATTATTGAAAACAAATCTAAAATATATTTAGTTGGGTTAGGCTAAAATAAATTGTTCTTGTTATAATAAGGTTACGTAAGTTTCTAAGATTCTTTTGGAGCAAAATTAAAAATTTTTACATTAACATTAATGAAAAAAATATATCTTTAAACGTATAATAAAATTTTTGAGAAAGGTCTTAATTTTAAATGAGTTCTTGCTAATTGACCAGTTTTACATATTCGGCACGACATATATATATATATATATATATATATATATATATATATATATATATATATATATATATATATATATATATATATATATATATATATATATATGCGCAGAAAGAATAGTGAAATTCCAAGCGCATTCGTGACTTCTCACATTATCCTTGATAATGTGAAAAATCACGAAAGCAATTGGAATTTCACTATTCTTTCACAGTGGTTGTTTTGCATATAATATATATATATATATATATATATATATATATATATATATATATATATATATATATATATATATATATATATATATGTTGTGCCTAATAGGTAAAATTGGTCAATTAACAAGAACTCATTTAAAATTAAGTCTTTTCTGAAATTTTCTTTTATACGTTTAAAGATATATTTTTTTCATTAATGTTAATGTAAAAAAATTTAATTTTGCACCAAAAGCATCTTAGAAAACTTACCTAACCTTATTATAACAAGAGCAATTTATTTTAGCCTAACCCAATTAAATATATTTTAGATTTGTTTACATTTATTTAATAATAAACAAACAAAGTGAAATATATTTTTTTCGTTAGGTTCAGAATGATTTTGGCGAAATTATTGCATACACAAATTTTCACTTGTCCTATATGGCAAGATGAGCGTTGCTATTTAAGCCAAGATCGCAAGTTCTGCCTATTCGGCACGACATATATCTCGTGCCCAATAGGTAAAACTGGTCAATTAGCTCATTTAAAATTAAGTCCTTTCTAAAATTTTCTCTTATACCTGCCTGCTTACCTGGAGTCTACCTGGAGGGTATTTCAGGGAGCAACGCCCCCGCGGCCCGGTCCACGACCAGGCCTCCCGGTGGATCAGGGCCTTATCAACTAGGCTGTTACTTCTGGCCCAATGTGGTCCAACGTACGAACCACAGCCCGGCTGATCCGGCACTAACCTTATAGGTATCTGTCCAGCTCCCTCTTGAAGACAACCAGGGGTCTATTAGGTAACCCCCCTTATGGCTGGTGGGAGGCTGTTGAACAGTCTTGGTTCCCGGATACTTACTGTGTTTTCTTTTAGTGTACTAATGGCGCCCTACTTTTCATTGTGCATATGTTGCATCGCCTGCCAAGTCTTTTGCTTTCATTGGGAGTGATTTCTGTGTGCAGATTAGGGACCAGTCCCTCCAGGATTTTCCAGGTGTAGATTATGATGCATCTCTCTCGCCTGCGCTTCTGAGAGTACAAGTGCTTCCAAGCGTTCCCAGTATTTAAGGTGTTTGATGGAATTGTATGTGCAGTAAAGGATCTCTGTACATTCTCTAGATCTCCCATTTCACCTGCCTTGAATGGAGATGTTAATGTACAGCAGTATTCCAGCCTAGAGAGAACAGGTGATTTAAAAAGGATCATCATTGGCTTCGCATCTCTTGTCTTGAATATTCTCATTATCCATCATTTTCCTCGCAGATGTGATAGTGGCGCTGTTATGAACCTTGAAGATATATTTATGATCATATAAACATATATTTTTTTCATTATGTTAATGTAAAAATTAATAATTTTGAACCAAAAGTACCCTAGAAAACTTACCTAACCTTATTATAACAAGCGTAACTTAATTTAGCCTAATCCAACTAAATATATTTTAGATAAGTTTACAATATTTTAACAGTGAAAAGACACAATGAAATATATTTTTTTCGCTAGGTTCAGAATGATTTTTTGCGAAATTATTGCATACACAAATTTTCGCTTGCCTTATTCGGCAAGAAGAGCGTTGCTATTTAAGCCAAAATCGCAAGTTTTACCTATTCGGCACGACACATACACACAGTTGGATTCATTTTCTTAAATCATACAATGTATGATTAAAGAAATCATACAATGTATGATCACTGCATAACGAATTAGATGCATTTATGTCACTACGCTATCAGGAGATATCGGCGTATTGCACTGCTCCAGCTCCCAGTGCCTCACAGCACGCGGCTCACCGCATCATACGTTGATAATGCAGTTAAATATGAACTTTGAAGATTTAAAGAGAATCAGAAGAGGCCATTCGCAAGTTATCGTAAGGAAACTAATATCAAAATTTCATCAATAAAAATGTCAAATTAAGGTATTACACAGCCCAAATATAATTCAACTTTTCGAAGAGACCAAAAAGTCCAGTATTCTAAAATATACAAACACGTCAAACTTGAGCCACTCGGATGTTGCATTATTTAGTTATCTTGGAAGGGTTGAAGCTAATCAGATGCGACCCAGAAATTATCGCATGAAAATCAGTATTTTAATTTTTCCAATTTCCAAAAAAAAGCTCATTCGAACCCTATACAAGCCAAAATCAATACAAACCTCTCCTAGTAAGTTTTATGTAAGCTTAGTGTTCATAGCACACATTTTGGTTTTGAGGACGCATAAATGCAATGGACACGTAAAAAATATTAAATTGATATAATCTTACTAAATAAAATCAAACAATGACCTTTTTTCCCAATCAGAAGAGACATTCTTCAATTATTTCACAGAAACTAATTTAAATAACAACACTGGTACACAATACCTTATACAACCTAACATCAAGACATCGTTTTCAATGAGGAAATCACAGCACTAAAAGTTTAAAGCCGACCAGAAGATGCACTTTCCAACTACTGTACAGAATCCAACAAAATTTTTACCAACACAGCCTTAACCCATGAAACGTTCCATCCATTTTATATGATGAATCAACCGTTACAGACTGATGCCGTTCACTTATGTTATATTTTAATCAGATGAAATTGTCGTACGGGTTAAGTGGAGTGATGGTGAATAACTCACTGTGACTTTTATACTGGTAAGGTCAATATTGTAGAAAGTCCAGCCTGAAGTCCGATGTCCTGACTGCCTGAGGTTACGTGACTGACTGGTGGAAGCAGTGTCATAATTCAAACTATGCTGGTATAACAGTAAATGAAAGGTCAAAAAAAGGTTAAAGAATAATATAACATTTCGAGATTATAAGTGGCAAAATGGCACCAACACACTCCACTAAATATACCAACCTTCTTAGTGGGATACACAAGTGTTGAAGTTTTTGAAACCGATCAGAGGAGCCTGTCTCCACCTGTCACATGAAAACTGAAGCCGATCAGAGGAACCTGTCTCCACCTGTCATATGAAAACTGAAGCCGATCATAGGAGCCTGTCTCCACCTGTCACATGAAAACTGAAGCCAATCAGAGGAACCTGTCTCCACCTGTCACATGAAAACTGAAGCCGATCATAGGAGCCTGTTTCCACCTGTCACATGAAAACTGAAGCCGATCAGAGGAGCCTGTTTCCACCTGTCACATGAAAACTGAAGCCGATCCGAGGAGCCTGTTTCCACCTGTCACATGAAAACTGAAGCCGATCAGAGGAGCCTGTCTCCACCTTTTACATGAAAACTGAAGCCGGTCAGAGGAGCCTGTCTTCACCTGTCACATGAAAACTACAGCTGATCAGAACTACGACGATTATTATTTAATATCGTTTAACGAGAATAAAACTTGCACACTGTTTTACACAAAATCGTCAAACTTACACCTACATACTTGAACTTGCCACCAACGTCTTATTTTCTGACATTTTTTTGTGAAAGTTTGAAGCTCCACCACTTAGGATTTTGGAAGTTATTTGATCCATTCCAGAAAGATGGGAATTTGTTCAAAAATTTTGGTCATAGAGCACGTGAACATCGAACAACTGTTCCAAGAATTTGGTCCTCGTTACCGTACAAAAGTAGTGAAAATTTTAAGGCTATTGAATGAGGCATTCTCGAGATATAAGCGAAATCAAATCGAAAAGATTGAGGAAGAAGAAAAAGAAAAAAAATCAGGATAGATGATGTTACTGTCTCTATTACCTAATTTTCTAGGCATTAAAACTGGCAGTTCTCATATAATAAAGGAAATCCTAGATTAATATGTAGCACTGGATAGCCCAGTTGGAAAAAATATGAACAACAGAAAAGTGCCTATCATTAAGATATCAACATGTCCATAAAATCAAGAGCAATTACTTAAAATTTCAGTGATCAAATTATGGGCTAGACGCACATCTTCAAGCCACGGTATTGAATTTTTATTTTATGTAGCAAAACTGAATTAATCAAGAGTGTGCTGCCGCTACTTTCTATTTTTTTTTTTAATTTTATTTAAAACATTACAATACAAGGTGGAAATATTAAAAAGGTACACAAAATGAGTTAAATCACAAAAGCTAGCTATGCTTCCCTGTCATATTCCATTACACTGAGTGAGGTTCATAACGTAGTGTTGAAATCTGTCAGGTTGAGCTGGGAGACTTCAGTAAGGAAATGAGGATGTCGTCAAGAATTCCATTAAAAGTTCATCAGCAACGGCAGCTTCAAAGGTTTCGTTCCAGAAGAGCTGGAGTTAAGAAGTTATGCCTCATGGCGTTTATCGTGTCGCTTCTAAATCTCCAGATAAAACATCAAAATTTACCTCTATATTATTTAAGTTGGCCTAATTTATAGCATCCGTTCCAGCTATTTATTAAAGCTGCTCATACAAAACATGGTCGTTTACCCGAGTGTTTGGTTTATAAACAAGCCCTAACATTATCTTCTCTGTTCATAAAAAAAATCAACATACAAAGAATCACCGTCATCTAGGTCCCGCTAACGTTTCTTAATACCACTTAAATGTCGTGTAATTGAAGGCGTTGTACCCAGGTATGGATAATTCTGCTAAAACGTCAAAATATAACGTGTTTATCCATGTTTTGTCAGAACTATGATGTCAGTGTGTTTAGTTTACGTATTAGCTTCATACCTCGGACACTGGCATACAAAACGTTTTTTTTTTTTTACTTTCACTTTGAAAATAGCGGATTCTTCATATATTCGTTCTTAGCTCTGCGTTTAGATTATTAATTTGCCAATAAAGTACAGCCTCCATCTTCTAAATCCACATTAGGCGAGTCTAAATCCACATTAGGCGAGTCAATGTGGGATTTATAATTTCTTGTTATTTAGCAAATTGGATATGAATATGATAATGGCATACAATACCGACAAGTTAATAAGACACTTGTGCAACAGTAGGTATCCTTATTCCCAAATATTTCGCCTACACAATAGGATTCTTCAGTCGAATATCAATGGTACACAACATCGACAAGATGACTGTGACACACGTGCAACATCTGGATATCTTGTAGACGTTTCGCCATCCAAGGATAATCTGAAGACTGTAGAAATATGTACAAAATATACAAGACAAGGTAATCAGTCCCTCAGCCAAGGAACAGGTGATGAACACCGTAATCTTGAAGAATCTGAAGTAGTGCAGGACGACTGGCGCTTTTATGCACTGACAGCGCCTTCTGCATCTCGCCTGACTCCAGTATATAAACGCCAATCTCCTTGCATCTGCTTCAGATACTTCAAGACTACGGTGATGATCACCTGCTCCTAGGCTGAGGGACTGATTACCTCGTCTTCTATTATATTTTGTACACATTTCTACAGTCTTCAGATTATGTCCTTGTATTGATAAAAAGATATTTTCTGACGTTGCACATAAGTAATTCTTCATCTTCTTCAGTCACATACAGAAGAGGCAGTAGAAATAGTAGTGATGTAAAGACGATATAATCATTCCATCAAAACTGGATATATCAGCAGTGTATTCGTATCCTACTCTATATGACAGCATCTCAGAGGGAACAAATGCTAGCTGTCTTTCCCTGTCATCCCATCATATCCTCAATGCCCTACCTAAGTACTCCATTAAACGTTCATCAACTATGGGAGTTTCGTTCCAGCAGAGCTGAAGTGATCATGAGTGAGTAATTATCGTCTCTCAGGATGGCCTAGCCTATACAAAGGAGAAATTATTTTTTATGGAGATATCTAGAGTTAGGAAGATGGGTGATGAGTGGAGGAGGCGGATGCAGTGAAAGAAAGGGGATGACGAATGAAGGAGAGAAAAGAGAGGGAGGGGGGATGCAACCTATCAAGTGAGAACTACTGTAAGCTACAATGAGCTTTACATCATATATTATACAAGGACTCAATTCCTTCACGCTCTCGCTCAGAATTTATTAAAAGTAACACACTGGCCATTATTATTGGATACGAACAATGGTGCTCAGAAGTCACTTGAAAACGAGAGAGCCCTCGCAATTTTTGTGAATAACCGTGAAAAAGCGGGTCGATCGCTCCTCGATGGAGACTGGTCTGGTAGAGCCACCAGCGAGCTAACTACCGGAGAGGTAGAGCTGAAACACACCTATGTGAAGATACAATTTTCATTTGTAGACAACATATCGCTCTTAAGAGAGCTTTGTGAAGTCGTAGCGCCGTCTCACTCATTATCCACCTTCATCAACATATTTTCTTCCTACCTTCCATGTTCAAATACACTTGAACCATCAGCATTAAGGGATTTTTTTTCTTCTGAGGAGGTTCAAAAATTAACAGAGATGAGACCCCAAGTTCACTGACTGCTCTATGTAATGATAGTCTCTCTCTCTCTCTCTCTCTCTCTCTCTCTCTCTCTCTCTCTCTCTCTCTCTCTCTCTCTCTCTCTCTCTCTCTCTCTCTCTCTCTCTCTCTCTCTCTCTTTCTCTCTCTCTCTCTCTCTCTCTAACTTTTCCAAGTGAAACTTATTTGTAAAAGCTTTCACTTATAATATTCTAAATATTTTCTTTAATATCTCGTTCTACCTCTCCTTCCCTTCCTTCCCCTTCCCCCTCCCTCTCTTCCTCCCACTTACGCTCCACCTTCCCCCTCCCTCTCTTCCTCCCACTTACGCTCCACCTTCCCCCTCCCTCTCTTCCTCCCACTTACGCTCCACCTTCCCCCTCCCTCTCTTCCTCCCACTTACGCTCCACCTTCCCCCTCCCTCTCTTCCTCCCACTTACGCTCTACCTTCCCCCTCCCTCGTCACCCAAGCTTTGCTTGTTCATTTCTTCTTTTTCAAACTAAACAGGAAAATACAGCTATTTTTCTTCCCACAATGTAACAGTGTAGCCGCACAATGTGGGTGTTCCCACACAAACACTGTAGCCACCCTCTTATCTCAAATGTCGCGTCCCTATCAACACTATCTAGTCTTAAGTATCTTGCATGTCATGATCATGTCTCTCCTGGTCATTCTCATTTTCAAGTGGTCCTAAGTTGAGTCCCTCCTCAATTCCGGTACCAATTTCGTCGCTAACCATTTGATCTTTTTTCAAGTTCATGCACTGTCTCGTGTTTGTGTGTGCGTGCATGCCCGTGTGCAGCACCAGACGCACTCAGCGGCGGGGAAGCGCAACCTTCTTCGTCGCGTCGCTTTGCGGTGTACGCCACTTCACCCCCTTCCCCCGTGATTAAAACAAGTTGATAGGGGTGAGTGTCCCGTGCGTGGGAGAGCGGCCGTCGACCTTGTGACTCCCCATCGCCAAGTTCAAGGCGGTGTTCCATCCGACCTTTTCCAATTTACATGAGGTGCAGTTCAGCTCTTGATAGTGTAGTGGCAGTGACGAGAGGCTCCAGGTTCATGGTGTGGATTCTGCTATTTTAAAAGGGACGGGAGTGAGGCAGAAGACACGAGAGAGAGAGAGAGAGAGAGAAAGGGGGCAGCAGACACACTCAATCACTTGGCTATCTTTCACCTGAGTCGCGGAGCCAGAAACTCCACCTGGCACGCTGTACTTTCCATTGTAAGATCCTTCCAGCTCTCCCCAAGACCTCACTCCCGGAGCTAAGACATCCTTGCTTTACAAAATCACATGACTAAACACTAGGACATATTAGAAAACGTTTCGATCCTGGGACAGAAACGTATTCTAATGTCCTAATGCTTGCCCACTTGTCTGTAATCCAATTTGTCGGTATTTATTACCGAGGTTTATATTAAGACAGTCTTCACGGGCTGAGACATCCTTCACGGGCTGAGACATGCTTTACTGGTTAAGATCCTACTTAGGAACTACAGACTTAATTTAGAAAATTCATATCATCTTGGCGGCTGTAATAATGTTAGTAGAATTACCGACAATGTTAGGTAAAAGGACACAAGTGCAACTAATGCGACATTTTACTGTGGCAACGTTTCGCTCTCCAGGAGCTTTGTCAAGCCATTACAACAACAACTACTACTACTCCTACTACCACAAGTACTACTATTATTACTACTACCACCTACAACAATTATATCATGCTTTGCACCTCACGCTATACCTATATATATATATATATATATATATCTATATATATATATATATATATATATATATATATATATATATATATATATATATATATATATATATCCTCTGTGTCCCTGTGTTGTCTGTAACGGCTGGACAAAGTTCCTGGAGAGCGAAACGTTGCCACAATAAAATGTCGTATCAGCTGCACTTGTGTCCTTTTACCTAACATCTTCGTGACCCAAGCCATTCGCCATCTAACAACATATTCGTAAGTTAACACCCCTTAAATAACAAAAAAAGGCACAATACCGTGAATGGAACGATACACAAATAACCCGCACATAGAAGAGAGGAGCTTAAGACGACGTTTCGGTCCGGCTTGGACCATTTACAAAGTCACACTAACGAGCAGTAGAGCAGGACGGGTATATATTGGCAGGAAGAGGTACTGGTTAAGACCTACTTCCAATACTGGCTAAGACCAACTTCCACTACTGGTTAAGACCTACTTCCACTACTGGTTAAGACCTTCGTAGACAAAGTTTACTGAGGTACAGGTACACATAAATAGAATTACACAAATTATCATACACGGTAACATGTGTAAATTCTCTAGGATAACGCAAAACAGGTCAAAGTGACTTTTCTTTTCTTACGGTTTACGACCTTTGAGGGCAAAAATTCTCCTTCGCGAGTTAAAAACCTTAATGTTTTAAGATATTTTCGATTTGGGAGACGACCTCCGCGAGTTAAGACCTCCCTCTCGCGCTGAGACCTTCCTCTCGCGCTGAGACCTTCCTCTCGCGCTAAAACTCTTCCTTCTATATGAGGAGGAAAAAGAATCAGATCTCAAGAAAGGAAAGAGGAAGAGACAGCGGAGCCTTACGCACTACGCCAAGCCGCACTTTTTCCCTTGGCCGTCAACACACACTGTACCAACACACTGATCCCTCCACACTGCAAGCCAATATTGGATTCCCATCCTTACGTGCCGCGGCAGTTGGGACGGATTTCCCAGGGTAATGAGAAGCAGAGTGAAACCTACAGAAATCCGATGCCGGGAACTTAATCATGGATCATAGAGCCGAAATGGAGCGTGGCTAACTTGGCTGTTAGGAAAATGGGAACCCATGATCACTTACACAACCCGGGAATAGCTAGTGAAAGGTGGGACTTCTCCGTGAATGTCCTGCAGTATTTCAGGTGGCTAACGCTCGCCTCCTTCTTGTCACTTGAACTCTGAAACATTATTTTTTCTTTCTCTTCCTCTCCTCGTCAAAATCCTGCGGTCCCTCTCCTGAACACTGCCATAAAGTACGCCCACATTCTTAAGTGGTAAATACTACTTATGTTAATCTGCACCCGCTTTCATGGGTGCTTGTAGCCTAGCACTTTGAATTCTGACCACTATTAATCGTGCTGGAGATAATGGTCGCTGATAAATTAGACACATGTGCGACTCTTGGGTATCTTTATTGAGGAAACGTTTCGCCACACAGTGGCTTCATCAGTCCATACAGAGGAGAATCTTGAAGAACAGGAGGAGAATGAGGTAATCAGTCCCTCAACCTCATTCTCCTCCTGTTCAAGATTCTCCTCTGCATGGACTGATGAAGCCACTGTGTGGCGAAACGTTTCCTCAATAAAGATACCCAAGAGTTTCACATGTGTCTAATTTATCAACATATCGGTTCTCTGAACCATTCATCTACAATGATGGTCGCTGCTAACTACTACAAAGTAGTAGGTTGGTTGATAATTCTGACGATGGTAGACAAACACAGATCCTATTATCAGCACCTAAGATGGAAGGTAAATTTTATAAACATTTACTAACATTCAGGATACACAACACACACCTTTACTTTCCTGTTTTTTTAACAGTTCTTATTCATTTGTTACTTTAATATTTCGTTTCCAGCTTAAGAAGTCTGGTCTGAGACTGGGCCATAGGTGAGGTGATCCCAGGAGCTATTAACAGAGCCTGCAGGGCCAAAGAGATGCTGCAGTGCTAGAGATTATCTTCACTACTACTACTGTCAAGCCTCAATACTGATAACACATGGTGCAAATTAATATTATGTTTAAATATTTTTAAACCCTTATAGAAGTGTCTTATCTGGCATTCTCCTGACAGTGACCAAGGGAATGTCTCTCACTGACCTTGCCAATGATACACATGACTCATTAACGTAACTGTTAAGATTTTTACCACCAGTCACTTCATAAAGAGAGTACGTTCTCCCACTCAGAGTATTGGAGTTTTAACATCCGCCTGACAACTAGACACTGTGAAACCATCGGTGCAGCTTCGGCTGCTACTCTGGAGTATGAAAGATGCAATGGATACTCATTACCGCATTCACATTTACAAACCATGAAAGTTTTATCTCCTATTATCCAAGAGATATTCCATAGTATTTCCCTCCTACTCAAATTATAACACCCACTGTACTTATATTTTACATCCCCGCTAAGTCTGTAAGTCTGAACAGCGGTGTTGTACTACCAGCTCCGGTCTATAATCTTTAATACATTTGTGAGATTATAATTTATAATTTTGAAGGTTGGAAACAGTTAAAACTTATCCTCTCAGTCGCCCATCAATCCCAGCACGAAAGCTTCAATACCTGTATTTTACTGTCAGTGTGAAAGCTTCAATACGTGTCTAAATGCCACTCACATCCTTTAATACGTTTTGAACTGTCACTCAAAATCTGAAAGATTTAATATGATTTTCTAACTGCCTAGTCCTGGGATTTGTGTCCAATACACTGACAGCTCCAGACAACTTCATGCCAACTGAGAACGGCCAGATCTGCAAGATATTAATCGTATCATATTATATATAATATATATATATATATATATATATATATATATATATATATATATATATATATATATATATATATATATATATATATGTCGTGCCGAATAGGTAAGACTTGCGATTTTGGCTTAAATAGCAAAGCTCTTCTTGCCGAATAAGGCAAGCAAAAATTTGTGTTTGCAATAATTTCGCAAAAATCACTCTGAACCTAACGAAAAAATATACTTCATTGTGTTTGTTTATTAAATTATTGTAAACTTATCTAAAATATATTTAGTTGGATTCGGTTAAATTAAATTACGCTTGTTATAATAAGGTTAGGTAAGTTTCCAAAGGTTCTTTTGGTACAAAATTATAAATTTTTACATTAACTTAAATGAAAATTATATCTTTAAACGTATAAGAGAAAATTTAAGGAAGGACTTAATTATAAATGAGTTTTTGCTAAGTGACCAGTATTACTTATTCGGCAATATATATATATATATATATATATATATATATATACACACACACACAAAACAACCACTGTGAAAGGATAGTGAAATTCCAAGTGATTTCGTGACTTCTCACATTATTAAGGAACTATATATATATATATATATATATATATATATATATATATATATATATATATATATATATATATATATATATATATATATATATATATATATATATATATATATATATATATATATATATATATATATATATATATATATATATATATATATATATATATATGCAGTTAAGTCAGTAATTTTTAGATATTTTGGTAGATAGCGTATTCATGGTAGGAGAAAAAACCCTCATAACAAAGAACACTTCACTTACAGAAGGTTTAACCCACTAGTGACTGCGTCACCTATCATCCAGTGGATGATTTATCACAAAATGGCGACTTTATCACACACCGGTGAGTGGGGTTATCCCATCCTGGGGGATTTATCACACACTGGGGGATTACTGACCAGAGCTTGCTACCACCAGCTCACAAGACTGACATTCCCACGAGCGCCTCCCTGGGGCGGGAAAGATGGCAGACCAGAGGTCTAGCTTCTCCCTACGAGCCCCATGAGGGCAGGGAATGGGGCTAGGTCTGGGGACAGTTGGTCCCAAAATCTGAGGAGGTCCTTGTACCTCCTCCCATGACAGACATAGGTCTCAGACACTCCCAGGACAGGGAACCAAGGCCGGGTTACCATCTGGAAGAGACCCGGGCCGGGAGAACCCGCGAATCAAGAACAACAATTGGGGGATTTATCCCACACTGGGGGATTTATAACACACCTGATAAATCCCCCAGTGTGTGAAACCTCGTATATATTAAAAGGTTTCTTTAATGAGTCTTTATCATGTTTTGACTGCCACCCATCACAACCATGTTTTGACTGACACCCGTCACAACCACCATGTGTTGACTGACACCCATCACTACCACCATGTGTTGACTGGCACCCATCACTACTGTGTGACTGGTACCCATCACTACCGTGTGATTGGCACCCATCACTACCGTGTGATTGGCACCCATCACTACCGTGTGACTTACACCCATCACTACCGTTTGACTGGCACCCATCACTACCGTGTGACTGGCACCCATTATTGCGACCCCTGAATGGGTCACAATGTATATAATGTATATTACCTGTTCATATAATTTTATACTGCTTATATTTGCGATATTAGGTAAATCATAAATATATTGCTTTATATTCTTATTTGACTTAGTTATATTATTAGGTAGGATGTAACATTTATATATTATTCAGTGCTCATAGTTCGAGTGTTAAGTAACTGACAACATTGTCTAACTACTGTGTTTATCGCTCCGCTCGTTTTGCTGCCGGCTTCTGTGTTGCTGGGCAGCAGCAGTCCACGGAGAGTCACGTGATCAGGGTGGGGTGTTCACACCTCACCTGGAGTAGTCTGCCTGGCCTGCGCTTCTTCTTGTCTGTTTGACGTGCCTTCCAACAAGACGGCCTATCTAACTCTCCCTTGATGGCCCTTGTTGGAAGATCGTCTGTGTCGTTTTCTTGTTGTTGGTTCTGTGTAACTCTGTTCACAGAACATAGCCTAGACTTAGTGATTTTCGACGTTGTATTGAGGTTGTGTGTCTTCATAAACACTCTGATAATCTCAGGTCCTGAGCTGTAGTTTCTGACCTAATTTGTGCTGGTATCTGTGTACTGTCACAGTCGGGGATTTTCTAATGCTGAACTTAGATTCAGTAGTATGGGAGTTTTGTGACTTTTGTGGAGGATCTGCAGATGGTCCCTACTTAGTGTCGTTATATTATCTCCTTGTTCCTGATTCTGTGTCTCTGTTGCTTGTTATATTGCTGTTCGGCTTATCAGTCCTTTTATTGCTCAAGCAAGCTGTTCTAATTGCCAGGTTGGTCAAGAAGTTAGTTTATGTGAGGACTTTTAGTCAGTCACTGGTTAAGTCTAGTCGAGTCTTGAGACAGCGAACTACTTAGAGCACTTACACACACACAAACTTACTTATATATATATATATATATATATATATATATATATATATATATATATATATATATATATATATATATATATATATATATGTGTGTGTGTATTATGTTATTAAATGCTAACAATGTACCAGACGGCACTTAAAAGCCATAAACATGTGATATGTGCCTTCAGCACAATACTACTGTACACGAGAGAAGTGATTATTTTGATTACTATAATTTACTTTGTTATACGCCTAGACAACTTTATTGTTAATAATAAAGTTATTAAAATTTAATTTCTTTAGTTAGTAGCCAACCAGTTGTAATCCTGAAGCACTATTGAATCTTGCTAAATTCTAATGAATAATTGGACCAGGATACTGACTACTTGTTACGAAAACCCAGTAACAGGCTGGATGCTAGAAGGGCAGTCCTTTCTAGTATTCACTGGAGATCTCTATCATTATTAGATATCGCGTTTTTTGTAACACCCATTAGTACCGTGTGACTGGCACCCATCACTACCGTGTGACTGGCACCCATCACTACCGTGTAACTAACCCCCATCACTACTATGTGACTTATATCCATCACTACCATGTAACTAACCCCCATCACTACCATGTGACTTACACCCATCACCACCATGTAACTAACCCCCATGACTAGCATGTGACTTACACCCATCACTACTACCATATGATGGCGTCTACTACCCAAAGTTCTCGTACCCATGGTATATTCACTCATATATTCATTGTTTTTCATACATATCTCTGGTCAAAGGAAATTCTATATATTACATTAATTATATTGGTTCGATACTAATGCACATGACAAATAATATCCAGAACGTGGAGAAAAAAAAAAGAATAAAAGAGAATATTTGTTTTATTTGTTGTTGTCTCTAAATGGTTCCAGGGACTTTGGCCCTCGCGGCCCCACCTCGAACCAGGTGAATGAATTGGGAAGGAAATATTACAGGAATAAGAAATATTAAGATAACTAATGAGGTATTTCAGGTCTATTGTCAAGAAGTTCGTACAGTCATACATGCTAACAATCACAAGTTTAAAATCTCTCTCTCTCTCTCTCTCTCTCTCTTTCCCACTGAGTGTGAGGGTGAATGTATGTGTACATCTATTTATTTACACACACACACACACACACACGATCAGTGAAGGGGCAGGGCCAGGAGCTGAGTCTCGACCCCTGCAACCACAATTAGGTGAGTACACACACACACAAACAGGCACACAAGTAAAAACATAAACTAATCACAGTTAATTAAATTAACCCACATCAAATAAAAAAATAAACTTTTAACATCAAAAATATCCTAAAATTTCCCCAAGGTTCCTACAGGTAATCTAGTAGCACGATACAGCAGCCATCTCCTCAGCATCCGCCCGTTCATTACGAAGAACCCCACCACGACCTCCCAACCACCTATACAACCCCAGGTCCTTGTGCCGGGCGTGTAGATGGGTGAACCACTCTTGGGTCTTCTGTATCACAAAGTGACCAGAGATATATTGGACCAAAATCATGAGAAAAACAACAATATTTACAGTAGGTAAAAGACACTGATTCAACTAACGTGACATTTTGTTATGGCAAGGTTTCGCTCTCCAGGAGCTTTGTCAAGCCTGCTTGCTAAAGTTCCTGAAGAGCGAAACGTTGCCACAATAAAATGACATCAGTTGAACATGTGTTCTTTCACTTGACACTTTGTCGGTAATTCTACCACTGTTACTAACGAAATTACGAGGCGCTCCGGAGAAACACAGAACGTGTGTAGAAAATTTAAAGATTTACTCACAACTTTACATTTTCAAGGAAGAAAAAATGTGTATCATGAACGACGCTGTCAGTGTGAAAAGTGTTCATGAGTTCAACACTCGTAAGAGATCAGAACCTCCGTGGATCCTGCTTAGCAACCAAAGATCCAGTAAGATCAGCCAAAGATCTAGTAAGCTCAACCAAAGATCTAGTAAGATCAACCAAAAACGCAGTAAAAGTTAATGTAAACTATAAGAGCAAACTTAATCAGATGAAAATGGGGAAAAATAATGTGAAGGACGGAGAGAGGGAGTAAGAAGAGAGAGAGGGAGTAAGAACAGAAGGGGTAGGAGAGGGAGTAAGAAGAGGAGTAGTAGGAGAGGGAGTAAGACAAGAAGTGGGGTAAAACAGGGAGTAAGAGATAGGATAAGAAGAGAAAGGGAGTAAGAGAGAAGGTAAGAAGGGAGTAAGGAGAAATAGAGAGGAGAGAGAGAGAGGAGGGAGAGAATATAATATATATATATATATATATATATATATATATATATATATATATATATATATATTTATATATATATATATATATATATATATATATATTTATATATATATATATATATATATATATATATATATATATATATATATATATATAGAGAGAGAGAGAGAGAGAGAGAGAGAGAGAGAGAGAGGGGAGAGAGAGAGAGAGGGGAGAGAGGAGAAAGGGAGGTAGAGAGGAGAGAGGGAGGTAGTAAGGAGAGGTAGTAAGGAGAGAGGTAGTAAGGAGAGAGGTAGTAAGGAGAGAGGTAGTAAGGAGAGAGGTAGTAAGGAGAGAGGTAGTAAGGAGAGAGGTAGTAAGGAGAGAGGTAGTAAGGAGAGAGGTAGTAAGGAGAGAGGTAGTAAGGAGAGAGGTAGTAAGGAGAGAGGTAGTAAGGAGAGAGGGAGTAAGGAAAGAGGGAGTAAGAAGAGGGAATAAGGAAAGAGAGAGGGAGTAAGGAGAGAAGGGGTAGGTGGGAGGTAGGCAATATAATCGCTGGTGGGGGGGACAGTGTATCTGGTCTACCTTACGACTCGCTCCTTAACTCGTAAATTCTTTAGACAATTGTGTCGCCTACGGGAACCGGAAGATGCGAGGATGATGCTGAGGCTGGGGAGATACTGCCAGGGAGGGGATGCAGGGGGGGGAAGGGAAGGAAATAAGAGAAGGAAATGAGAATGAAAGGGGAAGGAAAGGAGGGGAGGATAGGAAGGATAAGCATAGGGTGAAAGAGGGTGGGAAGGATAGATGATGAAGGGGAGAAGGAATATGATACAGAAGTGAGTAAAGGGCGAAATGAGTCCTGTCTAACAGACAGGACTGCTCAGTAGCATTAGCAGTAGCAGCAGCACCAGTAGCAACACCATCAGAAGCAGCACCAGCCACTACCACCAGTAGCAGCACCACCACCACCAACAGAAACAGCACCAGTAACAGCAGCAGCAGTAGCAGCACCAGCAGCGACAGCAGCAACGTCATCTGCCTCCGTCCTGCCTACCACCTGACGCGGCCAATACTCGACAGGTAATGAACCTCTGTGCTACCACGCCTCAACGACTCCCACGGGAGTCAAGTGTGCCTGAGAGAGAGGGAGCCGTGGGAGGAAGAGGGCGACGGCGGAGTTAAGAGGAGAGAGGGGGAGTGGAGAAAGGGGGGGGGATGATGGGTGATGGGGAAGAGTGGAGGGGGCTGGTAAGTGGACAGATCTGAAAGGTAGAGTGGGATATGGGAGAATCCTAGAAGAAGCGAGGAATACCTCTGATATACCTTTGATGAGTTCCAAAAGTTTTTCTACTCCCAGGGCCCGGCCTTGGTCCAGGCTCGTCTGGTGCTTTTGTTTCATTTAACAAAATTGGATACTTCAACAGTGGTCTGCTACCCTTCATGATAGTTACACAGTGGGGACAAAAGCTAACTGTGTGTTTGTCATATTTTTCACGAAGGATGGGTCATATTATGTCGAAATCTGTCAGCCTGAGCTGGCAAACTTCAGCAGGGCAATGAGGATATCGTCAAGTATTCTGTTAAAGGTTCATTATTTACAAAAGCTTCAAGGGTATCGTTCTTGCAGGGTTGGCGTTAGTATTAATTGGAAATTTCTATCTCCATGCTAGCCTATCCCAAAGGGCAAATGGATATTATACGAAATCTCCATCATCCTGGAGCGGGGGCAATAAAAAATAACATACAAGAGAAAAGAGGAGGAGGAGAAAGAAAGAAAAGGCAAGGACAGAGAAATCTGGACGACATTATACATAATACAATGATAGCGATGGATGGTAGGATGGATGATGGAGAGGAGGAGGGATGGTGAAGAGAGGAAGGGAAGTAGAGGATAAATGGTGAAGAGAAGGGATGGTGAAGAGGATGGCGGAGAGAGGGAGGCTGTGTCCTGAAGACTTGGGTAGTAGTCAAGGGTGGCTAAGAGAGGTCTGACAAGTGGGTCGAGAGGTACGTGTGATCAGAAGCAATCAGGGCACGGAAGCAGCAGGACGAGGAGCAGCAGGACGAGAAGCATCATGAAGAGCAGCATCAGGACGAGGAGCAGCAAGAAGAGCAGCAGGACGAGGAGCAGCAAGAAGAGCAGCAGGACGAGGAGCAACAGCAGTGTCATACCGAGGGTAAGAATAAGTGTGACACCCTTTACCCTGATTATGTTCCATTTATTAGTATCCACTTAAGCGGCCCTAGGAATACTACCGATGAATTTACCGCTTATAATACAATTATTCCTTAGCGATAACTCCAAACCACAGGGGGAAGAAATAAAAGATTTCATTCATACAAGTATTCAAGTTAATTTTGTACACAAATTAGACTTTATACCGGATAGTGCGATACTGACTATAATTTATAAGGGAAGAATAAATCTCTCAGGGAAGGCTGGACAACTCAATACAGAGAAACTAACTTACAAAGTAGTGTGAATTCTCAGTTTAGTGAAATGCTCATCCACACACTATATGCACATAACATATACGCCAAGATTTCTCACTTACACCATAAGAGATGGACCTTCTTGCCTCCACCACGGCCTCCCCGGCTCTGATCTCTTCTCTTCTCTTGAATCGGTCTCAATTTTACTCCACTTTCCATCCTACTTACTCCACCTTCCATTCTGTTTACTCCACCTTCCGTCCCACTCACTCCATCTTCCGTCCCACTCACTCCATCTTCCGTCCCACTCACTCCACCTTCCGTCCTACTCACTCCATCTTCCGTCCCACTCACTCGACCTTCCGTCCTACTCACTCCATCTTCCGTCCTACTCACTCCATCTTCCGTCCTATTCACACCATCTTCCGTCCTACTCACTCTACCTTCCGTCCTACTCATCCATCTTCCGTCCCACTCCACCTTCCGTCCTACTCACTCCACCTTCCGTCCTACTCATCCATCTTCCGTCCCACTCCACCTTCCGTCCTACTCATCCATCTTCCGTCCCACTCCACCTTCCGTCCTACTCACTCCACCTTCCGTCCCACTCACTCCACCTTCCGTCCCACTCACTCCACCTTCCGTCCTACTCACTCCATCTTCCGTCCTACTCACTCCATCTTCCGTCCTACTCACACCATCTTCCGTCCTACTCACACCATCTTCCGTCCCACTCCACCTTCCGTCCTACTCACACCATCTTCCGTCCTATTCACACCATCTTCCGTCCTACTCACTCCATCTTCCGTCCTACTCCCTCCATCTTCCGTCCCACTCACTCCATCTTCCGTCCCACTCACTCCATCTTCCGTCCCACTCACTCCACCTTCTTCCTCCTTGCCAAGTTTAAAAGGAGTATACCTAGCATACCTAGAGAGAATTTCTGTGGTCAACGCCCCCGCGACCCGGTCTGTGACTAGGCCTCATGGTGGATCAGGGCCTGATCAACCAGGCTGTTACTGTTGGCCACACGTAAACCGACGTACAGCGTATTCCTCACAGCAAGAAGAGAAGCAGCAGGAAGTGGAACAGTTGTAATATTTGTGACACTGACAGCGTAGGTCACTAAGCGCTCAGAGCCATAACACAATAAACAAGAATAAAATGAACAAACTATAGAAGTGACACACAAACGATCAACACAAATAAATACTATCATGCCAAGTTAAAATAACCAGCATCAATTAAAAACCCATTAAATTATTAACGTCGAAATACTCTCTCACAGGCACCTCGGTAATTTTAAAAACCGTCAAGGCGGTGGAATGACCCAGGTCGAGGGTAAACTTTTAAAATATGATCCACAGTAAGCGGAGATGTGATCAGTCCATCAAGATTGATGAACTAATCACATCGACTACAGGCTATGGGACTAACTACTTCCAACTCCTTTTCATCTTCAACCATTCTTCTCTGTACTGGACTGAGGAAGCCACTGGTTGGAGAAACGTTTCCACAATGAAGATTGCCAAGTGTTGCACAAGTGCCCAGTTCATCAACTTGTTAGTTCTCTAAACCAGTTATCTACATTTCTGGCAGAGACTTCTCTCAAAGTGAAGATACCTGTTGGAGGAAGACGAAACACTCACGTCCTGCCGAACCCTGTATAACTTATTCCCAGTCTGTAGGGTCTGGGCCTGTCACTTTCCAAGGACATATTTGTGAAAATGGTACATAAAGTCACTGTCAGGCAAAAGTCTACAGAAAAAATAGGCTCGCTATAGCAGCCATAACCTGGACATTTGCCCCTTCATTTCCAGGGATATCAACATTAACTGTGCCGCATATGGAGAGGCGCTAACCATTCCTGGATCTATTGTACCAGTGTGCAGAAACAGAGCAAGCGTTGGAAATCTGAATACACAGTGAACAGAGAGCCAACTAAGCCAACCTCTCACAGACACATTGAGGGCACAATCCAGGAAGGTGGCCTGCCGAACGACTAATGGCACAAGAGGCCCTGCAAGACGAGGCAAGGGTTTCCTGTTCTTCCCGCTGAAAAGGCCACATCAGATGAGGTAATGCAGGTCGAGCCATTTCACGGTGGAGATCCAGGGAAAACTCACCTGACTCGACATACTGTAGAACTGGGGTTCTTAATTACAGACCCCCAATGGATTGCTCAATATGTCCTCATACTCCCTTCGCCAGACTGTAGAAATCATCAGCAGTCCTATTAGGTACCAGTATGACTTCAAAAGATGGCAATTGCTTGGTTTTACTTTACATATGGATAGCTAAAAGAAGAACAGCTGATAGTTTATTCTAACAACTTTTTTTAATTGTTCAGAGATCGAGTCCCATACCCCCATTACTTAGCTACCATACCCGAAAAGGGTATGACTACCCCCGGTAAAAAGGCTCTCAAATGGCGGAGCAGGAAAAGAAATAAAATGAAAGGAATAGGAGGAGCAAGACGAAAAGGAAAATTATGAAAAGGAGGATGTAACATGGCGCTGGAGGAAGAATAGTGTAGTTGTGTGGAGGTGGTGTGTTGACAATAGGAGGGAGGGTGTTGACTGGTGGTGTGTTCAGAGTAGGAGGGAGGGTGTTGGCTGGGTACACAGAGAGGATATAGGTAGAGCCAGGATGGAGTTACGAGGCGGCAAATGCAGTGCGTATTGAAAGGCAAGGTAAAGGTGAGGCAAGGTGCTGTAGGCAAGAGTACAGCAACGTGGTGTACTGGAATGGCTGCTGCTGCTGCAGAGTCTGCGGTAAAGGAAGATGCCGCCTACTACTGATGGGCAGACATCAAGAAGCAGCGAACTGGAAGATACTAAGAGATCCTCATACCGTCGCTAATTCGAGAAACTGTGTAGCAAAAATTCCTTACTCCTCAATGTTAGCGTTACTAACACCGCTATCCACGCTACTGCAATCATTACTTGCTACTCAATGGTACCATCACTAGCACCGGTATCCACGCTACAGTAAACATTACTTGATACTCAGTAGCGTCACAAGCACAGCTACTCAAGCTACCAAGGCGACACCAGAGCATGTGTACTCACCTATATGTGGATGCAGGGGCCGAGTCTCGGCTCTTGTCCCCGCTTCTCAACTCGCCACTTACTAGATTCACTCCATCCTAGCCTCGTGGTCCCTGACATACCTATTCTTTAAACTATGCATGGAGCCTGCCTCCACTACTTCGAGGTCATTCGTCCTCCTGACCATCCTCACACTGAAGAAATACTTCATGATATCCTTTAGCTCAGGTGTTTTTATTTCCAGCTGTGCCATTGAGTTTCTTACCTCTCAAACACCCTGTCCCTGTCTACCTCATCAACTCTGAGTACTTTGTATGTTATCATGTTTCCTCCGGTTTTTATTTCCTCCAATGTGGTTTGATTAGATTACATTAGCCACTCCTGGTAACTCTGAAACAAGCCTAGCCGTAAATACCTCTAATTTCCTAACCATCTTTTTCAGTTGTGCTGCATGTTCCTTAAGGGTTTAGCGCTTAATTATAATGTCTTTTTCAGTTGCGGGTTTCGTGCCGCGATGCTGCATACTCCAGGATGGACCTGACATGGTAGTGTAAAAGTCCCGGAATGACTTTTGACATTTCTGAAGGCTACTTTTTGATTTTTCCAGACGAGCATTGACTGCAGAAGTTATTTCGTTGAGGTATTGGCCTCTGGTGATATACCAGGCATTATGCTCACCCCTAAGTCTCTTTAGCCTTGTAGCCTGGCATTAGCTGGGGTTAAACTCAAGCAACCACTTATTTGACCAATCCTACAGTTTGTGCGCGTTCATTTATACTCATTCCCTGTCCTCACTTGTTTTTATTTTCTTCATTAGTTTTACATCATCGGCAAACAGGGACACATCTGAATCAATCTCATCTGTTATAACATTCAAATAAACGATAAACAGTACTGTTTTTACCCTTCCCCGTTTTGGCTTCTCTTCCCTGACAATTATTCTTTGCTTCCTTCCCCTCAGGTGCTCAATGATCCCACCGGAGTACGTACTGTTATTCTTGCCTGCACCTCAAGTTTTTACCCCATCCTCTTGTGGGCAACAGTTTCAAAGGCTTTCTTGCTGTCTTAGATAATTCAATTTACTTATCTGTCCCTCTCTGTCTGTCTGTATCTCTCTCCCTTCCTCCCCCCTCTTGTCTCGCATTATTTAATTTGTTATAGACCTACAACAGGCTAGTAGGACAGAATTTGACATCTCTAAACACATGCTGTTTACTGTTCATGAACCCACTTCTCTCCTCCAAGTGTTCCAAAGCTCTCTCAATATTAATTACCTTGCATGGTATGTATCACTGTGGAAATGGTCAGCAATTCAGTGCTTCCTGTCTCTCAATAGGGGCCACATTTACTGTTTTCTAGATCTTTGGCAACTGTCCCGTGTCCACTGACATGTAGTAGATCATAGTGATTTGGATAGTGCTAGAATCCATGTGTAGGATCCATGGTAATACCTTGTCAGGTCGCATTACCTTCGATGTATCTAATTCCATCTAAACTTTCTCTACCTCTTTCCCTGTTGTATGTATATGGTGTCCAGTACCTGTCGGTGTACCCTTTTTCCTAGCCTTTCCATTACTGCCTCTGTTTCCACTGAGAAGATTTCTTTAAACTGCTTGTTCAGCATATCGCAGACTTCCTTTTCGTTGGAGACGTGTTTGGCAACGGAGTTGGTGGGAAGGACTATTTATTTCCTCTCGGCGGTACCTTGTCTGGGTGAGTTTAAGATGTTGTATGCACAGCATCTGCAGCCTCTAATGAAGTGATGGTTCAATGTGGCAGAGAAGGAAAATTAGTCATGGCTGAGTGTGGTAGACAATAAAGATAGGTATGGTCGAGTGTGGGAGACAAAGGTATTCATGGTTGTGGTAGACAATAAAGGTAGTTATGGTTGAGTGTGGTAGACAATAAAGATAGGTATGGTCGAGTGTGGGAGACAAAGGTATTCATGGTTGTGGTAGACAATAAAGGTAGTTATGGTTGAGTGTGGTAGACAATAAAGATAGGTATGGTCGAGTGTGGGAGACAAAGGTATTCATGGTTGTGGTAGACAATAAAGGTAGTTATGGTTGAGTGTGGTAGACAATAAAGGTAGTTATGGTTGAGTGTGGTAGAGAAGGACGGTGCATTAGCAGCCAGCACAAGAGGGCCATTTTGGTGAGTGTCTCTCGTGAGGTAATTAAAGGAGTGGACTCAGCCAGACGGGGTGCCCACACACCCACCCACCCGCTGGCTCGCCCACCCGCCCATACACCTGCCCACCCACCCACCGCTATCATCAAAGCGCAAATATCAAATGATCCACATGATGAACTGTCTGAGTGCTGCCACTCCTGGCTGCTAGGAGCTGAGTGCCGCCACTCCTGGCTGCTAGGAGCGGAGTGCCGCCGCTTCTGGCTGCTAGGAGCGGAGTGCCGCCGCTTCTGGCTGCTAGGAGCTGAGTGCCGCCACTCCTTGCTGCTAGGAGCGGAGTGCCGCCGCTTCTGGCTACTAGGAGCGGAGTGCCGCCGCTCCTGGCTGCTAGGAGCGGAGTGCCGCCGCTCCTGGCTGCTAGGAGCGGAGTGCCGCCGCTTCTGGCTGCTAGGAGCTGAGTGCCGCCACTCCTGGCTCCTAGGGGGCCAAGTGCCGCCACTCCTGGCTGCAAGGGACCAAGTGCTGCTAGGAGTGGCGGCAGAGAGAGAGAGAGAGAGAGAGAGAGAGAGAGAGAGAGAGAGAGAGAGAGAGAGAGAGAGAGAGAGAGAGAGAGAGAGAGAGAGAGAGAGAGAGAGAGAGAGAATGAGAATTTATTGGCAAAGGAAAGAGAAAAGGTTACTTGAGCAACAGTTATATTAATGAGGCTGGACGTGAGTTTAAGAGTACTGGAGTGAGGAGGAAGAGATGTGGGAGGAAGAGATGTGGGAGGAATAGATGTGGGAGGAAGTGATGTGGGAGGGGGGGGAGAGGTGGGAGAGAGATGACTGGGCCACTGAGCTGACAGGTAAGCCAGGGTAACCCAGGGTAAGCCAAGAAGCCAATATAGCAGTATGACTTGTCATGTTGGTCATCTGCTGCTGCTCCTCCCCAGGATGCAACCGCCAACACTCAGGGTACCTACTTACTATAAGGTGAAGATGAGCAACAGGTGTAAAGAAACGCCAGGATCGAACCTGGGTGTTTGAGATGTGAAACCAAGACACCACCGCTCGAACTACGAACCACAAATATGTAAATAAAAAAAAATGGCCAGAATATGTCCAGTAATGGATAAAAACAACAAGAAACGTAGATAAATGATTCAGAGAACCGAAAAGTTGATAAATTAGACACTTGTGTAACACTTGGGTATCTTTATTGTGGAAACGTTTCGCCTCCAGTGGCTTCATCAGTCCAACACAAAGAAGAAAGGTGAAGATCAGATGGAGTTTGAGGTAATCAGTCCCTGATGGACTGATAACATCAACTCCAGTTTGAGATACTGATTACCTTAAACTCCTCTTCATCTACCACCGTTCTTCTCTGTTATGGACTGAAGAAGCCACTGGCTGGCGAAACGTTTCCGTAATAAAGATTCCCAAATATTGCACAAGTGTCTCATCAACTAGTCCGTTTTCTAAATCATTTACATCATAAGATCAACTTACATCCGTTTTCTAAATCATTTACATCATAAAATCAACTTACATCCGTTTTCTAAATCATTTACATCATAAGATCAACTTACATCCGTTTTCTAAATAATTTACATCATAAGATCAACTTACATCCGTTTTCTAAATCATTTACATCATAAGATCAACTTACATCCGTTTTCTAAATCATTTACATCATAAGATCAACTTACATCCGTTTTCTAAATCATTTACAACATAAAATCAACTTACATCCGTTTTCTAAATCATTTACATCATAAGATCAACTTACATCCGTTTTCTAAATCATTTACATCATAAGATCAACTTACATCCGTTTTCTAAATCATTTACATCATAAGATCAACTTACACTTTGGTAAGCACAGACAAAACATGAGCGATCAATACTCATTAAGAGTCAGAAACATATCACAGATCGTGCGTGCAGTTCGACCTTTAACTGAGGTCCTCTTTAGAAGAAGTCAGCATCTCAGTAGACGTAGAAATATATGCACAAATTGTACCACACCTTTAATTGAGGTCCTCTTTAGAAGAGGTCAGCATCTCAATAGCGGTCGAAATATATGTACAAATTTCACCACACTTGTTCCTGTCTCCATGTGGGTGTTGACCTTTCAGTGACAAGTCTTCACTGCAGTTTGATGCATCAGAGTTCAACATGCATCATGCTGGTGCCACTCACCTTGACCTCCCAGTCATGGGGCTTAAAAAGTTAACTTTTGCTGAATTTTAGACGATAACTGGAGGGAGTTCACTGTTTAGACCACTGTATACATTGTATCTTTATTACATTCAGTGTATTATAAAATTCACTGAAATAGTAATACATTTATGGTGTTATTGTAACATTAATTGTATTGTGTTCATTATATTATAACATTCATTGTATTATTACATTCATTGTATTATTCTATTCATGTATTATTACATTCACTGCATCGTTACGTTCATTATATTACATTCACTGTATCATGACGTTCACTGTATCATGATGTTCATTGTATCATGACGTTCAATGTATCATGACGTTCACTGTATCATGACGTTCACTGTATCATGACGTTCAATGTATCATGACGTTCACTGTATTATTAGACTGAGGAAACGGTATACTCATGAATGTCATATAGCACCTCGGAAATACAAGGCAATCAGGTTCACTCCAAGGGAAGAACAGGTCCAGGTGCTTGGATGAAGAGCCCCGTCACCAGCATCAAGGTGCACCTTCCCGGACGGGGTAGAGGATGAGCCGTCGGGACTGCTGACATCTCGCGGAATTCACTTTAAAAATACACGGCTTTTAGGAGGTCCGCTACACTATAATTTGACCAACTTGGAGACAATCAAATAGTTTTGTGGATAGTAATTTCGTAAAACTATCAGAGATAAATAGCTTTTTTTTTTTCAGGCACTGAACACATTGCAATTACCGAATACGAACGAACGTAACCCGAAAAAAAAACTTGTTGGGGATCTGTTAAATGACAGTCACTGTCACTCCTCTCACACTCAGACAAACCAAACACTTTTTAACAAATAAGTTATGAAATTCAAAACTGGCATAAAAGGCGATGCATTTTAGATTGGCAAAACATATATATCCACCAGATCCTCAGTAATCGGATCAGGATTTGCGATATAAAAATACAATTATGCCTAAATAACGAAGATAAGTAAATTCCCACTTACATGAGGCTACAAAATCGAATTATAAATATTCTAGTTAATTATGTATGTGTGTGTGTGTGTGTGTGTGTGTGTGTGTGTGTGTGTGTGTGTGTGTGTGTGTGTGTGTGTGTGTGTGTGTGTGTGTGTGTGTTAGTTGTGTGTGTGTGTGTGTGTGTGTGTGTGTGTGTGTGTGTGTGTGTGTGTCTGTGTGTGTCTGTGTGTGTGTCTGTGTGTGTGTCTGTGTGTGTGTGTGTGTGTGTGTGTGTGTGTGTGTGTGTGTGTGTGTGTGTGTGTGTGTGTGTGTGTGTGTGTGTGTGTGTGTGTGTGTGTGTGTCTGTGTGTGTGTCTGTACTCACCTAGTACTCAACTAGTTGAGGTTGCGGGGGTCGAGTCCGAGCTCCTGGCCCTGTGTGTGTGTGTGTGTGTGTGTGTGTGTGTGTGTGTGTGTGTGTGTGTGTGTGTGTGTGTGTGTGTGTGTGTGTACTCACCTAGTTGAGGTTGCGGGGGTCGAGTCCGAGCTCCTGGCCCCGCCTCTTCACTGATCGCTACTAGGTCACTCTCCCTGAGCCGTGAGCTTTATCATACCTCTGCTTAAAGCTATGTATGGATCCTGCCTACACTACATCGCTTCCCAAACTATTCCACTTACTGACTACTCTGTGGCTGAAGAAATACTTCCTAACATCCCTGTGATTCATCTGTGTCTTCAGCTTCCAACTGTGTCCCCTTGTTACTGTGTCCAATCTCTGGAACATCCTGTCTTTGTCCACCTTGTCAATTCCTCTCAGTATTTTGTATGTCGTTATCATGTCCCCCCTATCTCTCCTGTCCTCCAGTGTCGTCAGGTTGATTTCCCTTAACCTCTCCTCGTAGGACATACCTCTTAGCTCTGGGACTAGTCTTGTTGCGAACCTTTGCACTTTCTCTAGTTTCTTCACGTGCTTGGCTAGGTGTGGGTTCCAAACTGGTGCCGCATACTCCAATATGGGCCTAACGTACACGGTGTACAGGGTCCTGAACGATGTGTGTGTGTGTGTGTGTGTGTGTGTGTGTGTGTGTGTGTGCGCGCGCGCGCGCGCGCGTGTGTTTGCTTTCAATAATGAAGAAGGTGAAGGTGTGTATATTAAACTTAGTGAAGTTCCATTCAATCGTTGCCGTTACACCATACAGACAAGAAGCTCAGTCTTAGAAAGTGTGTAAACTTCAGAGACCAGTTCCGGAGGGGACCCAGATGCGACTGGAGTCCACATTTCTTAAAAATTAGGGGTCTACTGTATGAGAAGGGGATGCGAAGGGGCCCCCATAACAGTTCAGACTTCAGGGCCCCAAATATGTTGTCCGCCACTGCCCGGTGCACTCTCCACGGCGGTGCACTCTCCACGGCGGTGCACTCTCCACGGAGGTGCACTCTCCACGGCGCTGCACTCTCCACGGCGCTGCACTATCCACGGCGCTGCACTCTCCACGGCGCTGCACTCTCCACGGCGCTGCACTCTCCACGGCGCTGCACTCTCCACGGCGCTGCACTCTCCACGGCGCTGCACTCTCCACGGCGCTGCACTCTCCACGGCGCTGCACTCTCCACGGCGCTGTACTCTCCACGGTGCTGTACTTTCCACGGCTCTGCACTCTCCACGGCACTGCACTCTCCACGGTACTGCACTCTCCACTAGACATCTAGGAACCTGGAGTATACCTGGAGTGTGCTTCGGGGGTCAACGCCCCCGCGGCTCGGTCTGGGAACCAAGCTACGGTGAGAGATTCACCGGGCGAACTTATAAGAGGATGGTTAATATTGTTAGATAACATTAACATTATCAAAACACTAGTCGACTGGATAATCATGTAGCATATGACTGGTCGACTGGAGAATCACGTAGCATATGTCTGGTCGACTGGAGAATCATGTAGCATATGACTGGTCGACTGGAGAATCATGTAGCATATGTCTGGTCGACTGGAGAATCACGTAGCATATGTCTGGTCTACTGGAGAATCATGTAGCATATGTCTGGTCGACTGGAGAATCATGTAGCATATGACTGGTCGACTGGAGAATCATGTAGCATATGTCTGGTCGACTGGAGAATCATGTAGCATATGTCTGGTCGACTGGAGAATCATGTAGCATATGACTGGTCTACTGGAGAATCATGTAGCATATGTCTGGTCGACTGGAGAATCATGTAGCATATGTCTGGTCGACTGGAGAATCACGTAGCATATGTCTGGTCTACTGGAGAATCATGTAGCATATGTCTGGTCGACTGGAGAATCATGTAGCATATGACTGGTCTACTGGAGAATCATGTAGCATATGTCTGCTCGACTGGAGAATCATGTAGCATATGACTAGTCGACTGGAGAATCATGTAGCATATGACTGGTCGACTGGAGAATCATGTAGCATATGTCTGGTCGACTGGAGAATCACGTAGCATATGTCTGGTCTACTGGAGAATCATGTAGCATATGACTGGTCGACTGGAGAATCACGTAGCATATGTCTAGTCTACTGGAGAATCACGTAGCATATGACTGGTCGACTGGAGAATCATGTAGCATATAACCGGTCGACTGGAGAATCATGTAGCATATGACTGGTCGGCTGGAGAATCACGTAGCATATGACTGGTCTACTGGAGAATCGTGTAGCATATGTCTGGTCGACTGGAGAATCACGTAGCATATGACTGGTCGACTGGAGAATCATGTAGCATATGACTGTTCGACTGGATAATCACGTAGCATATGTCTGGTCGACTGGAGAATCACGTAGCATATGACTGGTCGACTGGAGAATCATGTAGCATATAACCGGTCGACTGGAGAATCATGTAGCATATGACTGGTCGGCTGGAGAATCACGTAGCATATGTCTGGTCGACTGGAGAATCATGTAGCATATGACTGGTCGACTGGAGAATCATGTAGCATATGACTGGTCTACTGGAGAATCATGTAGCATATGTCTGGTCGACCGGAGAATCACGTAGCATATGACTGGTCGACTGGAGAATCATGCAGCATATGACTGGTCGACTGGAGAATCATGCAGCATATGACTGGTCGACTGGAGAATCATGCAGCATATGTCTGGTCGACTGGAGAATCATGTAGCATATGACTGGTCGACTGGAGAATCACGTAGCATATGTCTGGTCTACTGGAGAATCATGCAGCATATGTCTGGTCGACTGGAGAATCATGCAGCATATGTCTGGTCGACTGGAGAATCATGTAGCATATGACTGGTCGACTGGAGAATCATGCAGCATATGACTGGTCGACTGGAGAATCATGCAGCATATGTCTGGTCGACTGGAGAATCATGCAGCATATGACTGGTCGACTGGAGAATCATGCAGCATATGTCTGGTCGACTGGAGAATCATGTAGCATATGACTGGTCGACTGGAGAATCACGTAGCATATGTCTGGTCTACTGGAGAATCATGTAGCATATGACTGGTCGACTGGAGAATCATGTAGCATATAACCGGTCGACTGGAGAATCATGTAGCATATGACTGGTCGACTGGAGAATCACGTAGCATATGACTGGTCGACTGGAGAAACATGCAGCATATGACTGGTCGACTTGAGAATCATGTAGCATATGTCTGGTCGACTGGAGAATCACGTAGCATATGTCTGGTCTACTGGAGAATCATGTAGCATATGACTGGTCGACTGGAGAATCGTGTAGCATATGTCTGGTCGACTGGAGAATCACGTAGCATATGACTGGTCGACTGGAGAATCATGTAGCATATGACTGTTCGACTGGATAATCACGTAGCATATGTCTGGTCGACTGGAGAATCACGTAGCATATGACTGGTCGACTGGAGAATCATGTAGCATATAACCGGTCGACTGGAGAATCATGTAGCATATGACTGGTCGGCTGGAGAATCACGTAGCATATGTCTGGTCGACTGGAGAATCATGTAGCATATGACTGGTCGACTGGAGAATCATGTAGCATATGACTGGTCTACTGGAGAATCATGTAGCATATGTCTGGTCGACCGGAGAATCACGTAGCATATGACTGGTCGACTGGAGAATCATGCAGCATATGACTGGTCGACTGGAGAATCATGCAGCATATGACTGGTCGACTGGAGAATCATGCAGCATATGTCTGGTCGACTGGAGAATCATGTAGCATATGACTGGTCGACTGGAGAATCACGTAGCATATGTCTGGTCTACTGGAGAATCATGCAGCATATGTCTGGTCGACTGGAGAATCATGCAGCATATGTCTGGTCGACTGGAGAATCATGTAGCATATGACTGGTCGACTGGAGAATCATGCAGCATATGACTGGTCGACTGGAGAATCATGCAGCATATGTCTGGTCGACTGGAGAATCATGCAGCATATGACTGGTCGACTGGAGAATCATGCAGCATATGTCTGGTCGACTGGAGAATCATGTAGCATATGACTGGTCGACTGGAGAATCACGTAGCATATGTCTGGTCTACTGGAGAATCATGTAGCATATGACTGGTCGACTGGAGAATCATGTAGCATATAACCGGTCGACTGGAGAATCATGTAGCATATGACTGGTCGACTGGAGAATCACGTAGCATATGACTGGTCGACTGGAGAAACATGCAGCATATGACTGGTCGACTTGAGAATCATGTAGCATATGTCTGGTCGACTGGAGAATCACGTAGCATATGTCTGGTCTACTGGAGAATCATGTAGCATATGACTGGTCGACTGGAGAATCACGTAGCATATGTCTGGTCGACTGGAGAATCACGTAGCATATGACTGGTCGACTGGAGAATCATGTAGCATATGTCTGGTCGACTGGAGAATCACGTAGCATATGTCTGGTCGACTGGAGAATCATGTAGCATATGTCTGGTCGACTGGAGAATCACGTAGCATATGTCTAGTCTACGGGAGAATCACGTAGCATATGACTGGTCGATTGGAGAATCATGTAGCATATAACCGGTCGACTGGAGAATCATGTAGCATATGACTGGTCGACTGGAGAATCATGTAGCATATGACTGGTCGACTGGAGAATCACGTAGCATATGTCTGGTCGACTGGAGAATCACGTAGCATATGTCTGGTCTACTGGAGAATCATGTAGCATATGTCTGGTCGACTGGAGAATCACGTAGCATATGTCTGGTCTACTGGAGAATCATGTAGCATATGACTGGTCGACTGGAGAATCATGTAGCATATGTCTGGTCGACTGGAGAATCACGTAGCATATGTTTGGTCTACTGGAGAATCATGTAGCATATAACCGGTCGACTGGAGAATCATGTAACATATGACTGGTCGACTGGAGAATCATATAGTGTATGACTGGTCGACTGAAGTATCATATAATGTATGACTCGTCGACTGGAGAAACATACAGTGTATGACTGGTCGACTGGAGAATCATATAATGTATGACTGATCGACTAGAGAATCATTTAGTGTATGACTGGTCGACTTGAGAATCATACAGTGTATGATTGGTCGACTGGAGAATCATATACAGCTGGTCGACTGAGGAATATATAGCTTGTCGATTGGGGAATATACAGCTGGTCGTCTGGAGAATATACAGCTGGTCGACTGGGGAATATACAGCTGGTCGACTGGAGAATATACAGCTGGTCGACTGGAGAATATACAGGTGGTCGACTGGAGAAAATACAGCTGGTCGACTGGGGAATATATAGCTGGTCGTCTGGAGAATATACAGCTGGTCGACTGGAGAATATACAGGTGGTCGCTGTGACAGACAACTCGACATCGACACCGACAATCACGAGGCAAAATCACACTTTAATAGATCCAGCAGAACCAGGTGAATTACGCGTCTCCCCCACGCTATCACCCCTCGATTCCCTTCCCACGCTATCACCCCTCGATTCCCTCCCCACGCTATCACCCCTCCATACCCTCCTCTTCCATTCCTTCTCAAAGCCCCTGCTTATTTTACCCTCCCCCACGTGTTGGCTCCCACAGTCCCTTTCCTGATTCTATTCCTCCCGTTCCATTCCCATCACCCACACGCACTCTTCCTCCCCTCATTTTCCTCCACAACACCTGCCCACGTTCTCTCGCTTTAATATGTGACAGAACACCTGTGGTAGTCAAATAACATCCTCACTGTTGTAACATGTTCAAACTTCCCCTAACATATGCCCTTCCCTCCTCAAAGCACCGTCATTTTCAAAGTTGCAGATATTAATTATTCGTGCAGATATTGATCACTCGAAAGTACACGTTGTCGACGTGTTTGTGCCAGTCGTCATGACAACGGTAACACAACATAAACACGATTTGTGGCTGTCAGACAAGCAGTGGGGTTTAGGACTGGTTTAAATGCTGATCCTCACTCCGCATGAGCTTATCCACGGTGACACTCAACCTGCTTCACACTGCTTTTAACCTGGATGTGTAGGCAAGCATCAAGAAAATACAGATGCCAGCCTTTTTAAAAAAAGAGCCATCCATGGTTAGGTGCAACTCAACCTTCCATCAACTCAAGTCGTTGAGATGAAAGACAAGTACACACTTACCATGACGTTTATTAAAAAGACGTTTTTCGCTCCCGAGTGACTTCTTCAATTTTAGTCTAAGTCATTCGTGGCGAAATAGTTCTTAATAAATGTCTTAATCAGAGTATACGTGTCTTGTACGTAGAGGCACGTGCTGACCTATATGTAGTTTCAGGGGTCGAGTCACATGCGTGCCTCTAGGGCGGGCGGGTGGGCGGGCAGGCAGGCAGGCAGGCAGGCAGGCAGGCAGGCGCGCACACACACACACACACACACACACACACACACACACGTACTCATATACAACAGGCCTAGTGTCTAATCGACATGTGCCTAGGACAAAATGGTAACTAACACAAAACACACACACAAAACACACACACACACAAAACAGACACACACAAAACAGACACACACACAAAACACACACACACAAAACACACACACACAAAACACACACACAAAACAGACACACACACAAAACACACACACACAAAACATACACAAAACACACACACAAACAGGATGTTCCAGAGATGGGACACAGAAACAAGGGGTCACAATTGGAAGCTGAAGACTCAGATGAGTCAAAGTGATGTTAGGAAGTATTTCTTCAGCCACATAGTTGTTAGGAAGTGGAATAGTCTGGCAAGAGATGTAGTTGAGGCAGGAACTATACATAGTTTTAAGACGAGGTATGATAAAGCTCATGGAGCAGGGAGAGGGAGGACCCAGTAGCGGTCAGTGAAGAGGCGGGGCCAGGAGCTGAGTCTCGACCCCAGCAACCACCCACAATTAGGTGAGTACACACCCACCCACCCACCCACACACACACACACACACACACACACACACACACACACACACACACACACACACACACACACACACGTAAGTACGTGTGTGGGTCCACTCTGACATCCTGAACTTTATTAATAATTCAGTTGGCAAGAATATCGTATGTTAGAGAGCCTCAGCATGGTACGCCTTCATGACTATACACGAGGGTGCACCTACTCGCCTACATGCATTAGGGAGGCACCCAGACGTATGTCCACTAGCAAACCTCTTGCTGTATGATGGGTTGTGTATGACGGGTTGTGTATGATGGGTTGTGTATGATGGGTTGTGTAATGATATGTTGTGTAATGATGGGTTGTGTAATGATGGGTTGTGTAATGATGGGTTGTGTAATGATGGGTTGTGTAATGATGGGTTGTGTATGATGGGTTGTGTAATGATATGTTGTGTAATGATGGGTTGTGTAATGATGGGTTGTGTAATGATGGGTTGTGTAATGATGGGTTGTGTAATGATGGGTTGTGTATGATGGGTTGTGTATGATGGGTTATGTATGATGGGTTGTGTATGATGGGTTGTGTATGATGGGTTGTGTATGATGGGTTATGTATGATGGGTTGTGTATGATGGGTTGTGTATGATGGGTTGTGTATGATGGGTTATGTATGATGGGTTGTGTATGATGGGTTGTGTATGATGGGTTGTGTATGATGGGTTGTGTATGATGGGTTGTGTATGATGGGTTGTGTATGATGGGTTATGTATGATGGGTTGTGTATGATGGGTTGAGTACGATGATAAATATGTTCCTTCCAGCTTGACAATGTTTTGCAGTTCCAACTCAAGGTGATCATCTTTCTTTTCATATACTCAACATTCTTATCATATATTCATCATCATCAGTGTTGCAGTATTTTCCCAAGTCTTGGAAACTGGCGTGACTAACAGAAGATGCCTCGATATACATGCTATCTCAACGAAGACTTACACAACAGAATTGTTTTTCAATCTCTCTCCCTCTATCAATTCTAGGAAGGCCTTGTTGGGGAGTATTACTCGTCAAACTTGATTTTCAAAATTAATTTTATTTTTCAAAATTAACCTAGCTTTAAAAAAAATATGAATTTATTATTGAGGTGCCACAAGCTCACGAGGTGGGTGCTTGGCACTCCAGGCACTAAACTCTTAGTGTGCCGAATTATTACAGAAATTTACGACGTAGTGGTTAATAGTAACTCCCCCATCCCCAAACACTCCCTCAACCTCCCTCCCACGCACAAAACCACGCACCACACACACACAAACACACATACACACACACACACACACACACACACACACACACACACACCAAAACTAGAATCTCAACAACAGGATCTTTCAACAGAATTGAACCCAGAAGGGTATTAATCCTGACTGTGTTACATTAATCTTTATCCAGGTAGCTCGGCGTTAAACCTGCATGGGTTGCATTACTCGCCAGCTAGGTAGGTGGGCGTAGTTAATCTTAGGTCCTAAATTACTCACAGTAGAGGGCATTCTCACGCATATCATATATATAACAGGTAAATAAGTGCGTATCTGGAAGAGAATAGTAGCAGTGAGGGTGTGGACCAGTAGTGAGGGTGTGGACCAGTAGTGAGGGTGTGGACCAGTAGTGAGGGTGTGGACCAGTAGTGAGGGGTGTGGACCAGTAGTGAGGGTGTGGACCAGTAGTGAGGGTGTGGACCAGTAGTGAGGGTGTGGACCAGTAGTGAGGGTGTGGACCAGTAGTAAGGAGTGGACCAGTAGTGAGGGTGTGGACCAGTAGTGAGGGTGTGGACCAGTAGTGAGGGTGTGGACCAGTAGTGAGGAGTGTGGACCAGTAGTGAGGGGTGTGGACCAGTAGTGAGGGGTGTGGACCACTAGTGAGGGGTGTGGACCAGTAGTGAGGGGTGTGGACCAGTAGTGAGGGTGTGGACCAGTAGTGAGGGTGTGGACCAGTAGTGAGGGTGTGGACCAGTAGTGAGGGTGTGGACCAGTAGTGAGGGGTGTGGACCAGTAGTGAGGGGTGTGGACCAGTAGTGAGGGGTGTGGACCAGTAGTGAGGGGTGTGGAGCATGAGTGAGGGTGTGGACCAGTAGTGAGGGGTGTGGACCAGTAGTGAGGGGTGTGGACCAGTAGTGAGGGGTGTGGACCAGTAGTGAGAGTGTGGACCAGTAGTGAGGGGTGTAGACCAGTAGTGAGGGGTGTAGACCAGTAGTGAGGGGTGTGGACCAGTAGTGAGGGTGTGGACCAGTAGTGAGGGGTGTAGATCAGTAGTGAGGGGTGTGGACCAGTAGTGAGAGTGTTGACCAGTAGTGAGGGGTGTAGACCAGTAGTGAGGGGTGTGGACCAGTAGTGAGGGGTATGGACCAGTAGTGAGGGTATGGACCAGTAGTGAGGGGTGCAGGCCAGTAGTGAGGGTGTGGATCAGTAGTGAGGGGTGTGGGCCAGTAGTGAGGGTGTGGACCAGTAGTGAGGGTGTGGTCCAGTAGTGAGGGGTGTAGACCAGTAGTGAGGGGTGTGGACCAGTAGTGAGGGTGTGGACCAGTAGTGAGGGTGTGGACCAGTAGTGAGGGTGTGGACCAGTAGTGAGGGGTGTAGACAAGTAGTGAAGGTGTGGACCAGTAGTGAGGGGTGTAGACCAGTAGTGAGGGGTGTAGACCAGTAGTGAGGGGTGTGGACCAGCAGTGAGGGGTGTGGGCCAGTAGTGAGGGTGTGGACCAGTAGTGAGGGTATGGACCAGTAGTGAGGGGTGTGGGCCAGTAGTGAGGGTGTGGTCCAGTAGTGAGGGGTGTGGACCAGTAGTGAGGGTGTGGTCCAGTAGTGAGGGGTGTGGGCCAGTAGTGAGGGTGTGGACCAGTAGTGAGGGGTGTGGACCAGTAGTGAGGGATGTGGACCAGTAGTGAGGGGTGTGGACCAGTGGTGAGGGTGTGGACCAGTAGTGAGGGGTGTGGACCAGTAGTGAGGGTGTGGACCAGTAGTGAGGGTGTGGACCAGTAGTGAGGGGTGTGGGCCAGTAGTGAGGGTGTGGACCAGTAGTGAGTGGTGTGGGCCAGTAGTGAGGGTGTGGACCAGTAGTGAGGGTGTGGACCAGTAGTGAGGGTGTGGACCAGTAGTGAGGGGTGTGGACCAGTAGTGAGGGGTGTGGACCAGTAGTGAGGGTGTGGACCAGTAGTGAGGGGTGTGGACCAGTAGTGAGGGGTGTGGACCAGTAGTGAGGGGTGTGGACCAGTAGTGAGAGTGTGGACCAGTAGTGAGGGGTGTAGACCAGTAGTGAGGGGTGTGGACCAGTAGTGAGGGGTGTAGACCAGTAGTGAGGGGTGTGGACCAGTAGTGAGGGTGTGGACCAGTAGTGAGGGGTGTAGATCAGTAGTGAGGGGTGTGGACCAGTAGTGAGAGTGTTGACCAGTAGTGAGGGGTGTAGACCAGTAGTGAGGGGTGTGGACCAGTAGTGAGGGGTATGGACCAGTAGTGAGGGTGTGGACCAGTAGTGAGGGGTGCAGGCCAGTAGTGAGGGTGTGGATCAGTAGTGAGGGGTGTGGACCAGTAGTGAGGGTGTGGACCAGTAGTGAGGGTGTGGTCCAGTAGTGAGGGGTGTAGACCAGTAGTGAGGGGTGTGGACCAGTAGTGAGGGTGTGGACCAGTAGTGAGGGTGTGGACCAGTAGTGAGGGTGTGGACCAGTAGTGAGGGGTGTAGACCAGTAGTGAGGGTGTGGACCAGTAGTGAGGGGTGTAGACCAGTAGTGAGGGGTGTAGACCAGTAGTGAGGGGTGTGGACCAGCAGTGAGGGGTGTGGGCCAGTAGTGAGGGTGTGGACCAGTAGTGAGGGTATGGACCAGTAGTGAGGGTGTGGTCCAGTAGTGAGGGTGTGGTCCAGTAGTGAGGGGTGTGGGCCAGTAGTGAGGGTGTGGACCTGTAGTGAGGGGTGTGGACCAGTAGTGAGGGATGTGGACCAGTAGTGAGGGGTGTGGACCAGTGGTGAGGGTGTGGACCAGTAGTGAGGGGTGTGGACCAGTAGTGAGGGTGTGGACCAGTAGTGAGGGTGTGGACCAGTAGTGAGGGGTGTGGGCCAGTAGTGAGGGTGTGGACCAGTAGTGAGTGGTGTGGGCCAGTAGTGAGGGTGTGAACCAGTAGTGAGGGTGTGGACCAGTAGTGAGGGGTGTGGGCCAGTAGTGAGTGGTGTGGGCCAGTAGTGAGGGTGTGGACCAGTAGTGAGGGTGTGGACCAGTAGTGAGGGGTGTGGGCCAGTAGTGAGAGTGTGGACCAGTAGTGAGGGGTGTGGGCCAGTAGTGAGGGGTGTGGACCAGTAGTGAGGGGGTGGACCAGTAGTGAGGGTGTGGACCAGTAGTGAGGGGTGTGGGCCAGTAGTGAGGGTGTGGACTAGTAATGAGGGTGTGGGCCAGTAGTGAGGGTGTGGGCCAGTAGTGAGGGGTGTGGGCCAGAAGTGAGGGTGTGGAGTA
Source organism: Cherax quadricarinatus (assembly GCF_038502225.1). Lineage (NCBI taxonomy): Eukaryota > Metazoa > Arthropoda > Malacostraca > Decapoda > Parastacidae > Cherax > Cherax quadricarinatus. The sequence goes on from NC_091324.1 coordinate 7,082,376, forward strand.
GTAGTGAGGGTGTGGAGTAGTAATGAGGGTGTGGGCCTGTAGTGAGGGTGTGGATTAGTAATGAGGGTGTGGGCCAGTAGTGAGGGTGTGGGCCAGTAGTGAGGGTGTGGAGTAGTAGTGAGGGCGAGTGAAAACAGGGGTAATAGAAAAGGGGAGCAGGGAGTAGAAGGGAGTAGTAACAGGGAGTAAGAGGAGCAAGGAGGGGGGAGGGTAGCAGTAAATAGGGAGGTGGAAGGGCAGCAGGGAGGGGAAAGGATTGCAGAGAGGGGAAGGATATTAATACAGAACATAATCTGGCTGGTCCAGCGACACAGAAACACGGCGCCATTTTACTGTTGTTATATTTTAAAGGTATAATTCCGTGAGCAGCAGGTGGTGGTGGTGGTGGTGGTGGTGGTGATTGTGGTTTGTTGTGATGGTGGTTGCTGTGGTTGTGGTGTTGGAGGGTTCTAAGGGAAAGGGTTGAGGTGGAGTGGCAGTGATGTCTCCCTGCTGGGAATTGTATTAAAAGAAAATAACTTGCACACTTTAACCCCCGTCCCTCACTATATCTCTATGTCAACTTTCAGACTCTCTCTCTCTCTCTCTCTCTCTCTTTCAATAATATGTACGACAGCTTGTGTTTGACGCTGTAAGAATACGATCCATTGGGTCATATTTTGACATGAATTTAAATCCCGCAGTCTCAAAGCGGCGATGAATGTTGTAAGAACATAAGAAAGAAGGAGCACTGCTGCAGGCCTACTGGCCCATGTTAGGCAGGTCCAACTCCCACCCACTCATGTACTTGTCTTAAGTATTTTTAAAGCTACTCAAGGTTTTCGCTTCGATAACGCTACTCGGGAGTTTGTTCCATACATACACAACTACCCACGGAACGGATGTGGTTGTGGCGAATGAGTCGTAAAACTCCAGGCCGGTGCATTATTACGATTTTGCGAGTCATCCACAACTCTGTTACCAAACCAATGCTGAAAATTATACATGTGCAACATCTGGAATTTCTATATTGTAGATCTTTCGCCATCTATTGGCTTTATCAATACAAATTCAACGACATAATTTTGAAGACAGAAGAACTATATACAAAAACATGAGGTAATCAGTCCCTCAGCCTCAAGAGTTGGTGTGAAGAGCACCGTAGTTGTGAAGAATCTGGAGTACAGGCAAGAAGGCTGGTGTTTATATACTGGCTTCAGGTGGAAAGGGGCGGGTAGCAGACGAAGACGGGTATAACCTATTGCAACATCGTGGAATCTTGGTTCAGAGGACATCTCTACAACCTTCTTCACTACTACTACTAACCCACCCGTCCCTCTCCACCTGACGCTAGTATATAAGCGCCAGCCTTTTTGCCTGTGCTCCAGATTCTTCACAACTACGGTGCTCTTCACAGCAACTCTTGAGGCTGAGGGATTGATCACCTCATGTTTTGTATATAGTTCTTCTGTCTTCCAATTATGTCCTTGAATTTGTATTGATAAAACCACTTGATGGCGAAACGCCTACAATAAGGATCCCCAGATGTTGCACATGTATCTAATTTTCATCTTGTTGGTATTGTGTACCTTTCATGTACCAAACCAGTGCTTTCTTGTATCTCTTCGAAATGTAAACTTTTCCAACTTGAGCCCACTGCTGTGAGTCCTGTCTCGGTTAGATACTTTTTTTAGCACCTTATTTATATTCCCTTCATTTATTCCTGTCTTTCATTTATCCACCTCATTCAAATTTCCTCTTATTCTGCGTCTTACAAGAGAGTGCAGATTCAGTGTCCTCAGTCTATCCTCGAAGGAAAAAATTCTGATACATGGGATCAGTCTTGTCAACCTGCACTGTATGTACCACGATGATCAGTATTTTTCATCATCCTGCATACTGCTGCAGTGTTATACAGTTTCAGTGTGTTGCGCTGTTCGAGTTGCAATGTTATACATGTTGATCAGTGTTGCACTGGTGTGTGTGTGTGTGTGTGTGTGTGTGTGTGTGTGTGTGTGTGTGTGTGTGTGTGTGTGCGTGTGTGTGTGTGTGTGTGTGTGTGTGTGTGTGTGTGTGTGTGTGTGTGAGAGAGAGAGACAGACAGACAGACAGAGAGAGCATGTATGCATATATCTGTTTCTGTATCTGAGCCACAATAGCGCAAGTCCCTCAGCTCTTACCCGAAAGAAATACCGAAAGTCCAAAAGGAAAGTAAACAAGTGATGAAAGTGAGGTTTGAGGAGGATGTGAGTGAGGATGATGGAGGTGGGGAAAGGTTTTGGGGTTGTGGTAAGGGTGGTGGGTGTCAAGGGTGGAGTAATGGAGGTGGGATTTGAAGAAGATAGAAAAGGAAGTTTGAAAATTTATAGAGCGCACGGACCAGTAAGTCATCCAGCTCTTGTCAATAAAACGGCTCGCGCGCGCTCACACACACATACACACAAGTGCCTTGGACAAAATGGTAACTCACACACCACTAGCACACACCGCAAACATACACCACATACCCATTTTATACATACAATGCAATCATACATTTCGTAAACACACACCACAAACAATCCATAAACACACCGCAATCATACTTTTCATAAACACACACACAAACACATTCCATAACCACACACCACAAACACACATTCTATAAACACATACCACAAACACACATTCCATAACTACACACAAACACATTCGAGGGACACAACATAAACCTACATACATACCATGCACACGTTAAAGCGAAACCTCCAAAAATATAAATCACACAAAAACAATAAAACAATACACGCTTTCCTACTAGGCTAAAAGATCCAATAAAATTAGCGTTAAAAGAATGCCTTAAAATTCCCCCGAGGTCCCGGCAGGTACCTAGGCAATCCCACAATCTCTGCTGAAATTCAAATGACAGACGCAGCAGGCAAACAGAGTAAGTGCCACAGTGAGCAGTACACAAGTTACAAAGGAGGAGCACTCACAAGTATGAAAATATTCTTGACTGGCAGTGAACGGGTGACATGCTGCCTTAATGACTATCGTGTAGTCGATAGGCATGAAAGACCATTCACCAATCAACCAACTAACCACAAGTGGGCAACCATGGCTGGGGGAGCTCTGCTCTATCCTCAGTCCCTCGAAAATTGTTTGACTGAAGAGTCTCGTGGAAAGAGGACAAACACCCACGTCCAGCCCACTCTGAAATGCTTGTTACTCGCATGTTATGTCCTACTAGAACTAAGGGAAGGGGAAGTGGAGGTGGGAAAAGAGAGGAAGAGGGTTGGAGATATATGATTGGGGAGAGAGAGGGTTACGGAAAAAGATCGTTGGGGAGAGTTGGGGACGATAGAAGGGAATAGCTGAGGTGAGATGCAGCGAAGAAAGTGGTGGGGGTTTTAGGATAACACAGGGAAAGATTTGGGGTAAAAGGAGGAGGGGGGATCAATCCGGAGGGAGGGAGGGAGGGGAGGGAAGCGTGACGGGGTAATAATGCATTCATTACCGTGAGTAATTAGCTCATCTCCTGGCAGACTCTGTCATTCCTCACAGACGGGGGACGCTAATAACGCCACGCCCGGGGATGCCCATGGACTCCCCGCGCCTTAACCCATCCCCAACCCATACGTCTGGTGAGGCGCCCGAAACCCTTTCCCCCCCATCCCGATCCCGTTGGGAACGGTGCCGCCCACACCCACAGTTTTGATAGGGCGCCACCCTCCACACCCACACTTTAGCCGCGTCCCACCACCATTACACAGGTCAACAATGATTTTAGTTCACGTGTTTTTAAGTTCAAATCGGAACTTAGTTTTGCTCGAACACTTACAGTTTCTGTAAAACCCACGAGAGTTATACAGCAGTCATCATGGAGAAGAAAAAGTCGGGTGGTGGACTACTGCTGGACAATGGTTCGGGAGAACCATACTGAACATCAGAGAAAACGCACATGAAAGCGCTCAGGTGTTTTTCTATGTTCACTGTGATATGTCATATATTTGCCATCATGCATTTTATTGTGATTTCTTCTATAAACAATTATAAACGGTATACATGTACTACTGAAAATTTGAATATTAACTGATGCTTTCATTATTACTAACAATGAGTTGAATATGTCCCAGTGTGGGACATTCAACTTAAGGAATGGTGAAGGCTCGACCCTCCGTCAGCTAATCACGAGAGAGAGAGAGAGAGAGAGAGAGAGAGAGAGAGAGAGAGAGAGAGAGAGAGAGAGAGAGAGAGAGAGAGAGAGAGAGAGAGAGAGAGAGAGAGAGAGAGCTAGCTTAATCTCAGGCTGCCATAGTCTTGTATACACAAAATAAGACCCTTGAAGAAGGTAGAACCAACATTAAGAGACTCGTGGAGAGAGCTACACAAGTCTTAAGAGCAAGCTTCTGTCAACATTTCGCTCTGTGTAAAGCCTTTGACTTGATAAAACCTACACAGAGCCAAAGCATGTCACAGAAAAAAGTTTTTCTACACCTGCGTCTCCTGTCCAATTCTGCAGAGTTGCAAAGATTGTACCAACTTGTCCAGGAGGACTGCAAGAAGGGTGGAAGCCAGAGAAAGTTGGGAGACTGAAGGATATGGAGATACTCGGAAGTAGATGAAGGGGGAGGAGGAAGAAACGGAAGGATATGTAAAGGAAAGGATAAGGGAGGACGACGAAATGGAAAGGAGGGAGAGGGAAGAGGACCAAACGGGGAAGGAACTGCAAAGGAAAGTGGCTTAAAGTTGGAATAGGGATGGGGAGGGATTTGAAAGGGGGAAGATATGAGTGTTAAGGAAGGAGGGAGTGAAGAGGGAAGGGAAACTGATGCAGGAAGGTGAAGGATGGAGATGGGAGGGAGGATGATGGACACAGAATTTTCTTAAAACTGGATACATCAGAAGTGTGTTGTTACCCTTTTCTATACGAAAATTACATAGTTGGAATGAAAGCTATTGTAACTGTTTCCCTGTCACAAACCATGTTACAAAATGCGACATTTACCAAGTGAAGACATCTCCAGAGAATACTGGAGGTTAACTTATTGATTCCCCTTCTAGCATCTAGCCTATTCCTGGATTCGTAACAGTTTGTCAGAGAGTACTCTAGCCTAGTTATCCCGAAAATCAGGTGGATTGCAACTGGGTGAATACAAGCTAACTAAATAAAAGTTGAGATCTTTAATAATGTAGTTTGAATAATTAAAGAGACAAGCTCCTACAAAACTCTTGGAGCATAATTTGTTATATTTATATATCATTGTCATTCTGTACATATAATCATATGGTGCTAGGCACCATATGATTATATGTACAGCAACGCTAGTACATTGCTGTGATAAGATGTACTCAAGTATAAGAATAACGGTGTGTGTGTGTGTGTGTGTGTGTGTGTGTGTGTGTGTGTGTGTGTGTGTGTGTGTGTGTGTGTGTGTGTGTGTGTGTGTGTGTGTGTGTGTGTGTGTACGTGCTCGGTATGTCCTCAGACTGACTCGACTTCGGCTTAAAATGTGACTGACAATAAGTCCCTAAATAATCTAACTTCTGGACCATCGAGGCAAACAGCTTGCTTGAACAATATGATGACCCATTCCCCAAACAGTAATAATGCTGGAAGTAGCAGTGAACAGCACAGCGTCAGGCAAGAAATAAGGAGACAAAAACGACCCTAACTGCAGACCTTCTACTGATTATTCACAAAAGGTATAAAACTCCCTTATTACTGAAACTGAGTTCAGCAATTCCAATTTCCCGACTACGACAGCGCGTAGATGCCAGAACAAATGAAGGTCAAGAGTTGAACTAGGGACCTGATATATATAGTGTCTCCACGACACAACCTCTGAAACTGTCAAATATCACCAAGTCTAAATAATGCTCTGTGAAGAGAGTTACACAGAGTTACGAGATGTATGTCACGGCTCACCATCGGAGACGTACTCTACCAAAACCAAGAGTCTAAATAACACAAGCTGAAGACAATAGCATTCTCCAGGACAAAATTAAAAGATTCTTTACCCCACGAAGAAGAGGAGGAGGAGGAGGAAGAGAGAGAGAGAGAGAGAGAGAGCAAACATGTTGCCACCACGAGCAACAGCTAGAGAAAGAGGCGAGGCCTGCAGATCTGACGTCAGGTGAGTCGTACTCGTACCACGAACTGCGAAACAAGCGGCTAGATAGTTAGCAGCCAATCAAAACTTTCCCATCACGAGCACAATGAGAGGTGTAGTAATATTCTACCTACATACACAAGCTAATACAAGTCAAATAATAATATAAAGCATGAAATTTTAATTTCAGCCATTATTGAAAACATCAGCAATATAAAATATGAATAAAATATATAAAATATTTACTGCGTCCTATCTCTGAAGTCGCAATAAATCATTACGCAGGATGTGGCTCGAACAAGGTTTTGACGTCAGCCTGGACTGGTAGACTTCAGCAGAACAATGAGGATATCGCCAGGTATTCGACTAAGTGTACATCAGTTACGGCAGATACATGTTTCCTTCCAGCAGAGCTGAAGTTGCTAGTACTTGAGAATTGCCATCTCTCAGGATAACCTATCTCATACATTCGAGAAATAGATTTTTTATGAAGATATCTCCACCTCAGATCAGGAACAAGAGAAATCTCTCTCTCTCTCTCTCTCTCTCTCTCTCTCTCTCTCTATATATATATATATATATATATATATATATATATATATATATATATATATATATATATATATATATGTATATATATAAATATATATAAATATATATGTCGTGCCGAATAGGTAAAACTGGTCAATTACTAAGAAGTCATTTAAAATTAAGTCCTTCCTAAAATTTTCTCTTATACGTTTAAGGATATATTTTTTCATTAATGTTAATGTAAAACATAATAATTTTGTACCAAAAAAAATAAGAAAACTTGCCTAACCTTATTATAACAAGCGCAATTTAATTTAGCCTAATGCAACTAAATATATTTTAGATAAGTTTACAATAATTTAATAATAAACAAACACAATGAAATACATTTTTTCGTTAGGTTCAGAGTATTTTTTGCGAAATCATTGCATACACAAAATTTCGCTTGCTTTATTCAGCAAGAAGAGCGTTGATATTAAGCCAAAATCACAAGTTTTACCCATTCGACATGTGTGTGTGTGTGTGTGTGTGTGTGTGTGTGTGTGTGTGTGTGTGTGTGTGTGTGTGTGTGTGTGTGTGTGTGTGTGTGTGTGTGTGTGTGTGTGTTGGAAGCAGGGGGCTAGTAACCCCTTCTCCTGTATAAATTACTAAATATAAAAATAAAAACTTTCTATCTCTTTAGGTCATCCTGCCTCGGTAAGAGCCGGACGGGATGTTAAAAAAAAATATATGTCAGCAATGGTCTGCTGCTCTATTCTACATAATAGGTATACGTGTACGTAGATGAGTATTTTACATGTATTTTCATTTATACACACATAAACATGAATATCTACACATATATACAGATACGTATGTATATGCATACACACACATACATTCATGTCGGAGGTAGTGGAGATGGAGTGGTGGATGCAGGACGGTGAAGGGCGGAGATAGGAGGAGGAAGATGGATGTAGATAGGTGAAGGAGGATGAATGTAGGAAGGTGAACGAGGGAGGGAGAGAGAGGGAGGGAGGGAGAGAGAGAGAGAGAGAGAGAGAGAGAGAGAGAGAGAGAGAGAGAGAGAGAGAGAGAGAGAGAGAGAGAGAGAGAGAGAGAGAGAGCGGGGGTTATGGAGGTAGAGAGAGGGAGAGGGATGGGAGGGGCTACTTCACTGTTGAGATTAATGGTTTCACGATCGATGTGTTCACCACGAGAAGAATGAAGCCAAGATGTCAGACTGTCAGAAAATAAGGTGAGTGGTGGTAGTGAGTGGTGGTAGTGTGCGAGTGGTGGTGGTAGTGCGAGTGGTGGTGGTAGTGTGTGCGTGGTGGTAGTGTGAGAGTGGTGGTGGTAGTGTGTGAGTGGTGGTGAGTGGTGGTAGTGTGTGAGTGGTGGTGGTAGCGTGTGCGTGGTGGTAGTGTGTGAGGGGTGGTGGTAGTGTGAGTGGTGGTAGTGAGTGATGGTGGTGAGTGGTGGTAGTGTGTGAGTGGTGGTAGTGGTGTGTGATTGGTGGTAGTGAGCGAGTGGTGGTGGTAGCGTGTGCGTGGTGGTAGTGTGTGAGTGGTGGTGGTAGTGTGAGTGGTGGTGGTGAGTGGTGGTAGTGTGTGAGTGGTGGTGGTAGTGTGTGAGTGGTGGTGGTAGTGTGTGAGTGGTGGTGGTGGTGAGTGGTGGTAGTGAGTGGTGGTGGTAGCGTGTGCGTGGTGGTAGCGTGTGCCTGGTGGTAGTGTGAGTGGTGGTAGTGAGTGGTGGTGGCGAGTGATGGTGGTGAGTGGTGGTAGTGTGTGAGTGGTGGTGGTAGCGTGTGCGTGGTGGTAGTGTGTGAGGGGTCGTGGTAGTGTGTGTGGTGGTGGTAGTGTACGAGTGGTGGTGGTGGTAGTGTGAGCGGTGGTAGTGAGTGGTGGTAGTGAGTGGTGGTGGTGGTAGTGGGTGAGTGGTGGTGGTAGTGTGTGAGTGGTGGTGGTAGTGTGTGAGTGGTGGTGGTAGTGTGTGAGTGGTGGTAGTAGTGTGTGAGTGGTGGTAGTAGTGTGTGAGTGGTGGTAGTAGTGTGTGAGTGGTGGTGGTAGTGAGTGGTGATGGTAGTGTGAGTGGTGGTGGTAGTGTGTGAGTGGTGGTGGTAGTGTACGAGTGGTGGTGGTAGTGTGAGTGGTGGTGGTAGGGTGAGTGGTGGTGGTAGGGTGAGTGGTGGTGGTAGGGTGAGTGGTGGTGGTAGTGTGAGTGGTGGTGGTAGTGTGAGTGGTGGTGGTAGTGTGAGTGGTGGTGGTAGTGTGAGTGGTGGTGGTAGTGTGTGAGTGGTGGTGGTAGTGTGTGAGTGGTGGTGGTAGTGTGTGAGTGGTGGTGGTAGTGTGTGAGTGGTGGTGGTAGTGTGTAAGTGGTAGTGTGTGAGTGGTAGTGTGTGAGTGGTGGTAGTGTACGAGTGGTGGTGGTAGTGAGTGGTGGTAGTAGTGAGTGGTGGTAGTCAGTGGTGGTAGTGTGTGAGTGGTGGTAGTGCATGAGTGGTGGTGGTAGTGTGAGTGGTGGTGGTAGTGTGAGAGTGGTGGTGGTGGTAGTGTGAGAGTGGTGGTGGTGGTAGTGTGAGTGGTGGTGATGGTGGTGGTAGTGTGAGAGTGGTGGTGGTAGTGTGTGAGTGGTGGTAGTAGTGTGAGTGGTGGTAGTAGTGTGTGATTGGTGGTAGTAGTGTGAGTGGTGGTGGTAGTAAGTGGTGGTGGTGGTAGTAAGTGGTGGTGGTAGTAGTGTGAGTGGTGGTAGTAGTGTGAGTGGTGGTGGTAGTAAGTGGTGGTGGTAGTGTGTGTGGTGGTAGTAGTGTGTGAGTGGTGGTAGTAGTGTGTGAGTGGTGGTGGTAGTGTGCGAGTGGTGGTCGTAGTGTGCGAGTGGTGGTGGTAGTTTGCGAGTGGTGGTGGTAGTGTGAGAGGTGGTAGTGCGTGAGTGGTGGTAGTGTGTGAGTGGTGGTAGTGTGAGTGGTGGTAGTGTGAGTGGTGGTAGTGTGAGTGGTGGTAGTGTGTGTGGTGGTTGTAGTGTGTGAGTGGTGATAGCAGTGTGTGAGTGGTGGTAGCAGTGTGTGAGCGGTGGTGGTGGTAGTGTGTGTGTGTGTGTGTGTGTGTGTGTGTGTGTGTGTGTGTGTGTGTGTGTGTGTGTGTGTGTGTGTGGGTGAGTGGTGATATCTGTGTGTGTGTGTGTGTGTGTGTGTGTGTGTGTGTGTGTGTGTGTGTGTGTGTGTGTGTGTGTGTGTGTGTGTGCGCGCGCGCGCGCGCGCGCGTTTGCTTTCAATAATGAAGAAGGTGAAGGTGTGTATATTAAACTTAGTGAAGTTCCATTCAATCGTTGCCGTTACACCATACAGACAAGAAGCTCAGTCTTAGAAAGTGTGTGTGTGTGTGTGTGTGTGTGTGTGTATATATATATGCGCGTGTGTGTGAGTGGTGGTGGTGGTGTGTGTGAGTGGTGGTAGTGGTGTGTCTGTGAGAGTGGTGGTGTGTCTGTGAGAGTGGTGGTGGTGGTGTCTGTGAGAGTGGTGGTCTCTGTGAGTGTTGGTGGTTCTGTGAGTGGTGGTGGTGTGTGTGTGTGAGTGGTGGTGGTGGTATGAGTGGTGGTGGTATGAGTGGTGGTGGTATGAGTGGTGGTAGTGTGAGTGGTGGTAGTGTGTGTGAGTGGTGGCAGTGTGTGAGTGGTGGTGGTGAGTGGTGGCAGTGTGTGAGTGGTGGTGGTGAGTGGTGGCAGTGTGTGAGTGGTGGTGGTGAGTGGTGGCAGTGTGTGAGTGGTGGTGGTGAGTGGTGGCAGTGTGTGAGTGGTGGTGGTGAGTGGTGGCAGTGTGTGAGTGGTGGTGGTGAGTGGTGGCAGTGTGTGAGTGGTGGCAGTGTGTGAGTGGTGGTGGTAGTGTGAGTGGTGGTAGTGTGAGTGGTGGTAGTATGAGTGGTGGTGGTAGTGTGAGTGGTGGTGGTAGTGTGAGTGGTGGTGGTAGTGTTAGTGGTAGTAGTGTATGAGTGGTGGTAGTGTGAGTGATGGTAGTGTGAGTGGTGGTAGTGTGAGTGGTGGTAGTGTGAGTGGTGGTAGTGTGTCCGAATGGTGGTGGTGTGTGAGTAGTGGTAATGTCTGTGTGAGGGAAAAGTTCAACAGATAGGAGTAGCGAGCGAGTATATGGTAACCATAGTTTGATTGCCGGCTGCATGTTAAGGTAGGGTCAGTCTAGCTCCCGCTATCCTCCCCTTTTTCCCCACCCGGAAAGGTGACGTGTGGGGCTCCGGCCAAACAGTAATCACTCGACTCACAGCTCACAGCACAACTCTTGGAATGACAGATCGGGTCACCTGCCAACCAACGAGAAGTGTTGAAGGAGACGGACTGAAACCGGTCTTGGGACGTCACTTCATGATCTACCTACCTGATTAATTGTACAGGACTACCCCTCATCTTTGCAGTGGTAAAGAACCTGCGTTCCTGTCATCTGGACTGACTATTCAAGGCTATAGACTCTGTGCCCCTCAAGGAAGGTTCCTTGATGTTGGTGAGGGGCTCTTGATTTAGGAAATTGGATCTGTGCTCCAGTTCCCCGAATTAAGCCTGAATGCCTTCCACATCCCCCCCCCCCAGGCGCTGTATAATCCTCCGGGTTTAGCGCTTCCCCTTGATTATAATAATAATAATATAGACTCTGTGAAGAACTAGTCGTTGGGTTGTCACTCAACACCTGTGACCCCCCCCCCACATCATCAGCAACGGCTACAATTTCTACAAGACGGTGTCAACATCAACCAGACACCCCAGTATAACTGTACATATTAGCGTTGAATTCAAATGTCATTTTTCCATTTCATTTTTCTTTCAAGTAGGATACACCTTCATATTTCAATGTTTTATCTTTGCATTAATAAATAATAAAGTGTTAATCTTTGAATTATTTCTTTTTCTATTCATTAATTTTCCTGAGAAGGAGCCAGCCTTGGTAATACTGTCTGAAGTTGCTACAGGGCTGAGTAAGCCTTCACAAGTGGCGACCTTGCCAGGATCAACTCTACTGAATCAAGATTCAACTCCATCTCGAATCTATCATTGAAACTTCAACGCCGCATACCACAGACGGTTACCACCAGCAATGAGTAATTCTCTATGGTAGGACTACAGTACAGGTATTTAAAAGATTTGGTATTGTTATAGTCTCAATTTATTGTAAGTCAAGTCAAGGCAGGATATACTAGTTAATTCTGTCACCTTTATTTTTGAGCTTCAAACGATTTGGAGGAATACTCTAGGGACCCGAGATTTTCCAGTGACAAGTTATTTCATTGAGCTCTATTTATTATATCAAGGGAATTGTTGTAGGACACTCTTGATTTTTTGTTGGTGAGAAGATTGGATGGTCAAGGAACCCTATTCTACTTACTGTTTGCTCGGAGCCGGTCTTTTTGATAATAATAATGCTCGGAGCCCGCACAGAACCCTCCGTTTTCATTCACACATACTGTTTAATCGAAGCAGGCATAGAACCCTCCGTTTTCATTCACACATACTGTTTAATCGAAGCAGGTATCGAACCCTCCGTTTTCTTTGATATATCCGTTTCATTTTCCCCTGGTAGTTTAAGTTATTCTTGCAAGCATGGAGGAATACCAGTTTTGGATGAACACTGGGAGTAAGTTAGGAATAAAGGGGAAAAATTTAGAAGCTTTCATTAGTGCTAAGATCCAGGAAAGAATTGAAAAGGAGAGAGAGAACCTTGAGAGAGAGGAGAAAAAGGAGAGAGATCGAATTGAAAGAGAAAACCAAGATAAACAGTTAGAAAGAGAGAGAGAAGACAAAAAGGAGCATGACTGACTTGATCGTGAGGAGAGAGCTAAAGTATGTGAGGAACAAGTTAAATTAAGAGAACTTGAGGAAAGAGCAAAGGATAGAGAAGTTGAGGAAAGAGCTAGAGAACGTGAGGAAAGAGCTAGAGAACATGAGTTAAGAGAGAGAGAAAAAGATCGCGAGCTCGGAAAATCTCATCTTGAATTAGAGAATAAAAAGTTAACTTTTACAAAGCAACAATTAGAGGAAGGAGTAAATGAACATCATGCAGCTAGTGCACATATCCCAACACCTCATTTACCTCCCTTCACAGAGGGTGAAGACATTACTTCATACATTATCAGGTTTGAAAATACAGCTACCCTCTGTGAATGGCCTGCTGACACCTGGGCTACCAGGTTAGGAATGTTATTTTCTGGTACAGCTTTGAACATCTATGCAACTTTGTCGCAGGATATCATATGTAATTATAACCTACTGAAGGCGGCAATCCTTAAAGCATATCAAAAAACCACAAATTCTTATAGGAAAGATTTCAGGTGTGCCACCTTACAGCATGGCCAAAACTATCGACTTTTGGATAGAGAGTTCAGGAATTGATCACAGTTATGAATCTCTTAGAGACTTCATGGTTGCTGACCAGTTCCTGACAGCTCTTCCCCACCAAATACGAACATTCATTAGAGAACGTAACCTGATTAAGCTGAGGAAGTTGCTGAGGCCGCTGACTTGTATGCTGAGGCTCACAATTCCTATAAAGACCAAAAGGGATCGAACCCTAAGGGCACTGGTTCACCTGAACCAAAGATTGATAAGTCTACAGAAGAAAAAAAGTCACCAGCTATTATACCAACATGTCATCGGTGTGGTGGTATCGGACATAAACGTCCAGATTGTCCTTCCAAGAAAATAGAGAAAGTTGGAAGATGTTTTGTTGACGGTAATGACCAAGCACCCTTCTGTTCAGGAGCAGTTAATGGTATAAAAGTCTCAGACATATTACGTGACACTGGATGTACGTGTATCGTAATTTTGGACAAACTTACTTTAACACCTCTCGTGAGTCCTCTATTCTTTCAGATTACTTGGGTCGTGAAAATACTTTCCCTACAATACGTTGTTACTTGAAAACTAAATGGTTCACCGGTTGGACTAAGGCGGTACTAGCCACAATTACTTGTTCTATAATAGTGGGTAACATTAAAGGTGCCGTTCTTCCTTCAGAGGCGGATCTTTCGTCACCACCCGTGGATCTAAGTTTTCCAGCTCCTTTTCCTTGCAAGTTAAATAAGCCCCTTAACAATTCCGCACCGGGAGCTGCATTGTCTCGTACTGTTCATTTGGGGGTGGAAACAGATGATACTGCTCTCGATAGTGAGGTAGCAGGATCACCTGTCCACTCGTCAGGTGAAAGTAAGGGTACTGCCTCCGGCACTCTCAATGTCTTGACTAGGGCTCCGACCATAACCCTAGCTTCTCCTACCTCCTCTCCTCCAACCGTAGGTCCTTTTATTTTCCCAGATTTTATGTCCAAGGATGACTTTGTCAATATACAGCGCGATTGCCCTTCAATTCGGGATTGTCATAATCAAGCTTTTAACAACAAAGTTATCCACGGGAGATACGTATCTCATAAGTTTGAATATATTAATGGTATCTTGTATAAATCTGTATTTAAATCTCATTCTTCAGCGATAGATTATTCCCTACTTGTTGTTCCTAAACCATGTCGAGAGAGTGTTCTTCAAATGGCTCATGATTTGCCAGTGACCGAACACTTGGCCCATCGTAAGACGTGGCATAAACTCAAGCATACTTATTTTTGGCCAAGCATGCACTTACAGGTTACAAAGAAGTATAGTTCTTGCAATAGGTGTCAGGTGCTTACTGCACAAAATACACGCACTCCTAGTTCCTGTATATTTATTAAATCTAAAACTTCCCTCCTGCAGAAACGAGATACTCCACCATAGAAAAGGAATGTTTGGCCCTTGTGTGGGGTATCTCCAAAGTTAAATTTTATTTACTGGGAAAAAGAATTTATTTTAGAAACGGATCATAAACCTTTGATATACCTAGAAACTTTTAAGGGAACCAACAGTCGCCTCTTAAGGTGGACATTGGCACTCCAAGCTTTTAAGTTTCATATTGTGTATATCAACGGTTCATCCAATTTCTCTGGTTAAGTCGTGACAGTCAGTAGATTTGTTGCCTTACGCGACTTCGTATTAGAACTTTTTCCTCGCCTATTCTTCTTATACTCCTTGACTATAAGTCTTGGTATGGGAGAGTGTGAGGGAAAAGTTCAACAGATAGGAGTAGCGAGCGAGTATATGGTAACGATAGTTTGATTGCCGGCTGCATGTTAAGGTAGGGTCAGTCTAGCTCCCGCTATCCTCCCCTTTTTCCCCACCCGGAAAGGTGACGTGTGGGGCTCCGGCCAAACAGTAATCACTCGACTCACAGCTCACAGCACAACTCTTGGAATGACAGATCGGGTCACCTGCCAACCAACGAGAAGTGTTGAAGGAGACGGACTGAAACCGGTCTTGGGACGTCACTTCATGATCTACCTACCTGATTAATTGTACAGGACACTACCCCTCATCTTTGCAGTAGTAAAGAACCTGCGTTCCTGTCATCTGGACTGACTATTCAAGGCTATAGACTCTGTGAAGAACTAGTCGTTGGGTTGTCACTCAACACCTGTGACCCCCCCCCCCACATCATCAGCAACGGCTACAATTTCTACAAGACGGTGTCAACATCAACCAGACACCCCAGTATAACTGTACATATTAGCGTTGAATTCAAATGTCATTTTTCCATTTCATTTTTCATTTTTCTTTCAAGTAGGATACACCTTCATATTTCAATGTTTTATCTTTGCATTAATAAATAATAAAGTGTTTATCTTTGTGAATTATTTCTTTTTCTATTCATTAATTTTCCTGAGGAGGAGCCAGCCTTGGTAATACTGTCTGAAGCTGTTAGAGCTGAGTAAGCCTTCACCGTCTGCGAGTGGTGGTAGTAGTGGTAGTAGTGGTAGTGTGAGTGATGTGAGTGGTGGTGGTGGTGGTGGTAATGTGTGTGAGTGGTGGTGGTAGTGTGTGAGTGGCGGTAGTGTGAGTGGTGGTGGTGGTGTGGCGGTAGTGTGAGTGGTGGTGGTGGTGTGGCGGTAGTGTGAGTGGTGGTGGTGGTGTGGCGGTAATGTGCGAGTGGTGGTAGCTAGTTAGTTACCATTTTGTCCTAGGCACATGTCGATTAGACACTAGGCCTGTTTGTGAGTGTGTGTGTGTGGGTGTTAGGGTGTGGTTTTCTGTCTTGCACTCTGGCAACCCAATTTTGGGTTACAACAGAATGTAACACTTATGTATTATTGTGTGATCCTATGTGGTGTGTGTGTGTTAGTTACCATTTTGTCCTAGGCACATGTCGATTAGACACTAGGCCTGTTTGTACTCACCTAGTTGTACTCACCTAGTTGAGGTTGCAGGGGTCGAGTCCAAGCTCCTGGCCCCGCCTCTTCACTGGTCGCTACTAGGTCACTCTCCCTGAACCATGAGCTTTATCGTACCTCTGCTTAAAGCTATGTATGGATCCTGACTCCACTACATCGCTTCCCAAACTATTCCCTTTCTTGACTACTCTGTGGCTGAAGAAATACTTCCTAACATCCCTTTGATTCATCTGTGTCTTCAACTTCCAACTGTGTCCCCTTGTTACTGTGTCCAGTCTCTGGAACATCCTGTCTTTGTCCACCTTGTCAATTCCTCTCAGTATTTTGTAAGTCGTTATCATGTCCCCCCTATCTCTCCTGTCCTCCAGTGTCGTCAGGTTGATTTCCCTTAACCTCTCCTCATAGGACATACCTCTTAGCTCTGGGACTAGTCTTGTTGCAAACCTTTGCACTTTCTCTAGTTTCTTTACATGCTTGGCTAGGTGTGGGTTCCAAACTGGTGCCGCATACTCCAATATGGGCCTAACGTACACGGTGTACAGGGTCCTGAACGATTCCTTATTAAGATGTCGGAATGCTGTTCTGAGGTTTGCCAGGCGCCCATATGCTGCAGCAGTTATTTGGTTGATGTGCGCTTCAGGAGATGTGCCTGGTGTTATACTCACCCCAAGATCTTTTTCCTTGAGTGATGTTTGTAGTCTCTGACCCCCTAGACTGTACTCCATCTGCGGTCTTCTTTGCCCTTCCCCAATCCTCATGACTTTGCACTTGGTGGGATTGAACTCCAGGAGCCAGTTGCTGGACCAGGTCTGCAGCCTGTCCAGATCCCTTTGTATTTCTGCCTGGTCTTCGATCGAATGAACTCTTCTCATCAACTTCACGTCATCTGCAAACAGTGACACCTCGGAGTTTATTCCTTCCGTCATGTCGTTCACAAATACCAGAAACAGCACTGGTCCTAGGACTGACCCCTGCGGGACCCCGCTGGTCACAGGTGCCCACTCTGACACCTCGCCTCGTACCATTACTCGCTGCTGTCTTCCTGACAAGTATTCCCTGATCCATTGCAGTGCCTTCCCTGTTATTCCTGCTTGGTCCTCCAGTTTTTGCACTAATCTCTTGTGTGGTACTGTGTCAAACGCCTTCTTGCAGTCTAAGAAAATGCAATCCACCCACCCTTCTCTCTCTTGTCTTACTGCTGTCACCATGTTATAGAACTCCAGTAGGTTTGTGACACAGGATTTCCCGTCTCTGAAACCATGTTGTCTGCTAGTGATGAGATCATTCCTTTCTAGATGTTCCACCATTCTTCTCCTGACAATTTTTTCCATGATTTTGCATGCTATACATGTCAGTGACACTGGTCTGTAGTTTAGTGTTTCATGTCTGTCTCCTTTTTTAAAGATTGGTACCGCATTTGCTGTCTTCCATGCCTCAGGCGATCTCCCTGTTTCGATAGATGTATTGAATATTGTTGTTAGGTGTGTGTGTGTGTGTGTGTGTGTGTGTGTGTGTGTGTGTGTGTGTGTGTGTGTGTGTGTGTGTGTGTGTGTGTGTGTGTGTGTGTGTGTGAAACCGGAAAACTGCAATAAACAGTTGCAACCTGTCCATGGATTGCAGAGGATCGAAACGCTGGCAAGAATTTACAAGCTCGCTGCTCGATCGACCTTGCTAATGGTAACTCCAATAAGAAGGGGTCAGTCCCGCCACATACTGTACTTGGAAATGCTACCATTATATATATATATATATATATATATATATATATATATATATATATATATATATATATATATATATATATATATATATATAATGCTAGGGTGTTCGGGAGAGGGGTGGGATTAAATTATGGGGAATCAAATTCAAAATGGGAATTGACACAGTTACTTTTTGCTGATGATACTGTGCTTATGGGAGATTCTAAAGAAAAATTGCAAAGGTTAGTGGATGAGTTTGAGAATGTGTGTAAAGGTAGAAAGTTGAAAGTGAACATAGAAAAGAGTAAGGTGATGAGGGTATCGAATGATTTAGATAAAGAAAAATTGGATATCAAATTGGGGAGGAGGAGTATGGAAGAAGTGAATGTTTTCAGATACTTGGGAGTTGACGTGTCGGCGGATGGATTTATGAAGGATGAGGTTAATCATAGAATTGATGAGGGAAAAAAGGTGAGTGGTGCGTTGAGGTATATGTGGAGTCAAAAAACGTTATCTATGGAGGCAAAGAAGGGAATGTATGAAAGTATAGTAGTACCAACACTCTTATATGGATGTGAAGCTTGGGTGGTAAATGCAGCAGCGAGGAGACGGTTGGGGGCAGTGGAGATGTCCTAAGGGCAATGTGTGGTGTAAATATTAGTGTGTGTGTGTGTGTGTGTGTGTGTGTGTGTGTGTGTGTGTGTGTGTGTGTGTGTGTGTGTGTGTGTGTCGTGGTAATGTGTGTGGTGGTGGTATCGTGTGAGAGGTGGTAGTATGTACATGAGAGGTGGTGGTGGTAGCGTGTGTGTGTGGTGATGGTAGTAGTGCGAGTAGTGATAATGTGAGTGATGGTGGTAATGTGAGTGATGGTGGTAATGTGAGTGATGGCGGTGGTGGTGGTAGTAGTGTGTGTGAGTGGTGGTGGTAGTGTGTATGAGTGGTAGTGTGTGGTGGTGGTGGTGGTAGTGTGTGGTGGTGGTGGTGGTGGTAGTGTGTGGTGGTGGTGGTGGTAGTGTGTGAGTGACGGTAGTGTATGTACTCACCTAGTTGTACTCACCTAGTTGAGGTTGCGGGGGTCGAGTCCGAGTTCCTGGCCCCGCCTCTTCACTGATCGCTACTAGGTCACTCTCCCTGAGCCGTGAGCTTTATCATACCTCTGCTTAAAGCTATGTATGGATCCTGCCTCCACTACATCGCTTCCCAAACTATTCCACTTACTGACTACTCTGTGGTTGAAGAAATACTTCCTAACATCCCTGTGATTCATCTGTGTCTTCAGCTTCCAACTGTGTCCCCTTGTTACTGTGTCCAATCTCTGGAACATCCTGTCTTTGTCCACCTTGTCAATTCCTCTCAGTATTTTGTATGTCGTTATCATGTCCCCCCTATCTCTCCTGTCCTCCAGTGTCGTCAGGTTGATTTCCCTTAACCTCTCCTCGTAGGACATACCTCTTAGCTCTGGGACTAGTCTTGTTGCAAACCTTTGCACTTTCTCTAGTTTCTTCACGTGCTTGGCTAGGTGTGGGTTCCAAACTGGTGTGTGTGTGTGTGTGTGTGTGTGTGTGTGTGTGTGTGTGTGTGTGTGTGTGTGTGTGTGTGTGTGTGTGTGTGTGTGTATGTGTATGTATGTGTGTGTGTGTGTGTGTGTGTGTGTGTGTGTGTGTGTGTATGTGTGTGTGTGTGTGTGTGTGTGTGTGTGTGTGTGTGTGGTAGTGGTGGAAGTGTGTGTGATGGTGAAGAATCACAGAGCTTCTCAAAGGGTAAGTCAATCTGGAAGGAAGCCCTGGATAGAACTGGCTATCGAATTGAAAATAAATGAATCATACAGTATCCAGCAGAGACAGAAAGAAGTTAAAGCAATTAATGAAACTGAAAGAAAAAATATTTCTTTTCATATGCCAAATCTAGGGCAAAACCCACATCCAGTATTGGGCCCCTGCTTAAATGAGATCGGACTTAAACCGATGACAGCAGATACTGAAGTCTCAATATGACTGTGTCTAGTGAGCCGTTATAGGACTAAAGTTTAACAATCTGAACGAATTTTCTTTGACCGAGACGCAAAATTTTGTCAGTATCTCCAAATTTCTGACGTAACCCTAACACCACTGGACACTGAAAAAACAATTGACGACATACCCATGCACTCTGCCCCAGATCCACACGTTCGGAACTCTGGGGTTCATCAAGAACTTCAAGAAACCCTTTTCGCGTGCCTTAAGTAATCTATTTACAGGGAACCTAGAGACAGGGATCATCCCACAGCCATTAAACAACGGACAACCCCACTCCACAAAGATGGCAGCCAAGTATTACTGACCGATAGCACTAACATCCCACATCATAAAAATCTCTGAAATGGTCATAGAAGCAAGACAGCTAACCATTTGGATTCCAAACAAATGCACAACCCAGAGCAGCATGGGTTTGGAGCAGGTTGCTCCTACCTCTCAACTTCTGTACCACTATGACATGGTCTTGGATGCATTTTAAGGCATACTGAACAGAGTTAAGTTATAGGTTACCACATTGAATAGCTCTGTTCCACAAGGTAAAGTACTCACTCCCCATCCTTATCCTCATCCTCATATCTGACATAGTGATGTAAACCATAGCACAGTCTTCCTTTGCTGATGATGACAGATTTTGCATGAGTGTCATCCATTGAGGACACTGCAAATTTCCAAGCAGCTATAAAACAAGTTTCCCAATGGGCCACAGACACACTATGAAGTTCAGTAAAGCCTTATTTTAGATACTCCGCTATGGAAAACTTGAGAAAATAAAAGCTAGAGTGGAGTACAAAACAAATTTTAACCACACAATAGAGGAGTGATAAAGTCAAAGGATCTCACTTTCAAAGATCACAACAATGTCATTATCACATCTGCTAGGAAAATGATAGGATGGAGAACCTTCAAAACAAGGGCTGCCAAGAAAATGATGATCCTCTTTAAGTTACTTGTTCTCTCTAGGGTGGAATAATGCTGTACACCAATGGCCCCTTTCAAGGCTGGAAAAACTGCAGATCTGGAGAATATACAGAGAACCTCAGTGTAAATGGCCTTCTCTGTGGAAAGAGGCAGATGTTGTTCCTGTTCACAAAAGGAAGAGCAGAGCAGAAATCAGCAACTACAGACCAGTGTCAGTCCTGTCAATCACTGGGAAGATCCTAGAGACAATAATCTCAAGACAAATGACAGAATTTTTTTGACTACCACTCACTACTTTGTGACTGTTAATATAGCTTCAGGAAAGGTTACTCTGCTGCTGATCTGTTGTTAAACCTCTCCACTAAGTGGCACCGGTCACTGGATGAATCCAAAGTCAGCTCTGTGGTAGCACCGGACATTGCTTGTGCTTTCGACCGAGTGTGGCACCAGGGCCTCTTGGCAAAACTGCAAGCACTGAGAACTGCAGGCTCAACGCTATGTCTCCTCAGTGATTACCTTCATGATAGATCTCTAAGGGTAGTTCTCAATCGAACAGAATCAGCAAGACATCCTATTGGGGCAAGTGCTTCACAGGAAAGTGTGTTTGGGCCATTGTTATGGAATGTCTACTTCAATGACCTTCATCTCATCCCAGAATCCCATGCATATGCAGACGACTGTACTCTTGACATTTACTTACCCAAAAGAAGAAATGTCAGCTGCTCTAAGCTACATCAACCACCAGCTAAGAGCTATATCAGCCTGGGGAAACCGATAGCAAATAACATTTGCACCTGAGAAAACACCAAATGTTGCTGGTCTCTAGGCACCATGATGTAATGCAGGAGCAGTAGTATGAATGGGAGAGTGCTGGTACCCAGGGAAGAAGTTGATATACTTGGGGTGAAATTTGACTCCAAACTGACCATGAAGAACCACGTTGTAAATCTTGCAAACAAGGCAGCCAGGAAGTTTACAGCATTTCGACGTATCTCACATCTGCTCTACAATAGGGGTTGTAAGATTCTGTAGGAGGCACAAGTACGCTCACACCTTGAGTATGCCCCACTTTGTTGGTCTGCCTGCCTTAAATCTCATCTGTGACTGCTTGACAGAGTAGAGAACAGAGCAAGACGCCTCAGCTTTCGCCTGGACCCATCCTGGATAGATTTGTCATTTCAGCCGAGCCTTCAACACAGTAGGGATGTGGGTGGTCTTGTTATGTACAAGGCCAACATTGTCAAAGTACCACACTTGGCTCCACTTCGAGGACAGCGTGAAGCAAGCTTCTATACCACAAGACGGGCAGAAAGCAGCAACTTCACTCTGGCTGTACCCTTCTCCAGAACATCACTTTAGCTGAGATCATTTATCCTCAGGATGACTCTGTCTGAAACACGTTCGTGCAGCATTATGATATCAACGAGATAAAGTCAGCTGATCAAATGAAAATGCTGGCCCACAGATGGCTCCAACTTCCTCTTTCCTACTTGTATGTTTCACAACAATAAAAATGCTTTCAAGTGAGCTGATGTAGGTAACAGCTCTAGGCTTGTCAATAAAGTTAGGAATCCTTATCCTAACCTCAGAAGGGGAGGGAGAGAGAGAGAGAGAGAGAGAGAGAGAGAGAGAGAGAGAAATGGAGGGGGGAGAGATGCCGGAAGCAAGCGATGAAGAAATAGCCAAGACAAGTGATCCCCAGAAGCGTGGGTTGATGAGAAGTGGGGATGAGGAAGGTGGAGAGATAGAAAGTGAAGAGAAGAAGCGGAAAAGGAGACGTTGGGAAGATAGGGAGAGCTTCTCTCAGACTGTCTCTACACCCTAAAGATATCTCTGAAAATCGCCACAGACACAGGCAACAATTTACCTTAATAAAATGAACATCTGTTCCTAAGTGTCATTTTCCACTAATTATTTATTGTACCCACTATCCCTTGCTTGTCCCCAGCGTGTTATTTTCACACGTAACGAAATTCGTGAAAACTTTTACTGATGAATCTGCTTTTGTGACAGAGCGAAACGTTGCCGCGACAATAAAAGCTTGCACAACCCATGTTTCTCTGCTTCATTACTGTATTCAGTATACACATACATAGAGGACTAGGAACGAAGCACCTGAGGGGTAAATTCAACACAATCTCAATTTTGTGCTCCAATGTGGGACCGCAACACTAGTCTTTACCTCGCTGGATAACAGGACCCCTGGATGAGTCTTATCTCTTATACACATATGAAACCTAGTTAGAACAGGAATCAGTGGCTTACATTACAAGTCTTTCTCTCCCCTGTGTTTTCTTGTGTTCGTCAATACTTACTTTCCGAAGAGTGGAGCACTCTCCGACAGGTCCTACCTGAGGAGTTGATATATCTACCTTACTTCATTAAAGCTCTGCTTGGCTTACATTGGTCGCAGCCTTCCGTGTCTTGATGTAAGGTTGAGTCTAGCTTATGGCAAACAACTGCGTCTCTATACGGTTGTCACAGTGTAAACATGGCCCGTCACGATACATTATTCAGCATGCAAGCTGTGGATATTCACGCTTGGTCAAAGGTTGTCTGGGTGCGTGATTTTAATCTCACTCTCATTCCAGGTAGATTTTTTAATCTGATTTTATAGGAGTTATACTTGTTAATCACCTTACTATAGAGGGAACATAATCTGGCAGATGGAAGGAGAAAAGCAGAGGATGAAAGAAACCAAAGGATTGAAAATGTGCGCGAGGAAATTGGAAGGATATGAAAAGGAAGGGGGCGGAGAAAACTGAAGGAAATAGGACAAGGGTCAGAAAGAAAATAGGAAAAGAAAGAAAATACGTGTAAGGAGAACATGATAAAGATCTAGTAAGCAAAAAGAACCTAACTCGATCACCCATTCCTTTCCCCATTCCTTTTCCCCACCTATTATATTCCCCACTCATTCTTTTCCACACCGGCCGTTTCCTATCATCAAAACCCTCTCGCCCTGGCAGACGGACGAACGGTGGAGGTCATCAAGATTTTTCATCGAAAGTCAGAGGAAAAAAGACGAGGATAGGAGTGAAGGAAGGATAGGGAAGAGAAAGGGAGGATACGAGAGAAGGAATGATAGGAGGGGAGAGAGGGATACGTGAAGAGTGATAAAGCGAGTGAGAAAACAAACAAAACATAGATGGAGCGTTTAACAGAGGAGAAATGGGGATGAGACAATGCACAGAGGAATGGGAAAAAACGAATAGGGAGAGGAAAAACATGAAGGGAGAGGAATTTATTTTTACAATTACATCAAGACATTATTAACGTGTCAGAGTGAAGTCAGGAAGGTGTGGCGCAAGTTAGTTTAGTTGATCTGGTGACTGTCCAGGTTGCCACCAGTTAAACTACCACACCCACCCTCAAATTACCAGCACCAACTTTAAACTATCACAACCGAATTAGTAGTGACTTTTTGCCATAACTCCGCAAAAATCAATCCGAACATCACGAAAAAATGTCATTTTAAGTAATATTAAATATATTTATACCGTGGAAAATCGTTGTCCATGAATCCAACAGTCCTTCAGGGTGGTTGGAGGAGGGATGAGGGGGTCAACACGGGTAGGCTGGCGACAAGGCTAATTAAGTCATAAAGGTTAATAAGTTAATACCCAGTCCAGTTCACTGGCTTAGTATGTTTAAGGTATTAAAGGCCTCTACAATTAGTACCTCCAGTACTATACACCTGAGCAGGGCAGCTGACCCACGGCCACGGTCTGTGGCACCCGTCACTTGAAAGTATCGGGGGGGGGGGAGAGAGATTAGAGTGAGAGTGAGAGAGAGAGAGAGAGAGAGAGAGAGAGAGAGAGAGAGAGAGAGAGAGAGAGAGAGAGAGTGAGAGTGAGAGTGAGAGAGAGAGAGAGAGAGAGAGTGGGTGTCATCTCCGACCGCCGGGTTTGTGTTGTAGTGACTCATCAATGGACATAAGTAGTAATTCTGGAAGTCGTAACGAATTGATCCAGCAGACATTAATTTAGGCCGTCAAGTATATCAGTTTAAGGATTTGCACATTTAGGTACGTAAATTTTGGCGGCTTGCCTATATGGTCTAACGACTAGAAGAACTTCTAGAATCTAGAAGGTCCAAAACATGGCACACTACCTGGTAAGTTACTGCCCTGTCTGTAGAGGCAAAAACCTCTGTTAACTAGGTATGGGATGGCAGGTGCCTGGATTGGATTTGCCTGATGATTCCACTAACTGTTAATAGCAATTCAAAACATCCTGACCTCTGATATACATAGTTTACGTTACGTGAGGTTTCTAAGTAAGGTTTGGTCCAAAAAAAATTTATATTGCTAATGAAAAACTATCTATCATATCGTAAAACACTTTTTTTTTTTTTTTGGAAAAGTTAAATTTCTAAGGGAGATCGGCCTCTTCGGGAAGTTCGACTTGTTAGGCACGAGAAAGCGAGAGCGAGTGTGTGCGCGCGCGCGCGTGTGTGTGTGTGTGTGTGTGTGTGTGTGTGTGTGTGTGTGTGTGTGTGTGTGTGTGTGTGTGTGTGTGTTCACCTAGTTGTACTCACCTAGTTGAGGTTGCAGGGGTCGAGTCCTAGCTCCTGGCCCCGCCTCTTCACTGATCGCTACTAGGTCACTCTCCCTGAACCGTGAGCTTTATCAAACCTCTGCTTAAAGCTATGTATGGATCCTGCCTCCACTACATCACTATCCAGGCTATTCCACTTCCTGACAACTCTGTGACTGAAGAAATACTTTCTAACATCCCTGTGGATCATCTGAGTCTTCAGCTTCCAATTGTGACCCCTTGTTGCTGTGTCCCATCTCTGGAACATCCTGTCTCTGTCCACCTTGTCTATACCTCTCAGTAAATGTCGTTATCATATCTCCCCTAACTCTCCTGTCTTCCAGTGTCGTCAGGTCGATTTCCCTTGACCTCTCCTCGTATGATATACCCCTTAGCTCCGGGACTAGTCTTGTTGCAAACCTTTGCACTTTCTCTAGTTTCCTTACATGCTTGGCTAGGTGAGGGTTCCAAACTGGCGCTGCATACTCCAATATGGACCTACAGGGTCACGAATGACTGATTATTTAGATGTTGGAATGATGTTCTTAGGTTTTCTAGGAGGCCATATGCTGCAGCAGTTATTTGGTTGATGTGCGCCTCAGGAGATGTTCCCGGTGTTATACTCACACCAAGATCCTTTTTCTTGAGTGAGGTTTGTAGGTGTGTGTGTGTGTGTGTGTGTGTGTGTGTGTGTGTGTGTGTGTGTGTTGTGTGTTTGGGTGTGTGTGCGTATGTGGTGTTTGTGTGTGGTGTTTGTGTGTGTGTGTGGTGTTTGTGTGTGTGGGGTGTGTGTGTGTGTGTGTGTGTGTGTGTGTGTGTGTGTGTGTGTGTGTGTGTGTGTGTGTGTGTGTTTGTGTTTGTGTGTTTGTGTGTGTGTTGTGCTTGTGTGTGTGTTGTGTGTGTGTGTGTTGTGTTTGTGTGTGTGTTGTGTTTGTGTGTGTGTTGTGTGTGTGTGTGTGTTGTGTTTGTGTGTGTGTGTTGTGTGTGTGAGTTGTGTGTGTGTGTGTTGTGTGTGTACTCACCTATTTGTACTCACCTATTTGTGGTTGCAGGGGTCGAGTCACAGCTCCTGGCCCCGCCTCTTCGCTGATTGCTACTAGGTCCTCTCTCTCCCTGCCCCATGAGCTCTATCATACCTCGCCTTAAAACTATGTATGGTTCCTGCCTCCACCACATCACTTTCTAGGCTATTCCATGGCCTGACTACTCTATGACTGAAGAAATACTTCCTAACATCCCTTTGATTCATCTGAGTCTTCAACTTCCAATTGTGACCTCTTGTGTCTGTGTCCCATCTCTGGAACATCCCGTCTTTGTCCACCTCGTCTATTCCGCGCAGTATTTTATATGTCGTTATCATGTCTCCCCTGACCCTCCTGGCCTCCAGTGTCGTCAGGCTGATTTCTCTCAACCTTTCTTCATAGGACAATCCGCGTAGCTCTGGGACTAGTCTTGTTGCAAACCTTTGCACTTTCTCTAATTTCTTGACGTGCTTGACTAGGTGTGGATTCCAAACTGGTGCTGCATACTCCAGTATGGGCCTGACGTAGATGGTATACAGAGTCTTAAACGTGTGTGTGTGTGTGTGTGTGTGTGTGTGTGTGTGTGTGTGTGTTAGCTATTTTTGGTAATTTTAACAATGTCAGTCACATGTCATCACTTACAACAACCAGTTTATTATTTCACAATTAAAGTCAAGGGGACAATCAAATCCCTAATAATTATTTACAATATACACTGCCTAAACTGGCAGTAGCAATAACACATTACCTTATTAATTCTACGTCAGGGTAATGATGTAACACAGTGAAATGAACAAGACTCAATGAGAAGTCAGGGTATACTTTCCTGGTCAACCAAGTTGTTGCAGCTGGCAGCCTGCTGGCCTGCATATTCATCATAGCCTGGTTGATCTAGCACCTGGTAAAGATGCTTGTCCAGTTTCCTCTATTAGATTTCTACACTTGTCCCAGCAGTGCTTTAAATATCTTTTGGTAAGATGTTGAACAGTCTTAGGCCAGGGACGTTGATACAGTGCTCTCTTATTGTGCCCACGGCTCCCCTGCTTTCCAACTGCGTTTATTTTGCACTTGCTTCCATATCTCTTGCTCCAGTACGTTATGGCAGTCTGCCGATTTGGGACCAGGCCCTTAAGTACTCTCCAGGTATATATTATCATGTATGTCCTTCTCATCCATCCGCTCTAGTGAGTACATATTTAAGACTTCAGAGCGTTCCTAGTAATTTAAATGTTTTATTGAATATGTGGGCAGCAAAATGATCTCTGTGTCTGTTCCAGCTCTAATATCTCTCCTGCCCTGAACGAGGCCGTCAACACTAAACCATATTTCAAACGAGGGATAGATATACAGACGGCAGGGATAGTAGAGGTGGTGAGGATAGAGGTGGGTACACAGGGGGATAGATGGTAAGGATGGAGGTGGATGGAGAGACTTAGAATAGGAATGGTCTTGGTGGTGAGGATGAGGTAGAGAGGGTAGATGGTAGAGATGGTAGAGTTGGTGAGGATAGGGGTGAATAGAGATATACAGACTGTAGGGACGGTGGTGGTGAGGAGGGAGGTGTATAGAGAGGGGTAGATGTAAAGGATGGTGAGAATCTGCAACAACAATCTCCATCACTCACCAACAACAATAATTCTCCCATGTTTGAAATAACTATTAAAAAAATCGTTTTATTAATTTCATATTATTATTATAATTATTATTATTACTAATATTATTGTTAAGCGCTAAACTGTGTGGGTTATTCAGTGCAAGAAGTTGTTGAGGCTCGATTCTCCGTCCGTTCAACGACAAACATACCCAAATAACTGTCACAAATGAGAGGGCAGTTCCAATGCTTCGGATCAAGAGCCAGTGTACCAACCTTGAAGTCCTTCAGCAGGACTCTTACATCTCTTTGGACTTCACACTAATGGACTGTAGTCTTGCCCTCTCACTTCACACTAATGGACTGTAGTCTTGCCCTCTCACTTCACACTAATGGACTGTAGTCTTGCCCTCTCACTTCACACTAATGGACTGTAGTCTTGCCCTCTCACTTCACATTAATGGACTGTAGTCTTGCCCTCTCACTTCACATTAATGGACTGTAGTCTTGCCCTCTCACTTCACATTAATGGACTGTAGTCTTGCCCTCTCACTTCACACTAATAGACTGTAGTCTTTCCCTCTCACTCCACACTGGACTGTAGTCTTGCCTTTTCACTTAACACTGATGGACTGTAGTCTTGCCCTCTCACTTCACACTGATGGACTGTATTCTTGCCCTCTCACTCCACACTGATGGAGTGTAGTCTTGCCCTCTCACTCCACACTGATAGGGTGAAGTCTTGCCCTTTCACTTCACACTGATGGAACGAAGTATTGCCCTCTCACTCCACACTGATGGTCTTGCCCTCTCACTCCACACTGATGGCCTTGCCCTCTCACTCCACACTGATGGTCTTGCCCTCTCACTCCACACTGATGGTCTTGCCCTCTCACTCCACACTGATGGCCTTGCACTCTCACTCCACACTGATGGCCTTGCACTCTCACTCCACACTGATGGTCTTGCCCTCTCACTCCACACTGATGGTCTTGCCCTCTCACTCCACACTGATGGTCTTGCCCTCTCACTCCACACTGATGGTCTTGCCCTCTCACTCCACACTGATGGTCTTGCCCTCTCACTCCACACTGATGGTCTTGCCCTCTCACTCCACACTGATGGTCTTGCCCTCTCACTCCACACTGATGGTCTTGCCCTCTCACTCCACACTGATGGTCTTGCCCTCTCACTCCACACTGATGGTCTTGCCCTCTCACTCCACACTGATGGTCTTGCCCTCTCACTTCACACTGATGGCCTTGCCCTCTCACTCCACACTGATGGCCTTGCCCTCTCACTCCACACTGATGGCCTTGCCCTCTCACTCCACACTGATGGCCTTGCCCTCTCACTTCACACTGATGCTCTTGCCCTCTCACTCCACGCTGATGGTCTTGCCCTCTCACTCCACGCTGATGGTCTTGCCCTCTCACTCCACACTGATGGTCTTGCCCTCTCACTCCACACTGATGGTCTTGCCCTCTCACTCCACACTGATGGTCTTGCCCTCTCACTCCACACTGATGGTCTTGCCCTCTCACTCCACACTGATGGTCTTGCCCTCTCACTCCACACTGATGGTCTTGCCCTCTCACTCCACACTGATGGTCTTGCCCTCTCACTCCACACTGATGGTCTTGCCCTCTCACTCCACACTGATGGACTGTAGTCTTGCCCTCTCACTTCACACTAATGGACTGTAGTCTTGCCCTCTCACTTCACACTAATGGACTGTAGTCTTGCCCTCTCACTTCACATTAATGGACTGTAGTCTTGCCCTCTCACTTCACATTAATGGACTGTAGTCTTGCCCTCTCACTTCACATTAATGGACTGTAGTCTTGCCCTCTCACTTCACACTAATAGACTGTAGTCTTTCCCTCTCACTCCACACTGGACTGTAGTCTTGCCTTTTCACTTCACACTGATGGACTGTAGTCTTGCCCTCTCACTTCACACTGATGGACTGTATTCTTGCCCTCTCACTCCACACTGATGGAGTGTAGTCTTGCCCTCTCACTCCACACTGATAGGGTGAAGTCTTGCCCTTTCACTTCACACTGATGGAACGAAGTATTGCCCTCTCACTCCACACTGATGGTCTTGCCCTCTCACTCCACACTGATGGCCTTGCCCTCTCACTCCACACTGATGGTCTTGCCCTCTCACTCCACACTGATGGTCTTGCCCTCTCACTCCACACTGATGGCCTTGCACTCTCACTCCACACTGATGGCCTTGCACTCTCACTCCACACTGATGGCCTTGCACTCTCACTCCACACTGATGGTCTTGCCCTCTCACTCCACACTGATGGTCTTGCCCTCTCACTCCACACTGATGGTCTTGCCCTCTCACTCCACACTGATGGTCTTGCCCTCTCACTCCACACTGATGGTCTTGCCCTCTCACTCCACACTGATGGTCTTGCCCTCTCACTCCACACTGATGGTCTTGCCCTCTCACTCCACACTGATGGTCTTGCCCTCTCACTCCACACTGATGGTCTTGCCCTCTCACTCCACACTGATGGTCTTGCCCTCTCACTCCACACTGATGGTCTTGCCCTCTCACTTCACACTGATGGCCTTGCCCTCTCACTCCACACTGATGGCCTTGCCCTCTCACTCCACACTGATGGCCTTGCCCTCTCACTCCACACTGATGGCCTTGCCCTCTCACTTCACACTGATGCTCTTGCCCTCTCACTCCACGCTGATGGTCTTGCCCTCTCACTCCACGCTGATGGTCTTGCCCTCTCACTCCACACTGATGGTCTTGCCCTCTCACTCCACACTGATGGTCTTGCCCTCTCACTCCACACTGATGGTCTTGCCCTCTCACTCCACACTGATGGTCTTGCCCTCTCACTCCACACTGATGGTCTTGCCCTCTCACTCCACACTGATGGTCTTGCCCTCTCACTCCACACTGATGGTCTTGCCCTCTCACTCCACACTGATGGTCTTGCCCTCTCACTCCACACTGATGGTCTTGCCCTCTCACTCCACACTGATGGTCTTGCCCTCTCACTCCACACTGATGGACTGTAGTCTTGCCCTCTCACTTCACACTAATGGACTGTAGTCTTGCCCTCTCACTTCACACTAATGGACTGTAGTCTTGCCCTCTCACTTCACATTAATGGACTGTAGTCTTGCCCTCTCACTTCACATTAATGGACTGTAGTCTTGCCCTCTCACTTCACATTAATGGACTGTAGTCTTGCCCTCTCACTTCACACTAATAGACTGTAGTCTTTCCCTCTCACTCCACACTGGACTGTAGTCTTGCCTTTTCACTTCACACTGATGGACTGTAGTCTTGCCCTCTCACTTCACACTGATGGACTGTATTCTTGCCCTCTCACTCCACACTGATGGAGTGTAGTCTTGCCCTCTCACTCCACACTGATAGGGTGAAGTCTTGCCCTTTCACTTCACACTGATGGAACGAAGTATTGCCCTCTCACTCCACACTGATGGTCTTGCCCTCTCACTCCACACTGATGGTCTTGCCCTCTCACTCCACACTGATGGTCTTGCCCTCTCACTACACACTGATGGTCTTGCCCTCTCACTCCACACTGATGGCCTTGCACTCTCACTCCACACTGATGGCCTTGCACTCTCACTCCACACTGATGGTCTTGCCCTCTCACTCCACACTGATGGTCTTGCCCTCTCACTCCACACTGATGGTCTTGCCCTCTCACTCCACACTGATGGTCTTGCCCTCTCACTCCACACTGATGGTCTTGCCCTCTCACTCCACACTGATGGTCTTGCCCTCTCACTCCACACTGATGGTCTTGCCCTCTCACTCCACACTGATGGTCTTGCCCTCTCACTCCACACTGATGGTCTTGCCCTCTCACTCCACACTGATGGTCTTGCCCTCACTCCACACTGATGGTCTTGCCCTCTCACTCCACACTGATGGTCTTGCCCTCTCACTCCACACTGATGGCCTTGCCCTCTCACTCCACACTGATGGCCTTGCCCTCTCACTCCACACTGATGGCCTTGCCCTCTCACTCCACACTGATGGCCTTGCCCTCTCACTTCACACTGATGCTCTTGCCCTCTCACTCCACACTGATGGTCTTGCCCTCTCACTCCACACTGATGGTCTTGCCCTCTCACTCCACACTGATGGTCTTGCCCTCTCATTCCACACTGATGGTCTTGCCCTCTCATTCCACACTGATGGTCTTGCCCTCTCACTCCACACTGATGGCCTTGCCCTCTCACTCCACAATGATGGTCTTGCCCTCTCACTTCACACTGATGGTCTTGCCCTCTCACTCCACACTGATGGTCTTGCACTCTCACTCCACACTGATGGTCTTGCCCTCTCACTCCACACTGATGGTCTTGCCCTCTCACTCCACACTGATGGTCTTGCCCTCTCACTCCACACTGATGGTCTTGCACTCTCACTCCACACTGATGGTCTTGCACTCTCACTCCACACTGATGGTCTTGCACTCTCACTCCACACTGATGGTCTTGCACTCTCACTCCACACTGATGGTCTTGCACTCTCACTCCACACTGATGGTCTTGCACTCTCACTCCACACTGATGGTCTTGCACTCTCACTCCACACTGATGGTCTTGCACTCTCACTCCACACTGATGGTCTTGCACTCTCACTCCACACTGATGGTCTTGCACTCTCACTCCACACTGATGGTCTTGCACTCTCGCGTAAAATTCCCTTACACAAGATTTAACAATCCATTTTATAACCACTAATCCGTTTCAAATCTCCTAAATCATTGTAATTTTCGTTAAATCATTAAATTCGGTATGTTCTCTGTGTCATGTGTTTTGTGTGTTCTGGCATGTGTTTTGTGTGTTCTGGCATGTGTTTTGTGTGTTCTGGCATGTGTTTTGTGTGTGTTCTGGCATGTGTTTTGTGTGTTCTGGCATGTGTTTTGTGTGTTCTGGCATGTGTTTTGTGTGTTGGCATGTGTTTTGTGTGTTCTGGCATGTGTTTTGTGTGTTGGCATGTGTTTTGTGTGTTCTGGCATGTGTTTTGTGTGTTCTGGCATGTGTTTTGTGTGTTCTGGCATGTGTTTTGTGTGTTGGCATGTGTTTTGTGTGTTCTGGCATGTGTTTTGTGTTGGCATGTGTTTTGTGTTCTGGCATGTGTTTTGTGTGTTGGCATGTGTTTTGTGTGTTCTGGCATGTGTTTTGTGTGTTGGCATGTGTTTTGTGTGTTCTGGCATGTGTTTTGTGTGTTGGCATGTGTTTTGTGTGTGTGGCATGTGGTGTGTGTTGGCATGTGTTATGCGTGTGCTGGCATGTGTTATGCGTGTGCTGGCATGTGTTTTGTGTGCGCTGATATGTATTTTGTGTGTCACGTGTTCTCTGTTTCATGTGTTCTTTGTGTCATGTATTTTCTGTGTAATACACAAATAACATGCACATAGAAGAGAGGAGTTTATGACGACGTTTCGGTCCAACTTGGACCATTTACAAAGCCACAGTAACAAGAAGGAGAGGAGTATATATAGGTATTGTGCCTTTTTTTGCTATTTCTCTGTGTTGTGTTCTGTGTATGCTCTCGTTTGTTACCTTGTGTCCTAGTGTGTTGTCAAGTGTGCTACTGTCATGTGTCCTAGTGTGTTGTCAAGTGTGCTACTGTCATGTGTCCTAGTGTGTTGTCAAGTGTGCTGTCATGTGTCTTAGTGTGTTAAGTGTGCTACTGTCATGTGTCCTAGTGTGTTGTCAAGTGTGCTGTCATGTGTCCTAGTGTGTTGTCAAGTGTGCTACTGTCATGTGTCCTAGTGTGTTGTCAAGTGTGCTACTGTCATGTGTCCTAGTGTGTTGTCAAGTGTGCTACTGTCATGTGTCCTAGTGTGTTGTCAAGTGTGCTACTGTCATGTGTCCTAGTGTGTTGTCAAGTGTGCTGTCATGTGTCTTAGTGTGCTACTGTCATGTGTCCTAGTGTGTTGTCAAGTGTGCTACTGTCATGTGTCCTAGTGTGTTGTCAAGTGTGCTACTGTCATGTGTCCTAGTGTGTTGTCAAGTGTGCTACTGTCATGTGTCCTAGTGTGTTGTCAAGTGAGCTACTGTCATGTGTCCTAGTGTGTTGTCAAGTGCGCTACTGTCATGTGTTCTAGTGTTTTGTCAAGTGTGCTACTGTCATGTGTCCTAGTGTGTTGTCAAGTGTGCTACTGTCATGTGTCCTAGTGTGTTGTCAAGTGTGCTACTGTCATGTGTCCTAGTGTGTTAAGTGTGCTACTGTCATGTGTCCTAGTGTGTTGTCAAGTGTGCTACTGTCATGTGTCCTAGTGTGTTGTCAAGTGTGCTACTGTCATGTGTCCTAGTGTGTTGTCAAGTGTGCTACTGTCATGTGTCCTAGTGTGTTAAGTGTGCTACTGTCATGTGTCCTAGTGTGTTAAGTGTGCTACTGTCATGTGTCCTAGTGTGTTGTCAAGTGTGCTACTGTCATGTGTCCTAGTGTGTTGTCAAGTGTGCTGTCATGTGTCCTAGTGTGTTGTCAAGTGTGCTACTGTCATGTGTCCTAGTGTGTCAAGTGTGCTACTGTCATGTGTCCTAGTGTGTTGTCAAGTGTGCTACTGTCATGTGTCCTAGTGTGTTGTCAAGTGCGCTACTGTCATGTGTTCGAGTGTTTTGTCAAGTGTGCTACTGTCATGTGTCCTAGTGTGTTGTCTTACTATTGGTGTGTCTTACTATGTGTCCTAGTGTGTCTTATGTGTCCTAATGTCCTTTTTTGTGTCCAAGTGTGTCATAATGTGTCCTAGTGTCTCATGTGTGTCCTAGTCTCATGTGTCCTAGGGTCATGTGTGTCCTAGTGTGTTATGTGTTCTTATTATTGGTGATAAAAACTTTTCTTATAACTTTTAACAATTAATCGCTGCACAAGTTAACTGGAATGTTTCCAAAGTAATTGACTTACCAAATGTCAAACTACAAAGAATTCCGTAGCAATTTAAGACACTGCTACGTATAACAAGCCAATTATTTTCCTGATTACTGTTGTGTGTGTGTGTGTGTGTGTGTGTGTGTGTGTGTGTGTGTGTGTGTGTGTACTTGCCTAATTGTGGTTGCAGGGGTCGATTCATAGCTCTTGGCCCCGCCTCTTCACTGGTCGCTACTAGGTCCTCTATCTCTCCCTGTCCATGAACGTTATCAAACCTAATCTTGTAATAAAGTTGGTAGAATTACCGACAATATGTAAAGTAAAAGGACACAAGTGCAACTAATGTGACATTTATTGTGGCAACGTTTCGCTCTCCAGGAGCTTTATCAAGCCATTACAAACAATACATGGACACAGAGGGTATATAAAGGCTCAGAGTGAGGTGAATACTAGTGAGGTACCATTTCGATGTTCACTAGTGGTAGTAGTAGTAGTAGTAGTGGTAGTGACAAAAGTAATACAATATGGTAGAACAATTAATTCGTACATGAGTAAAAGGA
This sequence comes from Cherax quadricarinatus, assembly GCF_038502225.1. Taxonomy (NCBI): domain Eukaryota; kingdom Metazoa; phylum Arthropoda; class Malacostraca; order Decapoda; family Parastacidae; genus Cherax; species Cherax quadricarinatus. The sequence continues at coordinate 7,117,445 of NC_091324.1, forward strand.
TATAAAAGCTATTACTTGGGTAACATAAAAATAGGTTGGACAAATATAAACTGGAATGAGGCAGCTTGTTTCAGTGTTCACTCTCTGTGCTTTGTGTAGTATAACAGGAGAGACTATGTGATGGCAGGGTTTACTGTTTTCAGGAGGATTCTTGCTAAGACTTCGGAGATGGTGAAGCTGCCGTTGTTTTGTTTAATTGTATTCGAAATCAGCACTGATCGCTGTTTCGAATACAATTAAACAAAACAACGGCAGCTTCACCATCTCCGAAGTCTTAGCAAGAATCCTCCTGAAAACAGTAAACCCTGCCATCACATAGTCTCTCCTGTTATACTACACAAAGCACAGAGAGTGAACACTGAAACAAGCTGCCTCATTCCAGTTTATATTTGTCCAACCTATTTTTATGTTACCCAAGTAATAGCTTTTATATCCTTTTACTCATGTACGAATTAATTGTTCTACCATATTGTATTACTTTTGTCACTACCACTACTACTACTACTACTACCACTAGTGAACATCGAAATGGTACCTCACTAGTATTCACCTCACTCTGAGCCTTTATATACCCTCTGTGTCCATGTATTGTTTGTAATGGCTTGATAAAGCTCCTGGAGAGCGAAACGTTGCCACAATAAATGTCACATTAGTTGCACTTGTGTCCTTTTACTTTACAAACCTAATCTTAAAACTACGTATGGTTCTTGCCTCCAATACGTCACTTTCCACACTATTCCACTTCCTGACAACTCTATGGCTGAAGAAATACTTCCTAGCACCCCTCTGACTCATCTGAGTCTTCAACTTCCAATTGCAACCCCTAGTTGCTGTGTCCCATTTCTGGAACATTCTCTCAGTATTTTATATGCCGTTATCATGTCCCTCCTAACCCTCCTGTCCTCCAGTGTCATCAGGTCGATTTCCCTTAACCTCTCCTCGTAGGACATACCCCACAGTTCCGGGACTATTCATGTTGCAAACCTTTGCGCTTTCTCCAATTTCTCGACGTGCTTGAACAGGTGTGGGTTCCAAACTGCTGCTGCATACTCCAATATGGGGCCTGACGTACACGGTGTACAAAGTCGTGAACGATTCCTTACTGAGGTATCGGAACGCTATTCATAGGTTTGCCAGGCGCCCATATGCTGCAGCAGTTATCTGCTTGATGTGCGCCTCAGGAGATATGCTCGGTATTATACTCACCCCAGGATCCTTTTCCTAGAGTGAGGTTTGCAGTCTTTGGCCCCCTAGCCTGTGCTCTGTCTGTGGTCCCCTTTGCCCTTCCCCGATCTTCATGACTTTGCAGATGGCGGGGTTAAATTCCAGGAGCTACTTGCTGAACCAGGCTTGCAGCCTGTCCAGGTCCTTTTGTAGTCCTATGTGATCCTCATCCGTTTTAATTCTCCTCAATAACTTCACATCATCTGCAACAGGGACACTTGTGAGTCTACACCTTCCGGCATGTCATTCACATATTCCAGAAACAGCACCGGTCCTAGGACTGACCCCTGTGGAACCCCAGTAATCTCAAGCCTTCTTACAGTCCAAGAAAAAATGTAATCTACCCACCCCTCTTGTCTTACTTCTGTTACCCTGTTATAAAACTCCAGTAAGTGAATGACGAAGGATTTCCATTCCCCGAAACCATGCTGGCTGTCGTGTATGAGCTTGTTCCTTTCCATGAGCTCCACCACCCTCCTCCTGATAATCATTTCCATGACTTTGCATACTATACACGTCAGTGACACTGGTCTGTAATTTAATACCTCATGTCTATAACCTTTCTTAAAAATTGGGATTACATTTGCTGTCTTCCACACCTCAGGTAGTTGCCCAGTTTCAATGGATGTGTTTAAGATTGTTGTTAGTGGCACACACATTGTCTCTGCTCCCTCTCTAAGAATCCACGGAGATATGTCCGATCCCACTGCCTTTGAGGTATCTAGTTCACTTAGCAACGTCTTTACCTCCTCCTCAATGGTATGTATTTCATCCAGCACTTTTTGGTGTATCCCTTGCTGATGTACCCCCACTATTACGACTTTCTGGAGTCCTTCCTGTCTCCACTGTAAATATTTCTTGAAATCTCATGTTGAGCTCCTCACATAGTTCTCAGTCTGTCTTGTCCGCTCCTTCCTTCCTCAGCTTGGTTACCTGGTCCTTAACTGTTGTTTTCCTCCTAATGTGGCTACACAACATCTTTGGGTCAGACTTCGATGCTATGTCGTTTTCGTATTGCCGCTGGGTCTCCCTCCTCGTCTGTGCATATTTCCTTCTGGCTCTTTGACTAATCTCATTATATTCCTGGGTCCTATGTCTTCTGTAGTCTTTCCATTCCCTAATGCACTTAGTTTTTGCCTCTCAACACCTTTGGGTGAACCAAGGGCTCCTTCAGGTCTTCCCAATATTTCTGTTCCCCTTGGAAGCAAACCTCTCCTCTGCTTCCTTGCATTTTGTTGTCATATAGTCCATCATTTCGTTTACTGATTTTCCCACCAGATCTCTTTCCCATTGAACCTATTGCAGGATATTCCTCATGCCTGTGTAGTTGTGTAGTCCCCCTTTTGTAGCTTGGCTTCTCCTATCCTACTATTGCTTCCCTCTCCACTTATAACTGTATGTATTCGAAGCTTAGAACCATGTGATCACTGGCTCCAAGGGGCCTTTCGTATGTGATGTCCTCGATGTCTGATCTACTCAAGGTGAATATGAGGTCCAGTCTTGCTGGTTCATCTTCACCTCTCTCTCTCTCTGGTAGTGTCCCTATGACGTTTATGCATGTGTCAGTAGTATTACTGTGTACTTTTGCAGTATACTTAGATAATTCCAGCTAAGTTATAGAGAGGCTCCTTGGCTAGGTTTTCCAGAATCACCTCCATCATCTTTGCCCTCCATGTTTTGGGTCCCCATGAGGCTCCAAGTTTTCCCAGCCAATCTCCTTGTGATTGAAATTACCCATAACTAGCAACTTTGCCTTACCCAAGTGATCCCTTCTGGCCACCTCAACTAGTGTGTCCACCATTGCTCTGTTGCTCTCTTCATATTCTTTTCTTGGCCTCCTGCTGTTCTGTGGCAGGTTGTACATTACTGCAATTACCATTTTAGGGCCTCCAAACTGAATTGTTCCTGTGTAGTCCCTTTTGCCCATTCCCTCCATTTCCTCAATTCCCCGCTGGTTTTTGATGAGCAGTGCAGCTCCTCCTTCCTCTTCGCTCCCTCTATCATTCCTCAGGATCTGATTTCCTGATGAAAAGATCGCATTCGTGATAATCCCCGTGAGTTTTGTTTCTGTGAGAGCTATGATGTCTGGGGACATCTTGATTATTTCATGCACTCACATTTGTTATTCCGTCCGCATTTGTGTACCAAACCTTCAACTTCCTTTCTAATACTGTGGTCTGGGGAGGTACTATGGAGTTGGAGTAGCAGGAGAGCTGGCGAGGTACTATGGAGGGGTTGGTGTGAGGGTGGAGTTTGTGGCGGAGAAGGGTGGGGGCTGAGGGTACAGCATGTGGGTTTTTTGTGTGCTTGATTCCTGTGGGGTTGTCAGGGTTGAGGGCCTTCTGTAGGTGATTCTGAGGGAGGTTATGTTTCTTCCTCCTGAGTCTGGGTTCTGCCCATCTCCATCCCCATCCTTGCCTCTCTTTCCTTCTTGCATCTCTGTACCCCTCTCTTTTAGTTTCTGTCTTTCTTCTCGTGTTCTGTCATGGTTGAGGTATACCTGCTGGTACGTCGATGTGTCCCTTATTCGTGCTCTCTCTTGTAGGATCCTGTTTCAAGCCGTTTCTGACTTGAAAATACCTTTGCCCAATTTCTTCCCCTGGTGAACCCCCCCTCTCAGAAAATTTGCCAACTGGATCATATCGTTCTCTCCTGTTGCTTTCATGATACTTTGTCACTTTTTTCCCCACTTGACATCTTGCTTTGTAAGTTTTCCCCTTCGAATTCTTGGATCCCATGAACAAAGACTGACCTGTCTTTTTCATCCTCCCACTGCATTTCCCTTTGTATCACCTGATCCGATTTAACTGCCTCCATTGCAGCTTTTCTTTCAGTGGCCTGTCATTTTTCCTCAGACTTTTCCTTGGCACCACTGTGGTCAGTTAGGGCCTCTGCATATACCTTAGGTCTTTTCCATCTTTCAGTCTTCTCGTTTGTTACTGGTGTGCTTCTTATCTTTTCCTGGGATCCACGGTTATCTGATGGGGCCTCTGTGTACAGCCTAACTCCTTTGTTCCCTTCAATCCCCTAGTTTGTTATTGATGGAGCAGTTCTTGATGTCATGACCATACTGCTCTTTGGTTCTTTAGATTGTTTCAGCTATTTTAGTTCCATCTCTAAGCTCTGTATCCTAGCCTCTATTGCTGTGGCTTGTAACTCCCATTTCCTACTTGCTGCAGCCATCCTCCCCTCCACTTTGTAGCTAAGCTCTTCGAGTTTCCTTCCCCACTGTTGTTCCTTGTTTATGACCTCTGCAACCCACTCTTCCTTCCGAGACTCATCCTCCAGTTCCCTTTTCCATCTTGCTCTCTGGCAATCCATTTTTTTGGGTTACCACAAAATGTAAAACTTGTGTATTTGTGTGTGTGGGGAGGCAGACGGAGGGAGAAAGGGGAGGGAAGATAGTGGCAAAAGGGAAGAGGGGGAATAAGGGGGAGAGGGAGGAAGGGAAAGGTAGGAGGAGAGAGGGAGAGAGAAAAAGAAGGGAAGAGGGAGAGAGAGAGAGAGAGAGAGAGAGAGAGAGAGAGAGAGAGAGAAAGAAGGGGAGAGAAAGAGAGGGGAAGGGGAGAGTGAGAGGGAGTGTATGTGAATGTGGGTTTATCTGTGTGTGCAAAAAGTAGTGGGTGGGAGTGTGTAAAAGTAGTGGGTGGGAGTGTGTATTTAGGTGTTAGGGTGCATGAGTGTGAGCGGGTGCTAGGGTGTGCGTGTGTGTGTTTGGGTGTAAGAGTGTGTTTGGGTGTTAGTGTATGAGTGTGCGTGTCTGGGAGTTAGGGTGTGTGATTGTGTGTGTCTGGGAGTTAGGGTGTGTGACTGTGTATGGGAGTTGGTGTGTGTGTGTGTGTGTGTGTGTGTGTGTGTGTGTGTGTGTGTGTGTGTGTGTGTGTGTGTGTGTGTGTGTGTGTGTGTTAGGGTGTGGTTTTCTGTCTTGCACTCTGGCAACCCAATTTTGGGTTACAACAGAATGTAACACTTATGTATTATTGTGTGATCCTATGTGGTGTGTGTGTGTGTTAGTTACCATTTTGTCCTAGGCACATGTCGATTAGACACTAGGCCTGTGTGTGTGTGTGTGTGTGTGTGTGTGTGTGTGTGTGTGTGTGTGTGTGAAACCGGAAAACTGCAATAAACAGTTGCAACCTGTCCATGGATTGCAGAGGATCGAAACGCTGGCAAGAATTTACAAGCTCGCTGCTCGATCGACCCTGCTAATGGTAACTCCAATAAGAAGGGGTCAGTCCCGCCACATACTGTACTGGGAAATGCTACCATATATATATAATATATATATATATATATATATATATATATATATATATATATATATATATATATATATATATATATATATATATATATATATATATATATATATATATATATATATATATATATATATATATATATATATATATATATATATATATATATATATATATAATGATAGGGTGTTCGGGAGAGGGGTGGGATTAAATTATGGGGAATCAAATTCAAAATGAGAATTGACACAGTTACTTTTTGCTGATGATACTGTGCTTATGGGAGATTCTAAAGAAAAATTGCAAAGGTTAGTGGATGAGTTTGAGAATGTGTGTAAAGGTAGAAAGTTGAAAGTGAACATAGAAAAGAGTAAGGTGATGAGGGTATCAAATGATTTAGATAAAGAAAAATTGGATATCAAATTGGGAAGGAGGAGTATGGAAGAAGTGAATGTTTTCAGATACTTGGGAGTTGACGTGTCGGCGGATGGATTTATGAAGGATGAGGTTAATCATAGAATTGATGAGGGAAAAAAGGTGAGTAGTGCGTTGAGGTATATGTGTAGTCAAAAAACGTTATCTGTGGAGGCAAAGAAGGGAATGTATGAAAGTATAGTAGTACCAACACTCTTATATGGATGTGAAGCTTGGGTGGTAAATGCAGCAGCGAGGAGACGGTTGGAGGCAGTGGAGATGTCCTGTCTAAGGGCAATGTGTGGTGTAAATGTTATGCAGAAAATTCGGAGTGTGGAAATTAGGAGAAGGTGTGGAGTTAATAAAAGCATTAGTCAGAGGGCAGAAGAGGGGTTGTTGAGGTGGTTTGGTCATTTAGAGAGAATGGATCAAAGTAGAATGACATGGAAAGCATATAAATCTATAGGGGAAGGAAAGAGGGGTAGGGGTCGTCCTCGAAAGGGTTGGAAAGAGGGGGTAAAGGAGGTTTTGTGGGCGAGGGGCTTGGACTTCCAGCAAGCGTGCATGAGCGTGTTAGATAGGAGTGAATGGAGACGAATGATACTTGGGACCTGACGATCTGTTGGAGTGTGAGCAGGGTAATATTTAGTGAAAGGATTCAGGGAAACCGGTTATTTTCATATAGTCGGACTTGAGTCCTGGAAATGGGAAGTACAATGCCTGCACTTTAAAGGAGGGGTTTGGGATATTGGCAGTTTGGAGGGATATGTTGTGTATCTTTATACGTATATGCTTCTAAACTGTTGTATTCTGAGCACCTCTGCAAAAGCAGTGATAATGTGTGAGTGTGGTGAAAGTGTTGAATGATGATGAAAGTATTTTCTTTTTGGGGATTTTCTTTCTTTTTTGGGTCACACTGCCTCGGTGGGAGACGACCGACTTGTTAAAAAAAAGAAAATATAATATATATATATATATATATATATATATATATATATATATATATATATAACAACCAGTTTAGACGTCCCTCCAAACTGCGAATATCCCAAACCCCTTCTTTAAAGTGCAGGCATTGTACTTCCCATTTCCAGGACTGAAGTCCGGCTAACCCGTTTCCCTGAATCCCTTAAGAAAATATTACCCTGCTCACACTGCATTAGCTCCTCAGGTTCCAAAAACCATTCGTCCCCATTCACTCTTAACACACTCGAGCACGCTTGCTGGAAGTCCAAGCCCCTCGCCCACAAAACCTCTTTTACCCCCTCCCTCCAACCTTGTCGGGAACGACCCCTACCCCACCTTTCTTCCCCTACAGACTTAATATATATATATATATATATATATATATATATATATATATATATATATATATATATATATATGTCGTGCCGAATAGGCAGAACTTGCAATCTTGGCTTAAATAGCAACACTCATCTTGCCATATAGGACAAGTGAAAATTTGTGTATGCAATAATTTCGCCAAAATCATTCTGAACATAACGAAAAAAATATATTTGATTGTGTTTGTTTAGTACTAAATTACTGTAAACGTATTTAAAATATATTTAATTGGGTTAGGCTAAAATAAATTGCTCTTGTTATAATAATGTTAGGTAAGTTTTCTAAGATTCTTTTGGAGCAAAATTAAAAATTTTTACATTAACATTAATGAAAAAAATATATCTTTAAACGTATAAGAGAAAATTTTAGAAAGACACACACACACACACACACATATATATATATATATATATATATATATATATATATATATATATATATATATATATATATATATATATATATATATATATATATATATATGTCGTGCCGAATAGGCAGAATTTGCGATCTTGGCTTAAATAGCAACGCTCATCTTGCCATATAGGACAAGTGAAAAGTTGTGTATGCAATAATTTCGCCAAAATCACTCTGAACCTAACGAAAAAAATATATTTCACTATGTTCGTTTAGTTTTAAATTATTGTAAGCAAATCTAAAATATATTTAGTTGGGTTAGGCTAAAATAAATTGTTCTTCTTATAATAAGGTTAGGTAAGTTTTCTAAGTTCCTTTTGGTGCAAAATTATAAATTTTTACATCAACATTAATGAATAAAATATATCTTTAAACGTATAAGAGAAAATTTTAGAAAGGACTTAATTTTAAGTGAGTTCTTGCTAAGTGACCAGTTTTACATATTCGGCACGACATATATATATATATATATATAATATATATATAATGTTGTGCCGAATAAGGCAAGCGACAATTTGTGTATGCAATAATTTCGCAAAAATCATTCTGAACCTAGCAAAAAAATATATTTCTTTGTGTTTGTTTATTAAATTATTGTAAATGTATCAAAAATATATTTTGTTGGATTAGGTTTCATTAAATTGCGCATGTTAAAATAAGGTTAGGTAAGTTTTCCAAGTTTCTTTTGGTACAAAATTATTAATTTCTACATTAACATAAATGAAAAAAATATATATCCGTAAACGTATAAGAGAAAATCTTAGAAAGGGCTTAATTTAAAATGTGCTCTTTCTAATTGACCAATTTTACCTATTCGGCACGACATATATACACACACAAAATCACGGGGAGGAGGTTAAGTAGGCGAGATGCAGGAACCGGAGCTTAACCCTCCCTGCAGGTTCAAGCAGGCCAGTGCACAAACAATAGATAAAACACCAAGCTGCAACCATTCGCGGGGAAAAAGAACCTACAGAAATCAGTGTTTTTATCTAAGCGAACTCTAGCGGCGGCCGACTAAATTAACGTGTTTCATTGCCCAAGGGAAAAAATAAACATACATATATATATATAAATATGTACATATTTACCCGACAAACAGAAAAAAATGTGTAGTGTACATATATTTAACAACATCTCATTTACACACAAAAAATTAAAATAAAAGTGAGAGGCCAGCTGGTGAAAATGAGAAAAACGAGAGCATCAATCAGCCTTCGTTGACCCAATTATCCTCACCAATAAAGGGAGGCAGTGACGTGGGGGGGAGGAAAGAGAGGAGAGACAAGGGAGGGGAGAGAGAAGAGACAAGGGAGGAGAGAGAGGAGAGACAAGGGAGGGGAGAGAGAAGAAAGAGGAGAGACAAGGGAGAGGAGAGAGAAGAGACAACATAGGGGAGAGAGAAGAGACAAGGGAGGGGAGAGAGAAGAGAGACAAGGGAGGGGAGACAAAGAGAAGGGAGAGGAGAGACAAAAGAAGAGAAACAGGAGAGGGGGACAGAAAAGAGGGAGAGAGGAGAAATGAAAGACTGAGAGAAAGAGACGGGGTGAGAAGGATAATAAACTGAGACTTACGGTCCTTATCAAAATCATCTGTTGTGAAAGTTGCAAGTCAGCATCTGTAAGCGTAACACGGCATCACTTTCTCAAGCCAGACTAAGTTTAAATATTAATGTATGCATTGTACCTTTTAAAAGGTCTGGTTAACCTACCCTAAATTATTCTATATTGGTTGTGGTTGTAGTGGGTTGTGGTTGTAGTGGGTAGTGGTTGAGGGTGCAGTGGTTGAGGGTGCAGTGGTTTAGGGTGCAGTGGTTTAGGGTTCAGTGGTTGAGGGTGTAGTGGTTGAGGGTGTAGTGGTTGAGGGTGCAGTGGTTGAGGGTGCAGTGGCTGAGGGTGTAGTGGTTCAAGATGCGGTGGTTGAGGGTGCAGTGGTTGAGGGTGCAGTGGTTGAGGGGGCAGTGTCTGAGGGTGTAGTGGTTGAGGGTGCAGTGGTTAAAGGTGCAGTGGTTAAGGGTGCAGTGGTTGAGGGTGCAGTGGTTGAGGGTGCAGTGGTTGAGGGTGTAGTGGTTGAGGGTGCAGTGGTTGAGGGTGTAGTGGTTGAGGGTGTAGTGGTTGAGGGTGCAGTGGTTGACGGTGCAGTGGTTGAGGGTGTAGTGGTTCAGGGTGTAGTGGGTGATGGTGCAATGGTTGAGGCTGTAGTGGTTGAGGCTGTAGTGGTTGAGGGGGCAGTGGTTGAGGGTGTAGTGGTTGCAGTGGTTGAGAGTGCAGTGGTTGAGGGTGCAGTGGTTGACGGTGTATTGATTGAGGGTGCAGTGGTTGAAGGTGCAGTGGTTGAGGGTGTAGTGGTTGAGGGTGTAGTGGTTGAGGGTGTAGTGGGTGAGGGTGCAGTGGTTGAAGGTGCAGTGGTTGAGGGTGTAGTGAGGGTGTAGTGGTTGAGGGTGTAGTGAGTGAGGGTGTAGTGGTTGAGGGTGTAGTGGTTGAGGGTGTAGTGGGTGAGGGTGCAGTGGTTGAAGGTGCAGTGGTTGAGGGTGTAGTGAGGGTGTAGTGGTTGAGGGTGTAGTGAGTGAGGGTGTAGTGGTTGAGGGTGCAGTGGTTGAGGGTGTAGTGGTTGAGGGTGTAGTGGTTGAGGGTGTAGTGAGTGAGGGTACAGTGGTTGAGGGTGCAGTGGTTGAGGGTGCAGTGGTTGAAGGTGCAGTGGTTAAAGGTGCAGTGGTTGAAGGTGTAGTGGTTGCGGGTGTAGTGGTTGAGGGTGTAGTGGGTGAGGGTGTAGTGGTTGAGGGTGCAGTGGTTGAAGGTGCAGCGGTTGAGGGTGCAGTGGTTGAGGGTGTATTGGTTGAGGGTGCAGTGGTTGAAGGTGCAGTGGTTGAGGGTGCAGTGGTTGAGGGTGCAGTGGTTGAGGGTGCAGTGGTTGAAGGTGTAGTGGTTGAGGGTGTAGTGGTTGAGGGTGCAGTGGTTGAGGGTGCAGTGGTTGAGGGTACAGTGGTTGAGGGTGCAGTGGTTGAGGGTACAGTGGTTGAGGGTGTAGTGGTTGAGGGTGCAGTGCTTGAGGGTGCAGTGCTTGAGGGTGCAGTGCTTGAGGGTGCAGTGGTTGAGGGTGCAGTGGTTGAGGATGCAGTGGTTGAGGGTGCAGTGGTTGAGGGTGCAGTGGTTGAGGGTGCAGTGGTTGAGGGTGCAGTGGTTGAGGGTGCAGTGGTTGAGGTGCAGTGGTTGAGGGTGCAGTGGTTGAGGGTGCAGTGGTTGAGGGTGCAGTGGTTGAGGGTGTAGTGGTTGAGGGTGCAGTGGTTGAGTTTGTAGTGGTTGATGGTGCAGTGGTTGAGGGTACAGTGGTTGAGGGAACAGTGGTTGAGGGTGCAGTGGTTGAGGGTGTAGTGGTTGAGGTGCAGTGGTTGAGGGTGCAGTGGTTGAGGGTGTGCAGTGGTTGAGGGTTCAGTGGTTGAGGGTGCAGTGGTTGAGGGTGCAGTGGTTTGCAGTGGTTTAGGGTGCAGTGGTTGAGGGTGCAGTGGTTGAGGGTGTAGTGGTTGAGGGTGTAGTGGTTGAGGGTGTAGTGGCTGAGGGTGTAGTGGTTGAGGGTGTAGTGGTTGAGGGTGTAGTGGTTGAGGGTGTAGTGGTTGAGGGGTGTAGTGGTTGAGGGTGTAGTGGTTGAGGGTGCAGTGGTTGAGGGTGCAGTGGTTGAGGGTGCAGTGGTTGAAGGTGTAGTGGTTGAGGGTGTAGTGGTTGAGGGTGTAGTGGTTGAGGGTGTAGTGGTTGAGGGTGTAGTGGTTGAGGGTGTAGTGGTTGAAGGTGTAGTGGTTGAGGGTGTAGTGGTTGAGGGTGTAGTGGTTGAGGGTGCAGTGGTTGAGGGTGCAGTGGTTGAGGGTGCAGTGGTTGAGGGTGCAGTGGTTGAGGGTGCAGTGGTTGAAGGTGTAGTGGTTGAAGGTGTAGTGGTTGAGGGTGTAGTGGTTGAGGGTGTAGTGGTTGAGGGTGTAGTGGTTGAGGGTGTAGTGGTTGAGGGTGTAGTGGTTGAGGGTGTAGTGGTTGAGGGTCTAGTGGTTGAGGGTGCAGTGGTTGAAGGTGTAGTGGTTGAGGGTGCAGTGGTTGAGGGTGCAGTGGTTGAAGGTGTAGTGGTTGAGGGTGTAGTGGTTGAGGGTGTAGTGGTTGAGGGTGCAGTGGTTGAGGGTGTAGTGGTTGAGGGTGTAGTGGTTGAGGGTGTAGTGGTTGAGGGTGCAGTGGTTGAGGGTGCAGTGGTTTATAATGCAGTGGTTGAGGGTGCAGTGGTTGAGGGTGCAGTGGTTGAGGGTGCAGTGGTTGAGGGTGCAGTGGTTGAGGGTGCAGTGGTTGAGGGTGTAGTGGTTGAGGGTGTAGTGGTTGAGGGTGTAGTGGTTGAGGGTGCAGTGGTTGAGGTGCAGTGGCTGAGGGTGCAATGGTTGAGGGTGTAGTGGTTGAGGGTGTAGTGGTTGAGGATGCAGTGGTTGAGGGTGCAGTGGTTGAGGGTGCAGTGGTTGAGGGTGCAGTGGTTGAGGGTGCAGTGGTTGAGGGTGTAGTGGTTGAGGGTGTAGTGGTTGAGGGTGTAGTGGTTGAGGGTGTAGTGGTTGAGGGTGTAGTGGTTGAGGGTGTAGTGGTTGAGGGTGTAGTGGTTGAGGGTGTAGTGGTTGAGGGTGTAGTGGTTGAGGGTGCAGTGGTTGAGGGTGCAGTGGTTGAGGATGCAGTGGTTGAGGGTGCAGTGGTTGAGGGTGCAGTGGTTGAGGGTGCAGTGGTTGAGGGTGCAGTGGTTGAGGGTGTAGTGGTTGAGGGTGTAGTGGTTGAGGGTGTAGTGGTTGAGGGTGCAGTGGTTGAGGTGCAGTGGCTGAGGGTGCAATGGTTGAGGGTGTAGTGGTTGAGGGTGTAGTGATTGAGGATGCAGTGGTTGAGGGTGCAGTGGTTGAGGGTGCAGTGGTTGAGGGTGCAGTGGTTGAGGGTGCAGTGGTTGAGGGTGTAGTGGTTGAGGGTGTAGTGGTTGAGGGTGTAGTGGTTGAGGGTGTAGTGGTTGAGGGTGTAGTGGTTGAGGGTGTAGTGGTTGAGGGTGTAGTGGTTGAGGGTACAGTGGTTGAGGGTGTAGTGGTTGAGGGAACAGTGGTTGAGGATGCAGTGGTTGAGGGTGCAGTGGTTGAGGGTGCAGTGGTTGAGGTGCAGTGGTTGAGGGTGCAGTGGTTGAGGGTGCAGTGGTTGAGGGTGCAGTTGTTGAGGGTGTAGTGGTTGAGGGTGTAGTGGTTGAGGGTGCAGTGGTTGAGTTTGTAGTGGTTGATGGTGCAGTGGTTGAGGGTACAGTGGTTGAGGGAACAGTGGTTGAGGGTGCAGTGGTTGAGGGTGTAGTGGTTGAGGGTGCAGTGGTTGAGGGTGCAGTGGTTGAGGGTGTAGTGGTTGAGGGTGCAGTGGTTGAGGGTGCAGTGGTTGAGGGTGCAGTGGTTGAGGGTGCAGTGGTTGAGGGTGCAGTGGTTGAGGGTGTAGTGGTTGAGGGTGTAGTGGTTGAGGGTGTAGTGGCTGAGGGTGTAGTGGCTGAGGGTGTAGTGGTTGAGGGTGTAGTGGTTGAGGGTGTAGTGGTTGAGGGTGTAGTGGTTGAGGGGTGTAGTGGTTGAGGGTGTAGTGGTTGAGGGTGCAGTGGTTGAGGGTGCAGTGGTTGAGGGTGCAGTGGTTGAGGGTGTAGTGGTTGAGGGTGTAGTTTTTGAGGGTGTAGTGGTTGAGGGTGTAGTGGTTGAGGGTGTAGTGGTTGAGGGTGTAGTGGTTGAGGGTGTAGTGGTTGAGGGTGCAGTGGTTGAGGGTGCAGTGGTTGAGGGTGCAGTGGTTGAGGGTGCAGTGGTTGAAGGTGTAGTGGTTGAAGGTGTAGTGGTTGAGGGTGTAGTGGTTGAGGGTGTAGTGGTTGAGGGTGTAGTGGTTGAGGGTGTAGTGGTTGAGGGTCTAGTGGTTGAGGGTCTAGTGGTTGAGGGTGTAGTGGTTGAGGGTGCAGTGGTTGAGGGTGCAGTGGTTGAAGGTGTAGTGGTTGAGGGTGCAGTGGTTGAGGGTGCAGTGGTTGAGGGTGCAGTGGTTGAAGGTGTAGTGGTTGAGGGTGTAGTGGTTGAGGGTGTAGTGGTTGAGGGTGTAGTGGTTGAGGGTGTAGTGGTTGAGGGTGCAGTGGTTGAGGGTGCAGTGGTTGAGGATGCAGTGGTTGAGGGTGCAGTGGTTGAGGGTGCAGTGGTTGAGGGTGCAGTGGTTGAGGGTGCAGTGGTTGAGGGTGTAGTGGTTGAGGGTGTAGTGGTTGAGGGTGTAGTGGTTGAGGGTGCAGTGGTTGAGGTGCAGTGGCTGAGGGTGCAATGGTTGAGGGTGTAGTGGTTGAGGGTGTAGTGGTTGAGGATGCAGTGGTTGAGGGTGCAGTGGTTGAGGGTGCAGTGGTTGAGGGTGCAGTGGTTGAGGGTGTAGTGGTTGAGGGTGTAGTGGTTGAGGGTGTAGTGGTTGAGGGTGTAGTGGTTGAGGGTGTAGTGGTTGAGGGTGTAGTGGTTGAGGGTGTAGTGGTTGAGGGTACAGTGGTTGAGGGTGTAGTGGTTGAGGGTGTAGTGGTTGAGGGTGTAGTGGTTGAGGGTGTAGTGGTTGAGGGTGTAGTGGTTGAGGGTGTAGTGGTGGTGGTATGAGATGTTTTAGTACTAGCCAAACCAACACTAAACCAAAACATCAAGAATGATAAATCATTATGGAGTTGTAAATAAATAAAAAAGACAAATGCTGCCTATAATATAAAAGTGAGCTCCTCACAGAAGCAAATAATATGTTTGAAGACTAACAAAAACACTTGAGAAATATTTTGGATGAGATAATAAAAACAGATATATATGTCGTGCCGAATAGGTAAAATTTGTGATTTTGGCTTAAATAGCAACGCTGTTCTTACCGAATAAGGCAGGCGAAAATTTGTGCATACAATAATTTCACAAAAATCATTCTGAACGTAACGAAAAAAATATGTTTCATTGTGTGTGTTTATTAATAAATTTGTGTAAACTTATCTAATATATATTTACTTGGATTAGGCTAAATTAAATTACGCAAGTTATAATAAGGTTAGGTAAATTTCCTAAGGTTCTTTTGGTACAAAATCATTAATTTTTACATTAACATAAATTAAAAATACATATCTTTAAATGTATAAGAGAAAATTTTAGAAAGGACTTAATTTTAAACGAGTTCTTGCTGACCAATTTTTACCTATTCGGCACGACACACGACATATATGTGACAAAGGTGGAGTAGGATTTAACTATTTAATTCATCAAATGACACAGTGGAAAAATAGGAATCTAGTAATTACCCCAGTATATAAACAGACGTCATCAACCGGCTGAGGAATTCACGGACCAGATAAATAGCTGCCTTGAAAATCTTGCAAACACCACACCATATATTATCCTACATAGAGATTTTAACCTTGCAGATATAAGAGCAACAAATATACTGGGGAAGTGGATATCCAACGTTCTGAAAGACAGAACTCGAAGGGTACTAGTAAAAAGAGCAAAATTAGCATTACTAAATTTAAACAAACTCAGTGCCCCAGTTCACTGTTCTGGCACCTTATCTATTTCTTATCCTCATATAGGACATGGATTAAAAGAAACTACAGAGTTTTGCATTATCATTTACAGATACTTTTTCATACACATATGACTGGGTTTCAGAGTTTCACTGTTAATGCAGCCTGGCTCTGGGTTTGGCTGGGTTCCTGCTTGCCTGGTCAACCAGGCTGTTGCTGCTGGTGGCCTGCTAGCCCACCCATCAATCACAGCCTAGTTGATCTGGCAAATGATGGAAACAACTGTCGCGTTTCATCATGAGAACAAGCAAAAATGAATTGAGATATATGCAATGCCTTTTAGTGGGCAGTAGAGAATAACATGACGTTCAGTGTTAAGTTCCACCTACTTATATATGGAATGAAGAACTCAGAATAGACAATGTATACATAACCTAGGAGGATCACTGAATAGAACGAAATGGATATGTGAAGGACTTTAGTATATTAAAAGTCAGCTGACTTGTCTTTCACAGAACACAAGGCAGATGTCACGACAGCCTGGAACATGACGGGGTGGATAATGAGAATTTTCAAAACAAGGGAAAATAGTGCCAATAGTGGCATTATTCAAATTGTTTGTGCTCTCTGAGAGTACTGGTCCACTCGGAGCAGGAAAGAGATCAAAGCCGTAGGAGATACAGAAATTATTTACGGCCTGTATAGAACCAATAACGCATTTAAATTACTGGGAGCACCTCAAAGTCCTAAATATGTACTCACTGGAGCGGGAGGTACAAGATAACAATACTCGGAAAGTACTCAAGGACCTGGTCCCAAATTAGTATACTGCCATAACAGTATGCTGGAGTGAGAGACATGGGCGAGAACGTAAAATAAACCCAGTGATAAGCAGGGGCGCCTTGGGCTCAATAAGAGAACACCTTTCAACATTTTACTAGAGGATATAATTAACACTTGGAATGAGTCTTCAGTAGAAAGTACCTTCGTCAAGCGCAAGCACCAGACAAATCTTTCCCAGTGCCGGGCTGCGGAACTAGAAAAACTCACGAAAGCCATCTAAGGTGTAATGTATGTTGTGATGGTGAGTAGTGGTTGGGGGCAGTGCATGGTTTCGGTGGTAAAACTAAGCGAATTAACTGTTAGTGTCACCAGCCAGATGGACATGCAATCTAGTTTACAGGCTGGAACAACAGCTATCCCCTATTTATTTTGCGAGTCGTGCTAGCTATAAGCCAGTCCACCAACTAGCATACCGGGAAGCTGGCAATCAATCCACCAGCTAGTCAGGGAACTGTCAACAAATCCACCAGCTAGCCTGTCAGGAAAAATAGCAACCAGTCCACCAGCCAGAGAACTGGCAAGCCAGAGAACCAGTTCGCAAACCAAGGAACCAATAGACCAAACGACAAACTAGTCAGTCGACCATCGAAGCAAAGAATGCCGCAGCAGCCAGCCAGACTGGCCTCGCTCTCCAGTAAAAGCCATTACAAGATTTCTCAAACGAATTAAACATTTCGGCAGCAGTGGGAGGAAAGCTAAAATCATTCTACAAAGCTATAATCATTCTAGTGCTAAAATCATTGTACAATGCTAAAACCATTGCACAATGCTAAAATTCATTGTACGATGCCAAAATTATTCTATAAAACTCAGATCATTGTACAAAACTAAAATCATTGTACAACGCTAAAATCATTTACAACGCCATAAATATTCTACAAAGCTAAAATAATTCTACGAAGGTTATTCAAATAAGAACCTAAAAATCAGGGCGCTGCTCTTGTTGCCAGTGTTGTAGCCTAGCGGTATAAGCTGATTATCTTGGCTTTAACAACAGCGGCGCATTAAGGTAACCAGCGACGTCAAAACGCAGCCTAGATGCTTCGCAAACATCAGACTATCATCCAATACTAGTTTTTTTTTTTTTAACGGTGACAGCGGGTAAGTATTATTTAAGGAGAATCTTGTCAATATGTTTGTTTGTACTAAGAGCAACAGGATTTGAACCTAACATTTATTCAAGTTACCAAGGCATTTTCTTGAAACTGGGCAGGAGCAGAGATAAAAAAATGATATAAACCTGTTCATGTAGATTTCTTATAAACTATATTGTTAAACCCAGCACTTACAATTTTTTTTATTTTTTTTTTTTTGTAGATCTACATCCAGAGAGGACAACCTCATATTCTCAGGTATAGTTATTATTAACCTAGCGAGCGCTAAACCCGTAGGGATCATACAGCGCCTGTGGTGTGGGGGGGGAGGGGTATGGAAGGCATTCAGGGAACTGGAGCAGAGATCAAATTCCCTAGAACAAGAACCTTTCACCAATATCAAAGAACCTCCCTTGAGGGGATGTCTCGTACAGTAAGTAAACAGTAAGTATACCGCTGTAAGAGTTGGCTATCTTCACTGGGGAGACCCTTCACTGGGAGTACAATCGTCACTCAGCCAGATCTGGCTGAATGGCGAAAATGCTGTGTACTTTGATACAGTGTGTGCAGGTTCGAACCCTGATGTGGAATGAGATATAATGTTTGTTAAAAGTTCGCCCGTTTGTGAACTGTTTAGTGTGTGTGTGTGTGTGTGTTATTTATCCTCTTTTTCTTAAAATATGTATTACCTATAACGAAATTCCTTTCTATACAAAATTCAATCAAAGGGCTCCCATTATCATTTACATTATTATTTATATTCATAACATTTTCATTCATAACACTAGCCATAATCTTTTATCATTTGCACTACATCCACTCACATTCAAGCATCCCAGCTTTATAAAGCTTTTCTTCTCTTCTTTAGTATTTTCTACAGGAGAAGGGGTTACTAGTAGATTGTTCCCGGCATTTTAGTCGCCTCATACGACACGCATAGCTTACGGAGGAAAGATTCTTTTCCACTTCCCCATGGAAATAAAGAACAAGAATGATTGAATATGCATGTGCATGCCTGTGTAGTGTGACCTAAATGTATATAGAAGTAGCAAGATATACCAGTTATCCAGCGTGTTTATGAGACAGAAAAAGAACACAGGCAATCCTACCATCATATAAAACAGTTACAGGTTTCTGTTTCACACTCACCTGGCAGGACGGTAGTACCTCCCTGGGTGGTTGCTGTCTACCACTCTACAACCACATACATATATATGTCGTGCCGAATAGGTAAAACTTGCGATTTTGGCTTAAATAGCAACGCTCTTCTTGCTGGATAAGGCAAGCGAAAATTTGTGAATGCAATAATTTCGCAAAAATTATTCTGAACCTAACGAAAAAAATATATTTCATTGTGCTTGTTTAGGTGGTTTAGGCTAAATTAAATTGTGCTTGTTATAATAAATTTAGCTAAGTTTTCTAAGGTTCCTTTGGTACAAAATTATTAATTTTTACATTAACATAAATTAAAAAATATATCTTTAAACGTATCAGAGAAAATTTTACAAAGGACTTAATTTTAAATGAGTTCTTAATAACTGACCAGTTTTACCTATTCGGCACGACACACACACACACACACACACACACACACACACACACACACATATATATATATATATATATATATATATATATATATATATATATATATATATATATATATATATATATATACACACATATATATATATATATATATATATATATATATATATATATATATATATATATATATATATATATATTCTCTATGGTCAGGTCAGTGGTCACCTGCGGTCAAACCTGTCCTAAGCTCTGGAAGTTAGCGTGGGGTGTTACCAAGCACCATGGTTTGTTGTAGTGTTTTAGAAGCTCAGGTTAAAGAGTTGGAGGAGGAGGTTCTACTTCTTCAGGAGGAAAATAGGAGACTGAAGCTTCACCTAGATGAGTTTGGGAGTGAGTGTGAGAAGGATTTAGCTGGTAAGGAGGAAATGGTCACTAGCAGTGATAGTGGCAGCCGCTTTAAGTGGCAAGTGGCTCAGGAAAAAGGCAGATAAGGAGGGTTAACAGAGAAGATGTGAAGGTAGAAAATCGATTCTCTGTTCTCCAGGACGAGTGTACTTCAGTGGTTAGTGAGGTTGAAGGTACCACTGATCCCCTTGCTAATCAAGGTAAGAATATTTTAATAGTAGGCGATTCTCAGGTAAGATATATGGACTGTGCTTTTCGTAATAGAGACAGAAAGCTCAGACAGAGAGTGTGCCTTTCAGGAGCTGGTGTTGGTGACATAGTCAGCAGGTTGGATAATATTATGTCAGGTAATGGTAAAAAGCCCATTATCTTAGTGCTGGGGGTAATGACATTGGGAAGGGTAGGAAACAGGAGCTGCTGGATAAGTACAGGTCAGCCATAGAAGTAGTTAGGTCTAAGGGAGGGATCCCAGTCATATGTAGCATCTTGCCTAGAAAGGGAGTGGGCAATGAATGGATGTCTAAGGCAATTGGTACAAATTGCTGGCTAGACAGGTACTGCAAGGAACTTGCAATCCCATTCATTGATAACTGGGACCTATTCTTTGGCAAACGTGATATGTATGCAAGGGATGGGGTTCATCTCTCAGGGGAAGGAGTGGTTGCATTAGCCAATTCGATTGAGAGGGTAACTGATGACTTGTCTAGGAATTTAAACTGATAGATTATAGAGGTATGGGTGTTTGTGGAAAACAATCAGGCTGCTGTATTAAGGTTAAAAACAGCAGTTATTACCGGGATACCTCAGGGATATGTTTAAAAGACAATATTCAAAATAAAGTTGCTAGTAAAGGCATATCAACTGATCAACAAACAAAGAGAGATAGCAGAGGGCAACGAGGGACTAGCTCCCTTAAGGTTTACTATACAAATAGTAGGAGTTTAAGAAATAAGATATATGAGCTAAGATTACTTACAAGTGTAGGTAATATAGATATTATTGGTATAATAGAGACCTGGTTCAACCTGAAAGATAGATAAATGCCTTCTGAATGCAACATACAGGGTTATAAACTATTCCACACTGATAGGGTCAACAGAAAGGGTGGTGGAGTGGCAATGTTTGTCAAGAGAAAATTTAAATTATCTTAGACATGATATAAGATTAGAAACATCGAACACAGAATCTGTTTGGCTACAGTTTCTCGAGGGTCGTGACAAATTAATTTTGGGTGTGATTTATAGGCCCCCAAACCTTGATAGGGAATGCCGTAAGCTGTTATGTGACGAAATTCAAAAGGCATCTAGATATGAAACTGTTGTGATAATGGGAGATTTTAACTTTAGACAAATTGATTGGAACATTATGACAGGAAATCTTGAGTCTAGTGACTTTCTTGATACGGTTCAGGATTCTTTTTTAGAACAGGTTGTGACAGAACCAACTAGAGGAAACAATCTGCTTGACTTGGTTCTTGCCAACAAAGAGTCACTAATTAAAAATCTTGAGGTTAATGATGAGCTTGGAGAAAGTGATCACAAATCACTTAGTTTCAATATATCATGGAATCACCCAGTTAACTGCAATCAAATCTCTGTCCCAGATTTTCGCTTGGCCGACTTCATGGGATTGAAAAATTACCTGGGTGGGCTAAATTGGGATGTCCTGGCTATGGGTCAGGTAGGTGATCTTGGTTGCCAATATGACGTTTTTCAGAGCATAGTTCTAGCTGCCCAGACAACTTTTGTTCCGAGTAGGAAAATTAGATCTAACAAAAATGATCCCAAATGGATGAACAATAGATTAAAACATGTCAATGGTCAAAAGGGATGCATATATAGGCGTATCAAAAGAAGGGATGGGCAGTTAAGAAATCAATATATTCAATTAAAGAGAGAAATAAAGAAAGGAATAAGAAAAGCAAAAAGGGATTATGAGGCTAAGGTCGCAAGGGATTCAAAGACTAACCCAAAAGGGTTCTTTCAGGTATACAGAAGTAAAATTAGGGACACGATAGGCCCACTTAAGTGTAACTCTGGTCAGATCACTGACAGTGATAAGGATATGTGTGAAATTCTCAATACCTACTTCCTCTCAGTTTTCACCCAAGAAAATACTAGCGATATTCCTGAAACAGATTATGTAGAACAGGACGATAATAAACTATGCACAATTGCGGTAACTAGTGACATGGTCCTCAGACAAATAGAGAAACTAAAACCTAACAAATCCCCAGGCCCTGATGCACTGTTTGCAAGGGTGTTAAAGGAATGCAAAGAGGAACTTAGCATACCTTTGACTAATATTTTTAACATATCACTACAAACTGGCATAGTGCCTGATAAGTGGAAAATGGCAAATGTAATACCTATTTACAAGGCAGGTGGCAGGTCCTTGGCTTCGAACTATAGACCAATAAGCCTTACCTCCATAGTGGGAAAATTTATGGAATCAATAATTGCCGAAGCAATTCGTAGCCATCTTGATAGGCACAGATTGATTAATGAATCTCAACACGGTTTAACAAAAGGGGCGTTCCTGTCTTACGAATTTACTAACTTTTTTCACTAAAGTGTTTGAGGAGGTAGATCATGGTAATGAATATGATATTGTGTATATGGACTTCAGTAAGGCTTTCGATAGAGTTCCACATCAGAGGCTATTGAGAAAACTTAAGGCACAGGGAATAGGAGAAATTTTTTCCTGGGTAGAGGCATGGCTGACAAATAAGCAGCAGAGTGTTTGCATAAATGGGGAGAAATCAGAATGGGGGCACGATACAAGCGGTGTTCCACAGGGGTCAGTGTTGGGCCCGTTGTTGTTCACAATTTACTTTATATAAACGACATAGATGAGGGAATAAACAGCGACATAAGCAAATTTGCTGATAACACCAAAATAGGCCGTCCAATTCATTCTAATGAGGACACTACAGCACTCCAGGATGATTTGAATAGACTGATACAATGGTCGGAGAAGTGGCAGATGCAGTTTAATATAGACAAATGCAAAGTTCTAAATGCTGGACAGGAAAATAGCCATGCCACACAAACTAAATAATGTAGATCTTAATACTACTGATAGCGAAAAAGATTTAGGAGTTCTGGTTAGCAGTAATCTAAAACCAAAACAACAGTTCATTAGTGTTCGCAATAAAGCTAACAGAATTCTTGGCTTCATATCCAGAAGTATAAATAATAGAAATCCTCAGGTTGTTCTTCAACTCTATATATCCTTGGTTAGGCCTCATTTAGACTATGCTGCTCAGTTCTGGTCACCGTATTACAGAATGGATATAAATGCTCTGGAAAACGTACAGAGGAGGATGACAAAGATGATCCCATGTATCAGAAATCTTCCCTATGAGGATAGACTGAGGGGCCTGAATCTGCATTCTCTCGAAAGGCGCAGAATTAGGGGGGATATGATCGAGGTGTATAAATGGAAAACAGGAATAAATAAAGGGGGTGTAAATAGCGTGCTGAAAATTTCCAGCCAAGACAGGACTCACAGCAATGGTTTCAGGTTGGAAAAATTCAGATTCAGGAAGGATATAGGAAAGCACTGGTTTGGTAATAGAGTTGTGGATGAGTGGAACAAACTCCCGAATACAGTTATTGAGGCTGAAACGTTGTGCAGTTTTAAAAATAGGTTAGATAAATACATGAGTGGGTGTGGGTGGGTGTGAGTTGAACCTGACTAGCTTGTGCTGCTGGGTCTGGTGCCGTGCTCCTTCCTTGAATGGATGTGACCATACTGGGTGGGTCATTGGGCAAATCTGGGGGGGAGGGGAAATGGACCTGCTCCGCATGGGTCAGTAGGCCTGCTGCAGTGTTCCTTCTTTCTTATGTTCTTATGTCGTAAGAGGCGACTAAAATTCCGGGAGCAAGAGGGCTAGTAACCAATTCTCCTGTATACATTACTAAATTTAAAAAGAGAATCTTTCGTTGTTCTTTTTAGGTCACCCTACCTTGGTGGGATACGGCCGGTTCGTTGAACGGTAACTGCTCGTTTATCTACATCATGCAAAAATGTAACTAGACCTGTCAATATTTTATAATTTAAAGCATATTTTTCATATAATAAAAACACGCACCTAGTGCTGGAGTAATATTCAGAATGTACGCAGAACTGTCACAAATTCACTAATCACACATTTCTAAAATTAATTCGCTTGTAAATATTTTCGGATTTTTTCAGTCGATGGGATCATTATAATTCCTAACATGAATGAACAGAGAATTATAATCCGGCCCCACACCACTCATACCATATTTATGTTGCTTTAATTTTTAATCCAGTCAGTCCTGGAAAAGAGTTTATGTTTTGTAACAGTGGATTATATAGTTCTTCCTCAACCACTGATGATGGCTCACTTTTCATGACCCATTTTTTTTTTAATTCTTCCGGCCACTTTCTCACTTTTCTCTACTTTTTCTTCCGTCTACTTTCTCACTTTCTTCCATCTACTTTCTCAACTTTTCTATTTTCTCAATTTTTCTAACTACTTTCTCACTTTTCTTCCAGCTAATTTCCCACTTTTTCCAGCTACTTTCTCTCCTTTTCTTCCAGTCACTTTCTCACTTTTTCTCAGCCACTTTCTTACTTTTTCTTCAAGCCACTCTCACTTCCAGCTACTTTATCACTTTTTCATCCGGCCACTTTCTCACTTTTTTCCAGTCACTTTCTCATTTTTTCTTCCAGCTACATTTTGTTCACTGTTCCATGTTTCAACACTCGTGTTAATAACGTCACTTGAATAAGTCTGATTACTAGCAATTCTTCTAATTACGCACCATCAAAAATGCGTTACCAATGTTAAACATAAAAAAAATCTAGAGTAGTGTGTAACTAGCGAGAGCTAGACAACAACACAGTAGAATCAGACTTCACATACAGTACCGTAGAGGCTTAAACGTAGACACAATAGTTAATTCACAATAATTAGCTACATTGGGGGTCTTAACGTCTTTACGATTAAAGACCCTCAATGAATTGCCGAGTATGTCCCAATACCCCCTTATTTACAGACTGTCGAAATCATCACCACCAGTCTGATTACTGCAGAAGCGGCCTGGGTCTTAAAAACCGGCCCGAGCATCCGTCACGTTATGTTGAGGGCCAGAGGGGTGTTTTCAATGTTCAGCTACGCGTTCCATTTTTGTTTTATCTCTGTGTGGCGGCTATGACTTCAATTTTTTCCTGACTTTTTTTTTTTTTTACCCAGCCCAGCGGCCCATCGGGCACTGCTCAAATCCCCACATGACCAGTCCGCCTTTGCCTGCCCATTAGACACTAGTATGACTTGAAAAGATGTCAATAGCTTGGATTTACTTTACGTATAGATAGCTAGCAACAGAATAGCTGACAGCTTATTCTAATATAAAATATAATATAAAAATATAAAAATATTTTTTTAAACCGTTCAGAGATCTAGTCCCATACCCCCATTATTTGGTTTCCATACCCACAAGGGGTATGGAAACCCCTGGTTAAGAATCTCTGTTTTATGAGGCAGCCCCATGACGAACTAGAGACTTCTGATGACCCAGTTAGTCTGATTACTGTCTACCTCATTAGTCAACCTCATTAGTGATTAATCAACCATTAAGACCTGCTAGTGCCACATTTATGTCACATAACGCAACCTTAAGAATGACTTCCCTGCTTACCATCCCTCTAGTCCTGTTTACTATCCCTCCAGTCCTGTTTACTATCCCTCTAGTCCTGTTTTCTATGCCTCTAGTCCTATTTTCTATGCCTCTAGTCCTGTTTTCTATCCCTCTAGTCCTGTTTACTATCCCTCTATACTTGTTTAGTATCCCTTTTGTCCTGCTCACTATCCTTCGACTTCTGTTCACTATCCTAGTCCTGTTTGCTATCCCTCTAGCCCTGTTCACCCTCCCTGTAGTCCTGTTCACTATCCTAGTCCTGTTTACTATTCTTCTAGTCCTATTTACAGATAAAAAATACACATGCATTGTAGCTTACACTGTCGGGTTGCATTGCAACAAATAATAACTTACACAGTTATATTTTTTTCAAACAATCTGACGACTTAATTATCCCGTTATTTCCTCTGTCAGCTTCATTATCAACCTTCACTATTCAGAATTATTTTCTTTCGTGTGCGCGTGCACGTGCAGGCGGGAGACCAGGAGCTGTGAATCGAGCCCTGCAACCACATAAAGGTGAGTACACACTGACACACACACACACACCCACACACACACACGCTTCACTATCCAATATGCAAAAACACACTTTGATATTCAGTTCCTGTCGCATTCTAGTTACCCAGAGTTTGGATAATCAGGACCAGGATTAATTAAGGCCCGACTGGGATACGAAATCAGTAACGTGCAAAAGGTCCAGAATAGAGAGAGAGAGAGAGAGAGAGAGAGAATCTCCTGGGGGTCATACAGTGCATGGGATGTGGGAGAAAATCAGGATCGATCCGAGGAACGGGAGTACAGGTTCAACTCCTTAGATCAACAGCCCTTTACCGTCAACAAGGCACCTCCCTCGAAGGACGGGGAGAGACAGTGAGTGACAGAAGTACGCGCGTGTATATAACTGATTCATGCATACACCATAAGGTGTATGTGTGTAGATATGGGGCCTTTTAATCCATACTTAAGGGGTTAAAGTATTCTTGACTTGTGAATAGGTTACACGCAGCCTAAATGACTTTTACGTAGGTAACTGACCCTGGCGTAAGTTACTGACCCTGGCGTAGGTTACTGACCCTGGCGTAGGTTACTGACCCTGGCGTAATCAACAGTGCTGTAAGCAGATGAAACACAGACGAACACTGGTACACTTCCAGGTTAGTACAATAAATTTTCATTATGTAATGTGCGCACATTATCATTATTATTCTTAGCTATGTATTTCTGTCGTCCACAGTTTACTATTTTTACCAAATTTCATTCAACTTGTTTGTTGCCCACAACTGGGATCTCAATATTACATTTTATGATATTCTGGTTTGTGTTTCTGACGCAGTCTATGGTAGAACGTGACAAGATGCCGACATTATGAGGGGTTCAACAAGTTGTAGATTGATACCTTTGTTCCCATACCTGGATACCTGGAGGTTATTCCGGGGATCAACGCCCCCGCGGCCCGGTCCATGACCAGGCCTCCCGATGGATCAGGGCCTGATCAACTAGGCTGTTACTGCTGGCCGAACGCAGTCCAACGTACGAGCCACAGCCCAGCTGATCCGGCAGTGACTTTAGGTATCTGTCCAGCTCACTGGCTAGAAGTCTGGAGGGGACATAACCTACCTCTTACTCGTGTCTCATATGAGGTATTATTTGTTTCATGCTTATTGCCTATATTTTTGAGAGAGGGAGTGAATGTAAAAACACGTAACACAGAGCAGATCTAATTTTAGATGGACGTTTCGCCCAGGACTAAGCTTTATCGTGTCTCTAGTCCAGATAATGCTGAGCGAAACTTTTGTCTAAAATAATGACTTGCTTTGCATTACACATTTCCTTATCTTTTTCTCTTCTGTATTCCAACCAAGACAATACCAGTGTCTTCGCATCTTCTTTGCTCTTGTCTTTCAAGACAATTCCATTTTCTTGACTCTTTCCTCATAGCTCAAGATTTCTCACTTGTGTTAACCATTTTCTAAGAGTTACGTCTAATTTTTTTAAATATTCACTCATTATAGTAACATCATTCCACAGTCGCGTGCTAAAAAAATATGAATTTCGCCTTTGGGATATTTTAAATCTATTTTAACATAACCAGTATAATAAATCTCTAATATATTTACACCACTGTCAGTCTGATAACATTTCAAACCAATCAAAGCTCTTTGACTTATTCGATGTCCTTAATTATATTTAAAAAATAGCGATAAACCCTTGAAACCAGTCACAGGTACGTTCATGGGGAATAACTAAAATTATTACACATTTCCATTAGGTTTTGTTTATTTCCATTATATTCCATCACCGTAATTACTCTAATTACTGAATTTTATGGAAATTTATTGTCATGGTCCCACATTTACTGCCATGGTCACACATTTATTGTCATGGTCACACATTTACTGCCATGGTCACACATTTATTGTCATGGTCACACATTTATTGTCATGGTCCCACATTTACTGTCATGGTCACACATTTATTGTCATGGTCACACATTTATTGTCATGGTCCCACATTTACTGTCATGGTCACACATTTATTGTCATGGTCCCACATTTACTGCCATGGTCACACATTTATTGTCATGGTCACACATTTATTGTCATGGTCCCACATTTATTGTCATGGTCACACATTTATTGTCATGGTCACACATTTATTGTCATGGTCCCACATTTACTGTCATGGTCACACATTTATTGTCATGGTCCCACATTTACTGCCATGGTCACACATTTATTGTCATGGTCACACATTTATTGTCATGGTCCCACATTTACTGCCATGGTCACACATTTATTGTCATGGTCACACATTTATTGTCATGGTCCCACATTTATTGTCATGGTCTCACATTTGCCATATTTGTCATACTATGGTCCCACTTTTGTCATACCATGGTCCTACATTTGTCATACCATGGTCCTACATTTACTGCCACGGTCATGGACCGAGCCGCGGGGGCGTTGACCCTCGGAATACCCTTCAAGTATACCCCAGGTAATGGTCTCAAATCTACTGCCTCGTTCTCAAATTTTATTGAGCATTTGTCGCCTCTGCCAACTTACACGTCATCCAGTCACTAATTAAAAATGCCCGACATTATTTCATTTCTATCACTTTCTAATAATATCCTCAGTTATCTAATAAAACATTTCACTATTTGCTCTTATTTTTAAGCTATAAGTGAATAGCATTAAAATATCTCCCTCCACTTTACTTAGAATATTTCTAAATACCTCTTTAAATTCCGCTATTTTTCAAAGTTTAACCATTTATAAAACACTTTTATTCCAGTTCTATACACTGTCCATAAGGAATGATTATATATATATATATATATATATATATATATATATATATATATATATATATATATATATATATATATATATATATATATATATATATATATATATATATATATATATATATATATATATATATATATATATATATATATATATATATATATATATATATATATATATATATTATACTGGAGTTTTTATTATACATATTTCCATACATATCACTGAAGACTTTTTGGAAATTTGTTTTGGAAAGATCGTGTTGTCGACTATAAGAAATTTGACGATTTTCTTGCTGATGAGGATCTTCATTTGTTGACATAACAGTGATGTTAAGGTGATGGAACGCTAGGTGAAGGTACAGCTCCTATCTCTTCTCATCAACACGGCAACAACACCTGACAGTCTGCAACTGTCTGCCAGCACCTGGAAGGCACAGCTCCTGTCTCTTCTCAACACTGCAACGTCTAATAATCTGCAACAAAGCCCCAAAATCTGCAATTTTCTTTGCACCTTGACTTCATTTGCTAAACATTACTGTTCAATTATACAGAAAATGTAGTAGATTCTTTCATTTAACGACATTTCGCCCGCTTCTTTCATTTAACGACATTTCGCCCGCTGTGTCGAAACGTCGATAAAGCTTAATTGCCAACAAAACGTTTTCTGAAATGTAGGTTTGCTGTAACATTACGCGTCTTTATACGGACCTGTAGGCTCGTTACTCCGGGCACAAAGTCTTACTGATGAGTTCACTTCTTTTACCTCGTCATATTAGAACAGTTTAAAATTATCTTCGAACATGTTAATAATCTTTCCCACTTTCTAGTTTCTCTCTTACTTTCTCCTTCGTATGAATTCCAGTGTTATCCTGTTACCTCTGATAATTCTGGTGTCATCCAATCTCACTTCAGGCGACTTTTCGGACCGTAGTGGACAAAAATCAACTCGACTTTTGACTTGATAATGGTCCAGAGTGAACCGAAACGTACCCTGGCTATTTTAAGTGTTAGATGTTTGTTGTAAACTGCTCCAGCCAGAGAATTATGGATCCTCCTCATCAAATCTCGTTTGGTTTTCTCTCTCTCATCTCTTTCTCTGTATTTAGAATTTTCGCTTTTAAATTTATTCCAAGTTCATTCTGCTTCATTGGAAACTTTAATTTCAATCTTCTTTACGTTGCCATCTCTATGCATTTTCCTAAACTTTATTGTTCTGATGGAAGGGAAGGGAAGGAAGGGAAGAGGTAGGGAAAAGCGGGGAGAGGTAGGGGAAGGAAGGGAAGAGGCAGAGGGAGGGAGGGAAGAGGTTGGGAGGGAGGGAGCTGGTGGTGAGGGAGAGGTGATAATGAGGGAGGTAAGGATAGATATATGAAAGGAGGCTGGGATAGAGGGATTTCAGGATAGAGGGAGAACAGGATGGAGGGAGGTGGGAATGTAGGAATGATAAATGGAGGGAGGGTTAGGATGGATAGATGGATTCAAGTCTAGAGAGGAATATTTCGCCTCTTACCTGGAATATACCTAGAGAGAGTTTTGAGGGTCAACGCCCCCGCGGCCCGGTCTGTGACCAAGCCTCATGGTGGATCAGGGCCTGATCAACCAGGCTGTTACTGCTGGCCGTATATAATTCAACGTACTAACCACAGCCCGGCTGGTCAGGTACAGACTTTAGATGCCTGTCCAGTGCCTGCATGAAGACAGCCAGGGGTCTATTGGTAATCCCCGTGATGTATGCTGGGAGGCAGTTGAACAGTCTTGGGCCCCGGACACTTATTGTGTTGTCTCTTATCGTGCTAGTGGCACCTCTGTTTTTCATTGGGGGGATGTTGCACCGCCTGCCAAGTCTTTTGCTTTCGTAGGGAGTGGTTTTCGTGTGCAAGTTTGGTACTAGACCCTCGAGGATTTTCCAGGTGTACATAATCATGTCTCTCTGCCTCCTGCGTTATAGGGAATACCGATTTAGGAACTTCAAGCGTTCCCAGTAACTGAGGTGGTTTATTGCAGTTATACGCGCTGTGACGGTTCTCTGTACATTTTCTAGGTCAGCAATTTCACCTGCCTTGAAAGGTGATGTTATTGTGCAGCAATATTCCACCCTAGATAGAACAAGCGACCTGAAGAGTGTCATCATAGGCGTGGCATCCTTAGTTTTGAAGGTTCTCATTATCCATCCTGTCATATTTCTAGCAGATGCGATTGATACAATGTTATGGTCCTTGAAGGCGAGATCCTCTGACATGATTATCCCCAGGTCTTTGACATTAGTTTCTCGCTCTATTGTGTGGTTGGAATTTGTTTTATATTCCGATGAAGTTTTAATTTCCTCACTTTTTCCATATCGGAGTAATTGAAATTTCTCATCATTGAACTTCATATTGTTTTCTGCAGCCCATTTAAAGATCTGGTTGATACACACAGCTGAAAGGCAGTACACGCAATGAGAGGCAGTACACACAGCTGAGAGGCAGTACACGCAGATGAGAGGCAGTGCACACAGACGAGAGGCAGTGCACACAGACGATGGCGGGGGTGCAAACGTCTTAGACTGACTTCCTTCCGTTAGAAGTAGCAGAGAGGAGGGAAGAGGGAAGGAGGGAAGGAAAGGAGGAAGGGGTGGAGGAGGGGGGGGGATATGAATGCAACTGAATTCCAATATAAGCACCCAACTCTTTGATCTTTGCACAAAACAAGTGAACAGAAAATTGGATTTTGAGACCTGGAGCAATTTTGAGACAATGCTTACCTGACTTTTAACCCGAATCTCCCTCTCTGTCTTCTCTGTCTGTCTGTCTGTCTCTCTCTCTCTTTCTCTCTCTCTCGACATAGATAAATGGCAGTATATTGCAATGCATGTAAAAATATTCCACGCATATTTCTGCGCAATGTAACCACAGTGAAAAAGCGGTATTATTCTCCCTCATTAACGAGTAAGTATAAGGAAATACTTAACATAATCCTGGTTTTCACTTTTCGCAACTTAATATAACACTCGTACCTTCTGATCTTATTGTATACACACGTTAAGCTTTACGAGCAGCTTAAAATAATTACAGTAATAATGGTAGAATTACCGACAATATGTTAGGTACAACGACAGATGAAACTAATGTGACATTTTATTATGGAAACGTTTCCCTCACCCGGAGCTTTGACAAAGGTCCTGGAGAGCGAAACGATGACACAATATAATGTCACATTTGCTGCATGTGTGTCCATTTACCTAAAATAATTATATACTGGGTTCACTTGCATGAATCCCAAGACACCAAAATCCTTTCGTTATTCATTGCCTTTAACGTGAAAAATTGTTAACGCCTTCATTAACTCTCACCCTCGCCAAACCTGTGACCGAGGTCGAGGGCTCTTTTCACCTTCCATCATCAATTTTTCAGCCGTGTTGACGCGCTGCAAACAATTCAATACCAGCTTGTTGCCGTCGTGACTAATTCACTGTCACATTACAGACACAATCACGGTATAATTAAAGCAGTCACTCAGGTCATTAGTCGCAATGAATGTCCTTAATTCGTTCCAAGCCATAGTGTATATACATTTTGATGAAAGGGTCGGTCCGTTCAAAGTCGTCATCACGATATACAGTCTCGGTGGGTCCTCTTGCCTCGTCATATTCCTCTAAAGATGTGTGCAAGCATATGAAAGCGCTCTGGTTTCATTTCCAATTTTCACTGTGGTATTTTTTTAACACAGAAACAGTTTAAGCATTTACTATAAACGTTTCGCTCAAAGAGAGAGCTTTATCACTTTAATTTTATTAAGCCATCCTTGAGCGAAACGTCCCTATAGCAGAGGCTTACGCTGTTTCACATGCCTTTGTCATCGGCTCACTGCTTCTTCCACCACCCTGGCTCCTTAATTGTCTAAACACGCCTGGCATAGTCCAACACACACACACACACACACACACACACACACACACACACACACACACACACACCGCAAGAGCAAAACTAGAGAAGCATGTAAATACAGCTAAACAACAGTAATCCAAACACAAAAATTCTGAGTAAAAAGTAGCTCAATGGTTATGGTAGTCAGTACAAAAGCAAAATAAACCTGGGTTCGATTACCGACGAGAATATCTCGTAAAAGACTCAGTCCCTATTAACCTGACAATACTACCAGGGTGTTATTTGGAAAACTGGGTGGATACCTGGGTGTTAACTGGGTAACTGGGTGGATACCTGGGTGTTAACTGGGTAACTGGGTGGGAACCTGGGTGTTAACTGGGTGGATACCTGGGTGTTAACTGGGTAACTGGGTGGATACCTGGGTGTTAACTGGGTAACTGGGGTGGATACCTGGGTGTTAACTGGGTAACTGGGTGGGAACCTGGGTGTTAACTGGGCAACTGGGTGGATACCTGGGTGTTAACTGGGTAACTGGGTGGATACCTGGGTGTTAACTGGGTAACTGGGTGGGAACCTGGGTGTTATTTGGAAAACTGGGTGGATACATGGGTGTTAACTGGGTAACTGGGTGGATACCTGAGTGTTAACTGGGTGGATACATGGGTGTTAACTGGGTAACTGGGTGGATACCTGGGTGTTAACTGGGTAACTGGGTGGATACCTGGGTGTTAACTGGGTAACTGGGTGGATACCTGGGTGTTAACTGGGTAACTGGGTGGATACCTGGGTGTTAACTGGGTAGATACCTGGGTGTTAACTGGGTACCTGGGTGTTAATTGGATAACTGGGTGGGAACCTGGGTGTTAACTGGATAACTGGGTGGATACCTGGGTGTTAATTGGATAACTGGGTGGATACCTGGGTGTTAATTGGATAACTGGGTGGGAACCTGGGTGTTAACTGGGTGGATACCTGGGTATTAACTGGGTGGATACCTGAGTGTTAACTGGGTAACTGGGTGGATACCTGGGTGTTAACTGGGTAACTGGGTGGATACCTGGGTGTTAAATGGACAACAGGATTTTAACTGGATACCTGGTGTTCGTTAACACTCAGGTATCCAATTATTGTTCTCTCTCTCTCTCTCTCCCCTCATCCTTGCATATTCATTTCCGGACAATCTGCTCAGGTTTCCATTCTCGTCGGTCTTTTGCTTTCTACAGTTTTTTCCACTCTTATGCTTATCATTTTTGCCTGCTTACATCTCTGGTTGAGCCAAGGACTCTCGTTATCTCTGCTATTTCCCGTTCTTCTGCTGGGTATGAAGTTCTCTTCAGCCTCCTGCACTTTCATGCTACGTACTCCATTATCTCAGCCACTAATTCCAGTTCCCTTCTCCACTACACTATATTCAGGAATATATATATATATATATATATATATATATATATATATATATATATATATACATATTATGTAGTGCCCAATAGCTAAAACTGGTCAATTAACAAAAACTCATTTAAAATTAAGTCCTAAAAAATTTTCTCTTATACATTTGAAGACTTTTTTTTCCATTTATATTAATGTAAAAAATAATAATTTTGTAAAAAGAACCTTAGAAATCTTACCTAAACTTATTACAAGAAGCGCAGTTTAATTTTCCCTTATCCAACTAAATATATTTTAGATAAGTTTACAATAATTTAGTAATGAACAAACACAATGAAACATTTTTTTTAGTTAGATTCAGAATGATTTTTGCGAAATTATTGCATACACAAATTTTCGCTTGCCTTATTCGGCAAGAAGAGCGTTGATATTTAGCCAAAATAGCAAGTTTTATCTATTCGGCACGACACACACACACACACACACACACACACACACACACACACACACACACACACACACACACACACACACACACACACACACACACGCACACACAGGCACACACGCACGCGTACACACACGCACGCGCACACACATACACGTGTTTGAAGGGAAAAGGGTGACAACCCTACACAATACAACTACAGGGGTAGTCAGTTGACAGCCCCCCACACAATACAACTACAGGGGTAGTCAGTTGACAGCCCCCCACACAATACAACTACAGGGGTAGTCAGTTGACAGCCCCCCACACAATACAACTACAGGGGGAGTCAGTTGACAGCCCCCCACACAATACAACTACAGGGGTAGTCAGTTGACAGCCCCCCACACAATACAACTACAGGGGTAGTCAGTTGACAGCCCCCCACACAATACAACTACAGGGGTAGTCAGTTGACAGCCCCCCACACAATACAACTCAGGAGTCAGCTGACAGCCCCCACACAATACAACTCAGGGGTCAGCTGACAGTCCCCACACAATACAACTCAGGGGTCAGCTGACAGCTCCCACACAATACAACTCAGGGGTCAGCTGACAGCCCCCACACAATACAACTCAGGGGTCAGCTGACAACCCCCACACAACACAACTCACAGGGACCAGCTGACAGCCCCCACACAACACTACCTATTGGGGTCAGCTGACAGCTCCCCCACAACACAAGTCACAGGGGTCAGCTGACAGCTCCCACAAAACACAACTCACAGGGGTCAACTGACAGCTCCCACAAAACGCAACTCACAGGGGTCAACTGACAGCTCCCACAAAACACAACTCACAAGGGTCAACTGACAGCTCCCACAAAACACAACTCACAGGGGTCAACTGACAGCTCCCACAAAACACAACTCACAGGGGTCAGCTGACAGCCCCCACAAAACACAACTCACAGGGGTCAACTGACAGCTCCCACAAAACGCAACTCACAGGAGTCAACTGACAGCTCCCACAAAACACAACTCACAGGGGTCAACTGACAGCTCCCACAAAACACAACTCACAGGGGTCAGCTGACAGCCCCCACGCAACACTACTCAGCCACTACTCGCAGTATTATATCGGCGATGAAGGACGGTGGCGTAGTCACTATTTACAGAGCCATGAATTGTTGGACTGCAGTAACCAGCTCTCGTAAATTTACCAGCCTACTCCCCCTCCCCCTTTCTCTCTTCCCCTCCTCACTCACTTTCTCTGCCAAGCCTGGCCTTTCTCGACGCCAAATGGCTCGATTATATCCAACAAATAATATCCCACTATCCATGGGTCGACTTTACACCCAATCCGTGTAATCTACGGCTGAGTTTCGTCGAGTGTCTGGCGCTGGTGAATCACAAGTTTATAGCCAGCTCAGCCCTGTTAGATTTGAGTTCATACCAGACTGGTGATGTTCGTCTTGGACAGGCCTAGCAAAACTTCTGAGGCATTAGTATTTTTTACATCAAATAAAGAGCTAAACCCATATGAAATGAGGCGATGGTCCGACAAGCAAGTTAGAAGTGATTCATATTGAGAAAAATTTGCTAATATAGAGTACTAATGGAGATAGGACATTTTTATAGGAAATATCAACAACAGAAGATTGTCAGTTTGCTTGCATCCAGGGGGGTACTACCGTCCTGTCAAACAGAAACCTATTGTTAATTTGCACTGTAGTAGGCTTGCTTGTTCTTTTGTCTCATGAACACGCAAGATAAAAGCTGAATCTGCAAACTTTTACTGCCTTTCAGTACACATTCTATGTGCTTCTTGATATTTCTTAAGTCCTTTTAATATTTTCTTCGCAACCTAGGAAGCCTGGTCTGAAACTAGTCCATGGGAAATATAATCCCCAGAACCGCTAATATAAATAACTATAACCACAGTGACATGGAGGTACTTACTGTAGGCTTCATACCAACTAATATAATGGAGTAACACAGCGATACCACATACCGATGAATGTGTTCAGTGTAATCCTGCGGCCCTAACACTGGTACCTGAAGACCTTGGTGGTCAAGCCCTAATAAAACGCGTCTCCAAGGTACCGAAATGCATGCTTTCTTTACGCCCCTGCTGCCCTTGATCACCTAGCAATAAATATGTTAACTAACTGTTTTGAGTAGCATCCTGGGAGAAATTGCTAAGCAAATGCATTAGAAACTCCACTCCTGCAGGGAGTTATAGCCTGCGCTAACCGCCAACGCTAAACTCCCTCCCTCTCCCTTACTCCACTTCATCTCCCCACTTAACCACATAGCCTTCCTCTCCCTCACTCCACCTCAACATCACACAGCCTTCCCCTCACTTACACCACTTCATCCTTAAACCAACACCCGTTTCTCTCCCTCTCCCCAGCAATGGACAAATACCACTGTACAAACACAAAACACTATGGAACAGCCACCTACACAGCGATGAATATAAATGCTCTCTGAAACTGATAAATCTCGCGTGATAAATTCTCCCCGACACCAAAACAACTTGTGGGAAGAAGAGAATTAAACAAGTTTTGGAGTGCAAGAGATGGATTCAGATAGTGGCAAAACTGGACGCGCACACACGAGGCACATTCTTCAACCTCCCAGACAGACGGACACGAAGAATAGACAAGGTTCAAGATGGATAAAGTTCAAAATGCAGAGTTCAAAGTTCGTGCTGTTTGCTCTCTCTCTCTCTCTCTCTCTCAAGTACAAATTTCTGGAAGAATGAAGGTGTAGGTAGGTGAGGGGGGGGCATGTTTTGGGGTAGAAGGGAGGGGGTAGAGGGTGGGGGTACATCCTGGCCTAATACAGACTTACTGGTGTTTCCGCTTAAGTTAAAATTATGTGAGCGCCTTACACCTCACGGTGACTCTGGTGCTTCAGGTAGTTTGTGCTGCTCAGCCAAAATGTTACTAAATTTGCTCGTCCTAAACCCTCCCCCCTCTCTTCCACTAGCCCCCTCCCTCTATACTCTCCTCCCTCTGTGCCCAGTCTACCTCCCTGAGCTGCTCTCTCCCTCCCTCCCTCCTTGAACTGCTCTCTTCATCCCTTTCTTTCCTCTTTGCAGGAAAAATGGTCTACAACACTGAAATGATGGTAAGAGAAAAAAATGCAATGATAAATCCCAGTGAGTGGGTGAAACATCGCCGATAAAGTATTACATGACACTGAATTTTGGTCTCCCCTTTTTTTAACCACCCTGCTCGCTCGCTGCCTACCTCCACCTGTGTCCTCGCTGGACACAACAGTGTGCTGCAGACAGTAATGAAGATAAGACACAGGCGCAGGGCCATCATTATTGTCACAACGTTTAGCTCTACCTAGAGCTGCACGTCAATGATAAAGCTCTGCATAGAGCGAAACGTCACAACAGAAGCTTGCTCTGCACATGCGTTCATGTCAATTCCTGATCAGCCGGGCTGTAGTGCCTGCCTTGGACTGCGTGCTACTAGCATTAACAGTCTGATTGTTCAGGTTATCAACGAGAAAGCCTGGTCTGGGACCAAGCAGAGGAGACGGCCATGACCCCCGGAATCTACATTAATACGTAACAATAAAGAAATCTGTGATACACCTGTGACCGGCTTCGAGAGTTTTTCTACCCTCGCAGCAAGGCCTGGGGCAAGATTTTTATTTTGATGACTGTCTGTTCAATTAGGCTGTTGTTAGGGGCCCGCTGGCCCACAACTTTCACAGCCTGGTCCGACACTTCACAGAGGTAGTGATTCGGCTACTTCTTGAAAATTTCTACACTTGTTCCAGGAATACTTCTGATATCTAGTAGCAGCAGCTTGGCGAGTCCTGGGTCCCGGATACTGACAACAGGGACGCTATGGTGCCCATATCGCCCCTGCTTGTCATGGAGTATAGTTTATACTTCCTCCCTTGTCTCTCACTCCAATATGTTATTGTGTAGATTTGATTAAGGCCTCGCGTTTCTTCCATGTACATGCTCTTAGGCATTTCTCTTCTTTGCTCCAGGAAGTACGTTCTCCTAACTTACTTCCCGCTCCACTTCTGGTTAGTGTGACTTTGTAAATGGTCCAAGTCGGACCGAAACGTCGTCGTAAGCCCCTCTCTTCTATGTGCGGGTTATTTGTGTATCGTTCCAGTCACGGTATTGTGCCCTTTTTTTTGTTATTTATTTTGGGTCCCATACACTGCGCGCAACACTCCATCACTGTCTTGCCAGAGGCGCGCTTACACTACAGTTATAAAACTGCAACACCCCCTCCTTCAGAGTCCAGGCACTGTACTTCCCATCTCCAGGGCTCAAGTCCGGAGTGCTGGTTTCCCTGAATCCCTTCATAAATATTACCTTGATCACACTCCAACAGCATGCAAAATCCTAAAAACCATTTATCTCCATTCGGTCCTATCTAACACACTCATGCATGCTTGCTGGAAGCCCAAGCCCCTCGTACACAAAACCTCCTTTACCATATCCCTCCAACCTTTTCTAGGCCGACCCTTACCCCGCTTTCAATCCATTACAGATTTATACACTCTCGAAATAATTTTATTTCGTTCCATCCTCTCAACATGTCCGAACCCCCTCAATAATTTCTCTCAGCCCTCTGGATAATAGTTTTGGTAATCCTGCACCTCCTCATAATCTCCAAATTACAGATTCTCTGCATTATATTCACACCACATATTGCCCTCAGACATGACATCTTCACTGCCTCCAGCCTTCTCCTTGTTGCAACATTCATCACCCATGCTTCACACCCATATAAGAGCGTTGGTTTAACTATACTTTCATACATTCCCCTTTTTGCTTACATGGATAAAGTTCGTTGTCTCCATAGATTCCTCAGTGCACCACTCACCTTTTCCCCCCTTGTCAATTCTATGATTCACCTCATTTTTCACAGACCCATCTGCTGACACGTCCACTCCCAAATATCAGAATACATTCACCTCCTCCATACTCTCTCCCTCCAATCTGATACCCAGTTTTTCGTTTCCTAGTTT
The DNA here is from genome assembly GCF_038502225.1 of Cherax quadricarinatus. NCBI lineage: Eukaryota > Metazoa > Arthropoda > Malacostraca > Decapoda > Parastacidae > Cherax > Cherax quadricarinatus. The sequence goes on from NC_091324.1 coordinate 7,156,195, forward strand.
TTTATCCTTATCACCTTACTCTTTCCCATATTCACTTTTAATTTCATTCTTTTGTATACCCTACCAAACTCATCCACCAACCTCTGTAACTTCTCTTCAGAATCTCCCAAAAGCACAGTGTCATTAGCAAAGAGCAACTGTGATAACTCCCATTTTGTGTTAGATTCTTTATCTTTTAACCCCACACCTCCTGCTAACTCCCGAGCATTCACTTCTCTTACAACCCCATCTATAAATATATTGAACAACAATGTTGATATACATAATAAAGATGGTAAACTTAACTAATCAGTAAAGGATGATAGGAAGCTGTGGCAGGTGTTTATGTCTATGTGAGATATTAAGCTGAGAAAGTTAAGGAGCTAGGATCGCTCCTTGGAATAATGATTTTGTTTTATTTTATTGTTGCTAGTCGTACTCTATTCGTTAGAAAGTTACACATTTTTCTACCCTTTCTGTTATGATGATTGACCTTATTTGATGGGTTATCACTCCATGATGGCACTGGTCAAGCCTGTTTAGAAACAGAGTTGTCTACGAGTGGAACAGTCTGCTTGGTAGGGTCATTGAAGCTAAAACCTTAAGTAGCTTCAAATATGAGTGAGAAGGGCTGGGTTTGATTAGTACCTGAGGTACTGAAGCAAATTCTTGGGTAGCTCTGGAATAAGGTTATACAAAGAGGGGTCGGAATTCTTGGTTTTGAGAAAGACCTGCCTTGTATGGAACAACAGGCCTGATGCAGTCTTATATTCTTAAACTCGTGTAGACCTTGCTTCATCTTGCAGTTGTGGCAAGTATAATCTTGTTCTAAATCCATGCTGACTTAGGCTGTGTAGGGAAAGGAAAGAAATCGCGTCTTAAATCTGTAATACGAATGTCAAGAGAGTTCTGACCCAAGACAGGTAGCGGAGGGGGGAAGGAGGTAGAGGAGGGGTGTGAGGAGGTAGAGGTGGGAGTGAGGAGGTATAGGAGGGAAGAGAGGAGGTAGAGGAGGGGAGTAAGAAGGTAGAGGTAGGGAAGGAGACGGGGAAGAAGGAGGTGAAGAAGGATGTAGGGAGAAAGATGCGAGGAAGGGACGAAAGGGCAGGGAAATTTTGGTGAAGAAAAATCACATCTGTCCTGATTTGTGAGAAAAATTTCATTCTTTTGGAGGCGAGAGAATTCATATGCCTTTATTAGCTATGTAGGTGACGGAGGCGTGAGAGAGTAGGCACGCATGCGGAGTTCCCGCACAAATCTTACGTGCGCCCGTGGTGCATAAGTCGTATGTGCGCACGAGCGTGCTAGTTATTTATTTATAACTGTAGCCATCTACCACTATGTGAAAAAACACTTTCTACACCGACTACTACACTATGGGCTAGACCTTGTTCTGTGTAATTATTATTATTATTATTATATTCAAGCGAAACCCTAAGCCTAAGCTAGTGATTCAGTGCAAAACGTGAAGGCTCGATACTCCGTCTGCTTAGCGTAACACAGATGCGCTTCCTATTTGTTCTCGCTTAGTTGTTGGCTCTGTGTAGCACAGCTTGATCAAGTCGATCTACATAGAGCCAAGTATCTTAATCGAATCTTGTAGTGCAACGTGTGTGTGTATATTCGTACAGAGTAGTTTGCATGCGTGCTCATTAGTCTTTCAATACACAAGCAACCTTGTTTAGTCTGAGTGGTGTGATGCTGTTTGGTTACCTGTTTTTTCCCCCTCACCTCCCTCCCTCACCCTTTCCTCTCTCTCTCTCTCTCTCTCTCTCTCTCTCCCCTCCTCACACACACACACACACACACACACACACACACACACACACACACACACACACACACACACACACACACACACACACACACACACACACACACACACACACACACACACACACACACACACACACACACACAGAGTTAAGATTACAAGGGAATCTGGACAAACTACAAGTATGGTCCAACAAATGGCTCCTGGAGTTTAACCCCAGTAAGTGTAAGGTCATGAAGATTGGGGAAGGACACAAAAGACCGCAGACGGAGTACAAGTTAGGAAACCAACAGCTGCAAACGTCAATTAAAGAAAAGGATCTTGGGGTAAGCATTATAACGAACATGTCCCCTGAGGCACACATCAATCAAATAACTGCTGCAGCATATGGGAGATTAGCAAACCTGAGATTGGCGTTTAGACATCTGAGTAAGGAGTCATTCACGACATTGTACACAGTGTACGTAAGGCCTATACTGGAATATGCAGCGCCAGTATGGAACCCTCACTTAGACAAACACGTCACGAAATAGGAGAAAGTGAAAAAATTTGCAACATGATTAGTCCCGGAACTGAGGGGTATGTCTTATGAGGAGAGGTTAAGGGAACTCAACCTGATGACATTAGAGGATAGAAGGGATAGAGGGGACATGATAACACCGTATAAAATACTGAGAGGCACTGACAAGGTGGACAAGGATCGAATGTTTCCGAGATGGGATACAGAAACAAGGGGACACAATTGGAAGCTGAAAACCCAGATGAGTCATAGGGAAGTTAGGAAGTCTTTCTTTAGTCTTAGAGTTGTCAGAAATTGGAATAATCTGGAGAGTGAAGTAGTGGAAGCAAGTTCCATAAATAACTTTAAGAAGAGGTCTGACAAATATCATGGAGCAGGGAGAGAGTGAATTAGTATCGATCAATAAAGAGGCGGGGCCAGGAGCTATGAATCGACCCCTGCAACCACATAAGGGTGAGTACACACATGTACACACACACACACACACACACACACACACACACACACACACACACACACAGTTGAACCTGCCGCAGCTGAACGATTTCACTAATAAGTCTACGTTTACAACCGACCCACAAATACCCGTAGGGTGTTCTGGGGGTCAACGCCCCCGGACCATGACCTGCGACATACCCGGCGTCTGGTTTTGTCTACCCTTGCAGAAACGCCTGAGATAAGGCTTTCCTGTTGACCTCTTGATCTACTACGCTATTCATGCTAGGAGCCTGCAGGCGGCCAGATAGCCAGGAAGATCACACCATAGCACGTTTCGGCCCATCCCGAATAATTAATGAACCAAAACGTCGTTTTACTTTTATCTTCGATGTGTAGGTGGGTGGGAATGGTTGGTTTTGAGAAGAACCTGCCTAGTATGGTCCATCAGGCCTGCTTCCTCGACTCTCGTGTTAGGTTCTAGGGTAAAGCTGCTTCTATCCTTCACCGTCAACCTTCATATTAGTAGATACAAATGCCATTCACTAATAATACTCGCGTATATAGTAATAATATTGACGTATATCCCAATAACACTGATGCGTATCTTAATACTGACGTATATTCCAATAATGCTGATCTATATCCCAATAATGCTGACATATATCCCAATTATTCTGACGTAATCAATAATACTGACGTATATCCGAATTAATCTCACGTATATACCAATAATACTGACGTATATCCGAATTAATCTCACGTATATACCAATAATACTGGGGTATATTCTAATAATACTGACGTATATCCTAATAATACTGATGTATATCCTAATAATACTGAGTATATTATAATAACACTGAGGTTTAGCATGAAGAAAATATGTATATATAACTGAAGGCTAAAACGAGAGCTCAAAAACACATCTTTAATAATGACAAAAATAATTACGCTAAAAATGAGGTTGGAAAAATAATGAACCAGAAGCAGCGTCACAGTGAACCATAACTTAGGAGCTGTGACTCGACCCTTGCAACCACAAATAGGTGAGTATACTGATGTTACGAGATATGCACTGCACACTTATGTTACGAGATAATGATGTGCGCTGCACACTGATGTTACGAGGTGGTGATGTACACTGAAGATACTGATGTTACGAGGTGGTGTGCAATGAAAACACTGATGTCACGAGATAAACGCGTGCACTGGACACTGACGTCACGTGAGGGCAAAACGCGTGTCCTGCAAATACTTGAAGAGTCATCGGGGATATTTTTAATAGATAAAGCGACATTGCTATGTCACCCGAGGGGGGACACGTACGTACGTACGTACGTACGTACGTACGTGTGTGTGTGTGTGTGTGTGTGTGTGTGTGTGTGTGTGTGTGTGTGTGTGTGTAAGATGGAGCGGCACACCTGGAGAACCTTCACTTACCTGAAATGACTCACCTGCTCTGGATAATGGGAGAACTGGATGACTCGCCTGCGATGGAGAGATGGATTACTCACCTGATGTGGATGATGTAGTGGGTGATGGGGGAGTTATGGGTGTCCTGAGAGGGAGTCCATGACAGGTTGACGGACCGTGATGTGAACCCCATGATGAGAGGACGCCCAGGGGGGTCTGGCGCGTCTGCAGGGCGAAACAGCGCAGAATTACAATCATGATAATAATGACATACATTAATGACAAGTAGATGATTACTCACCAATAATTAATTTTACAATACGATATAATCGCTATACATTACTAAACAATATGATTCCTATATAATTATTCACAAAACTTTACACAAAAAAATCAACGGTTTTGAATAATACAACATGCAGTATATCAGCCCATTATACTATTATATTAGCCTATTTTATTACTCTACTATATTACCCTATTATATTAGGCCACTATATTACTGTAGCCAAAAACTACGTATCAGACTTTACACAAGTAAATCTCCAGTGAAAAATACAAAGCTCTCATCAGAATAGCAGAGAGAGAGAGAGAAAGAAAGAAAGAAAGAAAGAAAGAAAGAAAGAAAGAAAGAGAGAGAGAGAGAGAGAGAGAGAGAGAAAGAGAGAAAGAGAGAGAGAGAGAGAGAGAGAGAGAGAAAGAGCGACAATAAGGCAGGAGGAGGTGCATTTCCTACTTAAATCGCTTGACCAAGAAAAGGCTGTGGGCCCAGACAAGTTGAGCCCAAGATTGTTGAGAAGATGTGCAGACCAGCTAGCAGCACCTCTAACTCGCATCTTTCAGCACTGCCTAGTACAGTGTAAATGGCCCTCTCTATGGAAAGAGGCAAATGTAGTCCCTGTTCACAAAAAGAAGAGCAGAGCAGAAATCAGCAACTACAGACCAGTGTCACTCCTGTCAATCACTGGTAAGATCCTTGAGACAATAATCTCAAGACAAATGACAGATTTTTTTGACTACCACTCACTACTTTGTGATCGTCAATATGGCTTCAGGAAAGGTTACTCTGCTGCTGACCTGTTGTTAAACCTCTCCACTAAGTGGCACCAGTCACTGGATGAATCCAAAGTCAGCTGTGTGGTAGCACTGGACACTGCTGGCGCTTTCGACCGGGTGTGGCACCAGGGCCTCTTAGCAAAACTTCAAGCACTGGGAATTGCAGGCTCTACGCTATGTCTCCTCAGTGATTACCTTCATGGTAGATCTCTAAGTGTAGTTCTCAATGGAATGGAATCAGCAAGACATCCTATTGGGGCAAGTGTTCCACAAGGAAGCGTGCTGGGTCCATTGTTATGGAATGTCTACTTCAACGACCTTCTTCATCTCATCCCAGAATCACATGCGTATGCAGACGACTGTACACTGACATTCACTTATCCAAGAGAAGAAATGCCAGCTGCTCTAAGCTACATCAATCACCAGCTGAGAGCTATATCAGCTTGGGGAAATAGATGGCAAGTAACATTTGCACCTGAGAAAACGCAAATGATGATCGTCTCTAGGCACCATGATGGTAATGCTGGTGCAGTAGTAAGGATGAATGGGAGGATGTTGGCACCTGGAGAAGAAGTTGATATCCTTGGGGTGAAATTTGACTCCAAACTAACCATGAAGAACCACGTTGTAAATCTTGCAAACAAGGCAGCCAGGAAGCTTACAGCACTTCGCCGTATCTCCCATCTGCTTGACAGTAGGGGTTGCAAGATCCTGTACGAGGCACAAGTACGCTCACACCTTGAGTATGCTCCACTTTCTTGGTTTGCCTGCCCCCCCTCTCATCTGCGACTGCTTGACAGAGTAGAGAACAGAGCAAGACGTCTCATTTCTCGCCTGGACCCATCCTGGATAGATCTGTCATTTCAGCAGAGCCTTCAACATAGGAGGGATGTGGGTGGCCTTACTGTTATGTACAAGGCCAATATTGTCAAAATACCACACTTGGATCCACTTCGAGGACAGCGTGAAACAAGCTTTTATGCCACAAGACGGGCAGAAAGCAGCAACTTCACTCTGGCTGTACCCTTCTCCAGAACATCACTCCATCTGAGATCATACATACCCAGGATGACTCGAGTATGGAACACATTCGTACAGCATAATGATGTCAACGAGATAAAGTCAGTTGATCAAATGAAAATGCTTGCCCACAGATGGCTCCAACTTCATCCTGTTCCCTACTTGTATGTCTCATAACAATAAAAATGCTTTCAAATGAGCTGATGTAGGTAACAGCTCTTAGCTTGCCAATAAAGTTAGGAATCCTTAACCTGTAAATAGCTGTCAATAAAGCTAGGGATCCTTAACCTTGTCAAACCCTGTGTAAAAAAAAAAGAAGAGAGAGACTGCGTTCTAAGGACACATCTACGACCTGTTGATCCCCTCAAGGAAGGTTCCTTGATGTTGGTGAGGGGCTCTTGATTTAGGGAATTGGATCTGTGCTCCAGTTCCCCGAATTAAGCCTGAATGCCTTCCACATCCCCCCCCAGGCGCTGTATAATCCTCCGGGTTTAGCGCTTCCCCTTGATTATAATAATAATAATACGACCTGTTGACAGGAACATTCAACATGTGTGCAACAACAGGAAGGGGGGTAACAGTAATGTTAACGGAATACCGAGGACGCTGTAGACGACAGATGCTACAAAAGTATTAAGTGGAAGCTTGATAAGAACAACACTTGGCCTTTATATAAGCATTTTAAATTCTAGCAGACTTGAAAAATTTTACTGAACTTTTAAAAGTTTTTATAATTATTAGGTGTCCCGAAGGGAGACCTTTCAGTGGTTGCCACAATGTTTTTGTTTGTCGTTTTCGTTCAACTTTTCATATTTATTTTGGTTATAAGACGGGAAATGACTCATTCTATCAGCTCCAAATTTTCAGTGCTGGAGTTGTGTAGGGCAAGATTCTTGCAACATTGTTGTCAGGAAACAGGACAAGTTTTCCTGACACGGGTCTCAGTCGTATGATGTCCTGTAGCTGGAGCTTTTCGTCGTCTGACCGAGGCCTTTCCCTGGTTTACCGGTCCACTCCTTTAAAAATTTTGGTTATGATTACTATCATTTATTAGGAGTGTTTATATTGTTGTGCAGGAGCCTCACGACCCACCTTGCTAGACACATTCCCGACATCCTGGAATGGCTCCGATATTTCCAAAAACTATAAAAAAAATGGTTAATATCATAACCATAATTTTTAAAGAGGGAGGCAGGGGGGGCGGGAAAGCCAGCGGAAGGCCTCGGTCAGATGAACAAAGCATCCAGCTGCGGCTCATTGTATGACTTACGACCCGCGTCAGGAAACACTTGTCCTGCTTCCTGACAAACCTTACCTAGCCTAACCGATGGGTTGAAATATTCAATCCTGGTCTACTGCTGGTAGGTGAAGGTTCTTGACGCCCCTGGCAGGTGTAGGCGTAATTTGCTCTCGTTTTACATACATCATTCCCGAGAAGGTTTTCCACGAGATAGGTATAGTCTCTTGTGATCGGCTTCAACATTTCATCACAGAGGATCAAGCCTTCACCACACCTTGCGTTCAATGACCCACATGGGTTTAGCACTTAACACGATTTTTTAAATTAATCCTCTAGGAATGGTACAATAATATTCTGCTACTTGACGGGGATAGTTGAGGGGGGGGGGAGGTTGCTGTGATGCTGGTGAGGAGCTCTTGGTCCAAGGAACTGGACTCTTCTTTCCCTTGGCATGAATCTGAATGCCGCCCATTCCAAAGGCGCTATAAAACCCCTAAAGTTTAAGAACTTTCCCCTCATTAAAACAACTGTGAACGACAGTCTTTAATGGCTGATACATCGTATGAAATGGATGATTTTTTTTTTTGGGTAGTTATAGGCTGTGTAGGCGCAAATTTTGTTGGATTTTGTGCATACCTGGAGAATGAATCTTCTGGTCAGTTTTAAACCTTTACTGCTGATGGGTTTTCCTCAACGGAAGCTTAACCTTGATGACAGTTGTATAAGTCATGATGTGTCACTTTCAATAATCTAATTTGATTCTGTGAAATAACTGGAGAATGTCACTTTTGAGAAATGAGGGAGGGAAGGAGAGGGACGGGAGAAGGAAGGGAAGGAGAGAGGGAAGGGAAGGAGAGAGGGAAGGGAGAAGGGAGGGAAGGAGATAGGGAAGGGAGAAGGGAGGGAAGGAGAGAGGGACGGGAGAATGAAGGGAAGGAAGGACAAGGAGAAAAGGAGAAACAGGACACGGGAAGGGAAGGACTCGAATAAGGGAGGGACGGGAATGAGGGAGGGAGAGAAGAGGAGGGGAGAGAGGAACGGGGAGGGGGAGAGACAGACAAAAAAAAAAAAAAGAAATAGCTACGGGTAACTAAGTATGAAGAGCACTAGAGACTTTAATGGCATAACTCTACTAATTACACAAGACTCGTTGTCTTACAAAGTGAATCCTCATAAATAACTTAGTAGCCACGATGCGTTAAATATTTGTTTGGGCTCAGCATTAAACAGTGAATTATCCAAATCACCGGAGTCGCAAAGCACTGCCATTACGGCGGCATAAAAATAATTACTGGTTAATGCACAAAGCAAGAGTCGGTAATTGGCAAACATATTTAATGACACAGACATCAAAGTCAGCGGCAGAGTTGATCAACGGCAGTCGGCGTCCAAACCCAGGCCAATTACCACAATTTTCACCTATTCCGTCAACCGCTAATGCGAAAAAAAAGAACATGATATTTAAAAGTTGCCAGAGCAATTGCAAATAATGTAATGCCCTCTGATGATCAATGCCTCCTGTTGATTAATGCCCCCCTTGTTGATCAATGCCTCCTGTTCATTAATGCCCCCTGTTGATCAATGCTTCCTGTAGTTCAATGCCCCTGTTGATCAATGCCTCGTGTAGTTTAATGCCCCATGTTGATCAATGCCCCATGTTGATCAATGCCCCCTGTTGATCAATACCCCTTGTTTAATGCCCGCTATTGAAGAATGTCCCCTGTTGTTCAATGCACCTTGTTACTCGATGCACCCTTTTACTCAATGCACCTTGTTACTCAATGCACCCTGTTACTCAGTGCACCCTGTTACTCAATGCACCCTGTTACTGAATGCACCCTGTTGATCAATTCACTCTCCGTTGATAAATATGCTCTTGAATCCATGGCATGGGTTCCAGTCCCACAGGTTCGGTGATTTGATAAAAGCGATACTAAAAACAAAGTCAAGTGTTACCAGACCTTGTCGCAAACAACCTTTCCTTGAATCAAAACAGCCAGTGATGGCTCTGAGAAAAGCACTTAGCCAGAGATACACACGCACGCACGCACACACATGCACACATGCACGCGCGCACAGTTTCGGACTCGACCGGACATACAAGTTGACCGATTGATAGTTCACTCACTACGTAATATACTATTATGCATGATAGTGTGATAATTGTTTCACTACACTCTACTATGGATGACTGTTATATATATTTGTCATGCTGAATAGGTAAAATTGGTCAATTAGCAAGAGTTCATTTAAAATTAAGCCCTTTCTAAAATCTTCTCTTATATGTCTAAAGATATATTTTTTCCAGTTATGTTAATTATTAAAATTAATAATTTTTGCATCAAAAGAACCTTAGAAAACTTACCTAACCTTATTATAACAAGCTCAATTTAATTCAGCCTAATCCAACTAAATATATTTTAAATAAGTTTACAATAATTTAATAATAAACGAACACAATGAAATATATACTTTTCGCTAGGTTCATAATGATATTGCGAAATTATTGCCTACACAAATTTTTGCTGGACTTATTCGGCAAGAAATGCGTTGCTATTTAAGCCAGAATAGAAAGTTTTACCTATTCGGCACGACATGAGCGTGTTAGATAGGAGTGAATGGAGACGAATGGTACTTGGGACCTGACGATCTGTTGGAGTGTGAGCAGGGTAATATTTAGTGAAGGGATTCAGGGAAACCGGTTATTTTCATATAGTCGGACTTGAGTCCTGGAAATGGGAAGTACAATGCCTGCACTTTAAAGGAGGGGTTTGGGATATTGGCAGTTTGGAGGGATATGTTGTGTATCTTTATACGTATATGCTTCTAAACTGTTGTATTCTGAGCACCTCTGCAAAAGCAGTGATAATGTGTGAGTGTGGTGAAAGTGTTGAATGATGATGAAAGTATTTTCTTTTGGGGGATTTTCTTTCTTTTTTGGGTCACCCTGCCTCGGTGGGAGACGACCGACTTGTTGAAAAAAAAAAAAAAAAAAAAAAAAAAAAAAAAAAAAAAAAAAATATATATATATATATATATATATATATATATAAACAACATACTAGCCAAGGATCGAACCCATGCTGCTTTGGCCTGCGATCCTTGGCTAGTGCAGTGTTGTTATTGATATATACATTATATATATATATATATATATATATATATATATATATATATATATATATATATGCAATAAGATCACAGTAAACAGCTGATTTCAGAATATGCAAAACAACCACTCTGAAAGAATAGAGAAATTCCAAGCGCTTTCGTGACTACTCACATTATCCTTGATAATGTGAGTAGTCACGAAAGCGCTTGGAATTTCTCTATTCTTTCAGAGTGGTTGTTTTGCATATATATATATATATATATATATATATATATATATATATATATATATATATATATATATATATATATATATATATATATATATATATATATTCTTCTATAGAGTACTGTGTGGTTTCCAAGTCCCTTTGAAGAATTCTGTACGTAAAGTTCATAATAATGGGGAATCCGGTCATGTATGTAGAGTCGAATATTAAATTTGAAATCTGCAGAGCTGCTGACTGCAGTTAACAACTTGCACCAGAAAAAAGACATAACTATCTGTACTGACAAGTAACATTCATATTTATAATAGCGATAACTGAAATGAGAATATTGAGACTGAGCAATATACGTTAAATAACATTTCGAGTATGTAAAGTAAAACGACACAAGTGCAACTAATGTGACATTTTATTGTGGCAACGTTTCGCTCTCCAGGAGCTTTGTCAAGCTGTTGCAAGCACTTGACAAAGCTCTTGGAGAGCGAAACGTGCTACATTAGTTGCACTTGGGTCCTTTTACTTTACATACTGTCGGTAATTCTACCAACATATATACAACATTCCGAGTACCCGTAAAGGTCAATGAAAGGGTCAAAAGGCTCATCAAATGGCCACCTTGGGCAAGGCAACCTCCAGCTTCTAGAACGTTGGGCTACTGCCACTCTAAGGCACTAAAATACGCCATACTTCGTCAGACGTAAGTTGCCTCTGTACGATACTTGTCACTGGCGGCTCAGTAAACAAATTCGGATTAAGTTAACCGAGAATAATAAAAGAATATGGCCAAGCGGCGCCACTGAAAGAACAATGCTTCAACATTTGTCAGAAAATTTCCCGTGACAAATAAATAATTTATTTATTCGCATGAAAACGGTTTTTTTCAGTTAGACCGAAAAAAATTATGTATTTTATTTTCTTACTGTGGGTGTGTTGGCTCAAACTGGAGAAGTGAACATGATAATGATGGCATTGTTGGAGTGTGAGCATGATAATGATGGCATTGTTGGAGTGTGAGCATGGTAATGATGGCATTGTTGGAGTGTGAGCATGATAATGATGGCATTGTTGGAGTGTGAGCATGGTAATGATGGCATTGTTGGAGTGTGAGCATGATAATGATGGCATTGTTGGAGTGTAAGCATGATAATGATGGCATTGTTGGAGTGTGAGCATGATAATGATGGCATTGTTGGAGTGTGAGCATGATAATGATGGCATTGTTGGAGTGTGAGCATGATAATGATGGCATTGTTGGAGTGTGAGCATGGTAATGATGGCATTGTTGATGCGCATGATAACGATGGCATTGTTGGAGTGTGAGCATGATAATGATGGCATTGTTGGAGTGTGAGCATGATAATGATGGCATTGTTGGAGTGTGAGCATGATAATGATGGCATTGTTGGAGTGTGAGCATGATAATGATGGCATTGTTGGAGTGTGAGCATGGTAATGATGGCATTGTTGGAGTGTGAGCATGGTAATGATGGCATTGTTGGAGTGTGAGCATGATAATGATGGCATTGTTGGAGTGTGAGCATGGTAATGATGGCATTGTTGGAGTGTGAGCATGATAATGATGGCATTGTTGGAGTGTGAGCATGGTAATGATGGCATTGTTGGAGTGTGAGCATGGTAATGATGGCATTGTTGGAGTGTGCGCATGATAACGATGGCATTGTTGGAGTGTGAGCATGATAAAGATGGCACTGTTGGAGTGTAAGCATGATAATGATGGCATTGTTGGAGTGTGAGCATGATAAAGATGGCACTGTTGGAGTGTAAGCATGATAATGATGGCATTGTTGGAGTGTGAGCATGATGATGGCATTGTTGAGTGTGATCATGGTAATGATGGCATTGTTGGAGTGTGAGCATGGTAATGATGGCATTGTTGGAGTGTGAGCATGGTAATGATGGCATTGTTGGAGTGTGAGCATGGTAAAGATGGCATTGTTGGAGTGTGAGCATGGTAATGGCATTGTTGGAGCGTGAGCATGATAATGATGGCACTGGAGTGTGAGCATGGTAATGATGGTGTTGTAGGAGTATGAGCATGGTAATGATGTTGTAGGAGTGTGAGCATGGTAATGATGTTGTAGGAGTGTGAGCATGGTAATGATGGTGTTGTTGGAGTGTGAGCATGATAATGATGTTGTTGGAATGTGATCATGATAATGAAGGTGTTGGAGGATTGTGAGCATGCTAATGATGGTGTTGTAGGAGTGTGAGTATGGTAAAGGTGTTGTAGGAGTGTGAGCATCGTAATGATGGGGTTCATGGGTGTAGTAGAAGTGTATGGCAATAATGAGGTTCAAAGGTCTTGCAGGAGTGTGAGCATAGTAATGAAGATCCTGCAGGAGTGTAAGCATGGTAATGAAGATCCTGCAGGAGTGTAAGCATGGTAATGAAGATCCTGCAGGAGTGTAAGCATGGTAATGAAGATCCTGCAGGAGTGTAAGCATGGTAATGAAGATCCTGCATCAGTGTGAGCATGGTAATGATGGTCTTGTAGGAGTGTAAGCATGGTAATGATGGTCTTGTAGGATTGTGAGCATAGTAATGAAGATCTTGCAGGAGTATGAGCATGGTAATGATGCTCTTGTAGGAGTGTGAGCATAGTAATGAAGATCTTGCAGGAGTGCGAGCATAGTAATGAGGATCTTGCAGGAGTGTAAGCATGGTAACGATGGTCTTGTAGGAGGATGAGCATCGTAATGAAGATCTAGCAGAAGTGTGAGCATGGTAATGAAGATCTTGCAGGAGTATGAGCATGGTAATGATGCTCTTGTAGGAGTGTGAGCATAGTAATGAAGATCTTGCAGGAGTGCGAGCATAGTAATGAGGATCTTGCAGGAGTGTAAGCATGGTAACGATGGTCTTGTAGGAGGATGAGCATCGTAATGAAGATCTAGCAGAAGTGTGAGCATAGAAATGAAGATCTTGCAGGAGTATGAGCACCGTAATGATGGTCTTGTAGGAGTAAGGAAGGTAATGATGGTCTTGTAAGAGTGTGAACATAGTAATGAAGATCTTGCAGGAGTGTGAGAATGGTAATGATGATCTTGTAGGAGTGTGAGCAAAGTAATAAAGATCTTGCAGGAGTGTGAGCATGGTAATGAAGGTGTTCAGTTGGCGTGAGTGAGATCATATCTCCCTGAAGCATTAACGGAAGTCAATTACCTGTGACCCTTTTAGAAAGACAGTCATGGAGCAGGTGATGGTAAATGTTTTTTTTTTATCCTTCGAGAAGAGTGAAGTGTAGGAGACTAAAAAACAGGGAAATCATTCTAGAAATTACACAGCCTTACGTTAGACAAATACTAGAATCCACAGAACTTGAAGCCCGCACGCAGTCGGAACACAACGGAAAAGCTCTTTGTCCGATCCCTAAGCACCTGTTGATACTGTTCACTGTAGAAGATAATTAGTGCCCGCGGGGTTTGTCGTTTGTGTCTTCCTTAACAAGAAGTTCAAAGACAGAGTAATATGATGGGACAAAGAGAATTACTTCGTTTATCTACCTACAAATGCGACACACACACACAAGTTGAAGACTCGGATGAGTCAAAGGGATGTTAGGAAATATTTCTTCAGTCATAGAGTTGTCAAGAAGTGGAATAGTCTGGCAAGTGATGTAGTGGAGGCAGGATGTTAGGAAATATTTCTTCAGTCATACACACATACATAAACAACAGGCCTAGTGTCTAATCGATATGTGCCCAGGACAAAAAGGTAACTAACACACATGCGCGCGCACACACACACACACACACACACAAAACTGAGGAGGTGGTGAAGAAGCTGTTAAGTGACCTTGATACCTCAAAGGCACTGGGACCGGACATCTCCCCGTGGGTCCTTAGAGAGGGAGCAGAAACGCTGTGTGTGCCACTAACCACACTCTTCAACGCATCCATTGAAACTGGGCAACTATTGTTGCCCAGTTTCAAGGGATGGTAATGCAAAGTAATGAAGATCGGGGAAGAGCAAAGAAGACCGCTAGGTCCAAAGACTGCAAACCTCGGTCAAGGAGAAAGATCTTGGGGTGAGTATAATACCGAGCACGTCTCCAGAAACCCACATCAACCAGATAACTGTTGCAGCATATAGGCAAATGGCAAACCTGAGAATAGCGTTCCGATACCTTAGTAAGGAATCGTTCAGGACACTGTACACCGTGTACGTCAGGCCCATACTGGAGTACGCAGCACCAGTTTGGAACCCACACCGGGTCAAGCACGTCAAGAAATTACAGAAAGTGCAAAGGTTTGCGACAAGGTTAGTTCCAGAGCAAAGGGGAATGTTCTACGAAGAAAGGTTAAGGGAAATCGGCCTGACGACACTGGAGGACAGGAGGGTTAGGGGAGACATGATAACGACATACAAAATACTGCGTGGAATAGACAAGGTGGACAGAGACAGAATGTTCCAGAGAGGGGACACAGAAACAAGGGGTCACACTTGGAAGTTGAAGACCCAGATGAGTCAATGGGAAGTTAGGAAGTATATCTTCAATCACAGAGTAGTCAGGAAGTGGAATAGTCTAGAAAGTGATGTAGTGGAGGCAGGAACCATACATAGCTTTAAGACGAGGTATGATAAGGCTCATGGAACAGGGAGAGAGGACCTAGCAGCCTTCAGTGAAGAGGCGGGGCCATGAGCCGAGTCTCGACCCCTGCAACCACAATTAGGCGAGTACAATTAGGTGATTAACACACACACACACACACACACACACACACACACACAGGGATGAGGGATCAGGGAATACCTGTCAGGAAGACAACAGCGAGTCATGGTACGTGACGAGGTGTCAGAGTGGGCGCCTGTAACGAGCTGGGTTCCACAGGGGTCAGTCTTGGGGCCAGTGCTGTTTCTAGTATTTGTGAACATGACAAAAGGAATAGACTCCGAAGTGTCCCTGTTTGCAGATGATGTGAAGTTGATGAGAAGAATTCAATCAGACGAGGACCAAGCAGAACTACAAAGGGATCTGGACAGGCTGCATGCCTGGTCCAGCAACTGGCTCCTGGAGTTCAACCTCACCAAGTGCGAAGTCATGACGATTGGGGAAGGGCAAAGAGGACCACAGTCTAGGGGGCCAGAGACTACAAACCTCACTCAAGGAAAAGTATCGTGGGGTGAGTATAACACCGGGTACATCTGAGGTGCACAATAACCAAATAATTGATGCAGCATACGAGCGCCAAGCCAATCTAAGAACAGCATTCCGACATCCTAATAAGAAATCGTTAAGGGAAATCGACCTGACGACAATGGAAGACAGGAGAGAAAGGGGGGAATATAACATATAAAATACTGAGAGGAATCGACAAGGTGGACAGAGACAGGATGTTCCAGAGATGGGACACAGCAACAAGGGATCATAGTTGAAAGTTGAAGACTCAGATAAATCACAGGGATGTTAGAAAGTATGTCTTCAGTCACAGAGTTGTTTTTGGAATAGTCTGGGAAGTGATGTAGTGGAGGCAGGATCCATATATAGCTTTAAGAGGAGGTATAATAAAGCTCATGGAGCAAGAAGTGTGACCTAGAAGCGACTAGTGAAGAGGCTGGGCCAGGGGCTGTGACTCGACCCCTGCAACCACAACTAGGTGAGTACAATTAGGTGAGTACATGCACACACAGACAGATACAGAAGCGCGCGCACACGCATGCACACGAACACGCGCGCACACACACACACACACACACACACACACACACACACACACACACACTCAATCCTCACTCACATCGTCCAAACAATGAATATTCACATCAAAATTAAGAGAGAAAATAAATCCTCAAATTGAAAGTGAAACATTAAATATTTTAGATGCCAAAATAAAAGCAAATTCTATATAAAGAATAAAACTGAAATGAAAACTAAAAGCAAAGAAAGATACAATAAGACTAAATACAAGAACTGACAAAGAAAACTAAGACATATATACAGACTATGTACACACACACACACACACACATATAACACTGTGCTCTTGGGAGATTCTGAAGAGAAGTTGCAGATGTTGGTGGACGAATTTGGGAGAGTGTATAAAATAAGAAAATTGAAAGTGAACATATGTAAGAGCAATGTAATGAGGATAACAAAAAAAATAGGTAATGACAGATTGGATATCAAATTAATGGGAAGGAGTATGTAGGAAGTGAATGTATTCATGTATTTGGGATTGGACTTGTCAGCAGATGGGTCTCTGAAAGACGAGATGAACCACAGAATTGACGACGGATAAAAAGGCGAGTGGTGTACTGAGAAGTCTGTGGAGGCAAAGGGCATTATCCAAGGAAAAAAAAGAGGGGAATGTATGAGAGTATAGTGGTACCAACGCTCTTATATGGCTATGAAGGTGGAGGCAGTTATACTGACGTGTCTGAGGGCAATGTGTGGTGGGGATATTATGCAAGGAATCCGTAGTTTGGAGATTAGAAGTGCGGAATTTCTAAAAATATTATCCAGAGGACTGAGAAGGGGATGTTCTGATGGTTCGGACATTTAGAGAGGATGGAACAAAATATAATGACTTGGAGGGCGTATAAAGCTGTAGTAGAGAAAAGGCGAAGTAGGGGTCGGCCTAAGAAAGGTTGGAGGGAAGGCGTACAGGTTTTTTCTGCGAGGGGCTTAGACTTCCAGCACGCTTGCGTGAGCGTATTAGATTACAGCGAGTGGAGGCAAATGGTTCTTAGGACGATGTTCTGTTGGAGTGTGAGCAAAGTAACAATTATGAAGGAATTCAAGGAAACTGGTTAGTCGGATTCGAGTCCTGGAGATGGGATGTACAGTGCCTGCACTCTGAAGGAGGAGTGGAGATATGTTGCAGATTTTGAACTGTAGTGACGGCAGGACTGGCAAAACAGTGATGGAGTGAATGATGATGTCAATATTTCTTTTTTTTCGGATCACCCTGCCGGGAAACGGCCGATGTGATATATATATATATATATATATATATATATATATATATATATATATATATATATATATATATATATATATATAATGAGAATGAAGAAGACACAGACGAGTTTGTGAATTAATGTAAGAGTTGTCAAAGAGGGTAGAAGTTAGGGAGTGAGGGGAAGGAGCACAGAGTTACACCTGTGCCTTATTCCTTGTATAATTCACACACTCTCGCCTCCTTTACGATTATCTACATAATTAACACTATGAATCTTCCCCTTAAAGTGTGCGAATGCGTACGTATAGATGTATTAGAATTTACTGAGCTTTTAATGGCTTCATAACCATCATGTTCACCAACCACTTTTCTCTTCTTTTCTGTCACTCCCTATTCCATTACCCTCCCTCCGTTTTCCCCATACCTTTCCACCATTCTTAGAAAACAAAAACCTGCCTTTCTCTCGTCCTCAGTACCTCCTCCTTCACCTTTCCTCTCTCTCATTTACACTATTTCTCTATTTTCTTCCTCGCCTGTGTTATAACCACATCTAAAGGGGCGCCAAGGGCTACCACTCAATTTGATTCTCCCCCAATATTACTGTCTATATCCCCCCATATTACTGTCCATATCCCCCCAATATTACTGTCTATATTCCCAGTAACTATCCTCTCCACTCCTTTGATCTTTCTCACCTTCCCACATAATGTTTTCTAACCTCCATGTTTTCCTCTTTTCTCCCTTCCTCTCTCCCTAACTCCCACTTTCAATCTTTCCCTGGCTTCCCTTCCCCGCTTCCTTATTCTCCCTCCTTCGTTCGTTCGTTCCCTACCTCCCACTTTTCTCTCTCTCTCTCTCTCTCTCTCTCTCTCTCTCTCTCTCTCCTTTCCTTCAACATCAAAGGCATTGTCAGAAGCTGAATCCCTCCAGCTTTACACTCTAGCATCCCTTTCAACATCGTCCGCACCATTGCCTCCCAGTGCTTGCGTGCGTAGATGTGTACTCACCTAGTTGAAGTTGCGGGGGTCGAGTCCGAGCTCCTGGCCCCGCCTCTTCACTGATCGCTACTAGGTCACTCTCCCTGAGCCGTGAGCTTTATCATACCTCTGCTTAAAGCTATGTATGGATCCTGCCTCCACTACATCGCTTCCCAAACTATTCCACTTCCTGACTACTCTGTGGCTGAAGAAATACTTCCTGTGTGTGTGTGTGTGTGTGTGTGTGTGTGTGTGTGTGTGTGTGTGTGTGTGTGTGTGTGTGTGTTTGTGTGTGTGTGTGTGTGTGTGTGTGTGTGTGTGTGTTTGTGTGTGTGTGTGTGTGTGCGTGTGTGTTTGTGTGTGCGTGTGTGTTTGTGTGTGTGTTTGTGTGTGTGTTTGTGTGTGTGTGTGTAAATCTGTTTTCTTCTCTTGAAAAGCAAGCATTTATTTTAATCACCATCCTTCTAACACTCTCATTTTTTTCCATTCTATCATGCCTTATTCCCACACTATCCCACTCCTTTCCCTATTCACTCCTCTCCATCTAAATTATCATTATTTTCATTCACTCATACTCTCATCCACTTATTCATTCACACACACACACACACACACACACACACACAGTCCATGAGCCAGATAAGTTGATTGGAAACATCTCGGGTAACGAACACTCATGCTGTTTACTATTAACACTAGTGTCTGTATTTCCAGAAACCGTATAAGCTAGAGCTGGGTACCTCGTTGCCTCCTCTATCGTATCCTTCTGTCCCATGCACAGATATTTTCTTCCAGCTTCACATTTCCATGGTATCAAAGGACATCCCTATTTTTAAATGCTCATAAAATTTTTAATATTCAAAATAATTCAATACAGAAAAAAATAAATTTTATTTTTATGTGCCTGAACAGCATCACCATTATAACAATGCAACGTTATTTCAATTATATACACTAGTTTGTTTTTCACGTTCATGGTGAAGTTGATGGTGTTGGTGGAATATGCTGTGTGTGGAAAAACACGTAAGCAAACACTAGGACATACTTATTAGAAAATGTTTTGGTCCCGGGACCGAAATGTTTTCTAATACGTTTCTAATACGTTTTCTAATACGTGTTTTTCTAAACCAACTTGTCGGTATTTATTACTGAGGTTCATACCAGTATGTTTTGTGTACAAAGCTGCGTTACACATCCATGAACTGGCATTCTTAAAACTATCAATGGTGAGGGTGAAAGGCAGTTTTAAGATAACTGTATCCTTCATACTGCTTGAAGTAATACTGAAGATGCAGAGAATTTATTAATTGGCAAGAAAGACAAGTCATGGTTCACTGCTGGAATCAGGAAGACCACAACACAAACTACTATTACTACTGGATATTGCAGGAATTTTAGTGAAAAATCTTGTCCCAGAAATTTTCTACCGCAGACAATGCAGAAGCTTGTTCACAATGAAGAGAGACTTAGAAAGTCTTAAGAAAACAACAGAACCACCTCGAACAACACAGATTCAAAAAACTTAAGCAGCAAGAGTTTACGTAAAAGCAGTCATCAGGTTTAAAGGCATGTGATCAAATCTGCATCTTTCCTGAGTGACGAACGTTACAAAACATCAACAAGGGAAAAACTCACGAAGGCAACGCAGTTAGAAGTTGAAGAGAGACAGAGACTGTGCACTTCGCAAAGATGATGAAGACAAGACATTAACAATTACAATATTATTAGGGGGTTGAATTTGTGAAGGACCTGCCCAGTATGGGCCAACAGGTATTCCTCCTTCTTGTGTCCTTATGATCGTCTTCCAAGAGACGAAAGATTAATGTAGCAGCAGCAGCAACAGAATCTGCAAAGCAGAATCTGCAAAGACGGATGAACACAATCTTGAGGACTCATAAGATGACACAAACTGAGTTTCTCTTAAACACAACTCGATGAGTACACATAGTAACATACTGGGTTTAGACTGAAAATCTCAAGCAACTCCCAGAGTTTCATGACAGTGATAGAAATAAAGCAGAGGATAAAGGTTGGGCACACAATACATTCCTTGAAAGTAAGAAATTGAAACAGTACAAAAATGAGACCTTTAAGGTATTCACGGTGATACAAAGAATATTTAGTGCTTGAACCTCTGCCTCTCTTGATACAGAAAAAAATACATTTTTATGTGCCTGAACAGCATCACTATTATAACAATGCAACGTCTGTAGATGATGTGAAATTATGCAATGAGGAAGACAGCAGCCTGAGAGGAAGAGGAGAGACTCCAAGAAGACTTTAATAGGCTGCATATATGGTCAAGAAGGTGGATACACGAATTCATTTCAAATAAATGCAAAATAGTGAAAACATGAGGTCATAAGACTACCAGACACGGAGTACAGCGTGGGAGACTACAAACAACGTGCAAGGTAAAAGCTCTGGGAGTTAGTTGGTCGGTTAATTGGGCTTAAAGCCTATGGACTACATGAGGGTCATTAAGTACTTTTTCAGTCTTAAGGTGGTGAGTATGGGAGAGCACTGCACCAAGATATGGAGACCAACACCGTATATAGTTTCAAGAAACGATATGTTTAAAGTATTGGAGGTCAGAAATTTATCAGTGAAACAGGTCAATAAGAATGAAAAGGTAAAGCCAAGAGTTGTGAATCGACCCCTGCTAAGGAAATCACGTACATGCACGCGCACAGAGAGAGAGAGAGAGAGAGAGAGAGAGGGGGGGGGAGAGAGACTGACTTCGGCTCACAATATAACTAAGACCCGCGTCATGAAACATCCTGTTTCCTGACAAACCTTACCTAACCAACACGCACACTATTGCCCCAGCTGTGTTCTTCCTAGTCACAACCTACAAAACTCTCGTACTCTGTATCAAAACTTTCTAATGAATACAAAATAATACTGAAACTTACAGGAATATAGGAATGGAACAGACTGCTTGTACATGCCTCGCTGCAAAACCCTAGGCCTATCCAGAATCCTTAGCTCTCTTTTTTTTTTCTGACTGGCCGAGAATTACTAGTGACTGTTCATGGCCTTCCCGCCGAGTGGGCCACAGTTGTTGACGGTCCATGGCTGCCTCCTCCTCCTTTGTGTACTTTATTCCATATATTCTCTGGTTTATATATTATTTCGAATGAGAGACTTGTGTAACACTTTGGTATATTTGTTGTGGAAACTGGCTTTATCAATCCAGTGTAGAGGAAATCGGTGGATGATGGGCCGCCAAGTTTGTCAAGACTGGGAACCAAAACAAGTACATGTACAAGGTATACAGGCCTAGCTGACATCAATGACATACTACTATGAACAAAGTTCGTTGTTATGCAGAGCATTTCCCGCAAATTAGGCCAATTTCGTCCCAGGATGCGACCCACACCAGTCGGCTAACACCCATGTACCCATTTTACTGGTGGGTGATCAGGGACAGCAGGTGTCTTAAGAAAACACATCCTAATGTTTTCCAGCCGTACCGGGGGATTGATCCCCGGACCTCAGTGGGTGAGCCGAGTGTGCTGGCGATCGAGCTACGGGACACCTAGGAGAAGGGAACACAACTCTGTAGTACCCACAGCAAATGGTCAGGCTTCAAACATCTCTTATTGTACAGCAATATAGGAATGGAACGGACTGCTCGTACATGTCAAAGCATGAGCCAGTTCAAGAAGAGAACTAAAAGGTACCTAATGAATGAAGCTACAGAAAGTTAGGAGAGTGATTTTTTATATAGCTAACATACATGTATCATTACTGTAACATTCATTTACCTATTATTGTGGTCTGATCCGCTCTTTAATGTTAATTTAAACAACTCGGTCACTGACTTTTTTGGGTTATTCTAAGTAATCTACACATATGGTGCTAAGTATGATAATTTATGTAACTGTATTTATGTGTACCTGTACCTCAATCACCTTATTTATGTGAAGGAGTATTAAGGTAAACAATCCGTTTGGAGATGTGATCAGTCCATCATCCTTGAAAAAAAGTGTAGGATATTCACGGAGGAGTTTACATACTGGGAGACAGGTGAGGCGAAGCAGTTGGAGACGGCGTCATAAGTGGCAAATCCACTAGTGGAAGCAAACCAAACTAAATGGTCAGGCCATGCTTTATCCCATCCTCCCTTCCCTCAAGCTACCATCCTTTACCCACACTCCCACCCATCTTCCCTTTATGTTCCATAATTTTTCCCCCCTTTATATCAATTCTTATCCGCCCTTCCCTCACACTCCCACCCATCCTCCATTCCATGCTCCCTCCCAGTATGCTCCATCCTATCTCTCCCCCTTTATGCTAATTTGCATCCTCCCTTCCCATCACGCTCCAACCCATCCTCCCTCCCATCAAGCTCCCACCCATCCCACTAATGGGCTCTCCACACGTCACCTCCAACACTTGCCTTCACCTCCACCTCAAACCACACTCTGCGAGGCTGTTAAAGCCACGGTGACTGTCTCCCCTCGTAAATCTCTTTATACCCCTCTGTATCCTCTCTTCTTTGCTCCTCTCTCTCTCTGCCCTCTTTCTCCTCTCCCTCCCCCTCATGTTATCACACCTCGCTCACTGCCCCTCGACAAATCCGGGGAAATGAGCCTTCCACACTCGCCTCCAGCTGCCAACGAGAGGGGAAATGTCAAGAAAAACAGGGAAAAAAGAAAATGAAATACGCGAAGGAAAATTATATAAAGCACAGTAGAGGGAAGGATAATAAGACAAAAGAAATTAAAAAGAAAAACGAAAGTATATACAATAGAAAGTGAACAAAGGGAGGACCAACCTGAAGAAAACGGAGAAAGAAATGTCAAACATAAATAGGAAGAGGAAAAGCAGGCGAATATAAAAGGAAATAAGCGTTAGCCAGAGAGAACAAGTATTAACATCACTAACATATAAAAGTAACAAAAAAAGGCCCCATTATTCCCATTTGGAAAAAAAAACATCCCTTTTTTAAATGGGGGAGGGGAGGGGGGACTGCCTTACCCATAGATTTAGACAAAGACAGTGCTTCTTCCTTTTCTTCGTTATTTCTATTCTTCCTCCTCCTAACATTCCTCGTCTCACTTCATCCCTCCCTCCCGCCCTCTCCCTTCCTTCTAAGGTGCTGTTTGACCCGTGATCTTATCTCCTTGGTCGACCCTGATAAGTGACGGTGATGCCGCCATGATCTGCTGGTGATGGTGATATGGATCGATGAAAGTGATGGTGATACTGGCGATGAAGGTGGGTGGTGGTGGTGATGCAAGTCATGATGATACTGGTGTTGTTACCGATGGTGGTGCTGGTGTTAATGGCAGTGCTGGTGAAGTTAGTGCTGTCGGTGATGCTGTGTTAAAATCCCGTAAACACAAGATCTGCTAATTGTCCTTATGACGCATGCCAAGCCTGGGTTTGTAAGTAGCAATTTCGATGTGCAGGTTTTGCCCAAATCCCTCAAATATCTTCGAGGTGTATATAATGATGTATCTTTCTCGCCTATGTTCTAAGGGGTATAGTTCTTTGAATGTAAAGATGGTGATGTGACAAAGACTCGACCGCCACATACACAACCAGGTGAATACAACCCCCCCCCTACACACACACACATCCTCGGCGAGTACACACTACGAACATTTTTAACGCAAGTTAAAATGTCTTGCCTCGAACACTAACAGCACAAAGTTGCTGACGATTGTTTGTTAAGAGAGCAGCAAAAGAGATTGCTGGTGTGTGTTGTGACACACCAGAGAGGGAAGCACCAGGAAGACAGGAACGTAGACGAAGAGAGAAGGAATGACAGGTACAGGAGAAGGGAGAGAAATGGAGGGTAGCCAATGGAAGAAGGCAGAACGAGTAAGAAACTGAAGGATGAGTGAAAGAGGGAAGCGAACAAGGCAGAGTGAAGGAGAGCAAGAAAGGAGGAGGGCATGGAAGACAGAGTGAAGGAAGGCAGGTAAGAAGGTCAAGGGCAGAAGGTAAAAGAGAAAAATAGAGAAATGTGAGAACGCAGAGAAGGAAGAAAGGAGAGAGACTAAGCGGGTACGGGAGGGTGAGAGAGAGAGAGAGAGAGAGAGAGAGAGAGAGAGAGAGAGAGAGAGAGAGAGAGAGAGAGAGAGAGAGAGAGAGAGAGAGAGAGAGAGAGAGAAAGAGAGAAAGAGAGAAAGAGAGAGAGAGAAAGAGAGAAAGAGAGAGAGAGAGAGAGAGAGAGAGAGAGAGAGAGAGAGAGAGAGAGAGAGAGAGAGAGAGAGAGAGAGAGAGAGAGAGAGACAGACAGACAGAGAGAATGGTAGTGAAAGATATATACAAAACAGATGTTACTTAGCACTCTACATTAAGACTCCCACAACCAGGCAACCTTCACTTTACCTTAAAAACAACGAAGCACAATTTTTCAACCTAACAAGCAATAAGCTTAATTATTCCATTTAAACAAATTATTCATTCTAAAAGAGTTGCCTAAAATAGCAAAGAGGTCTCTACAGGCACCCAAGGTGATTATAAAACGCACAAAGAATACAAATCACAATAGAGTGACTGAATTCACAAAATACTCACACTTTCCAAATTGAGGGAATTTTGTGTCTAAACCAGGAGGACTCGAGTCCAGGATATGTTGTCGAGATATATAATAGTCACAGTCAGTAATACACTTCATGGTGACCACCTGGAGTCTATTTCAGGTTTCACTGTCCCCCTTCCCCTCGTTTCCCCAGGACCCGGTCCCAGACCAGGCTTTCCAGTAGCTGGTCTAATCAACCAGGCTGTTGGTGCAAGTCACAAGCAATCCGAACGCGACTTGAAGAACTGGGAGCAACAAGCGTACCAGTGGATGCAACGTTACTCAATACAACGTAACTCTTTATTTTAAATGTTTCACCCAGGATTATGAAGACCTCATAAAGCTCAATCCTGAGCGAAACGTCGTCTAAAATGCTTGTTCTATATGACGCTACGAGCTGCATAGAGAGAAGCAAGAATCTACCAAGCGTTAAGGTGAGGTGAGGTGTGTAATGTCTTCAAACTGGAGAGAACACTTACAGTGATGATTTCTGGGTAAAAATAGGACTAAGTGCCCCGTCCTGTGGCACTCCTGAACATCTTCCTGCCCCTCTGTAGTGCACGTCGGATCTGACACTCCCTCATAACCCCAGGAGGGAGGAAAGGAGACTGGAAGGAAAGACGGAATGAGGTGGGAAAGACTAAAAGGTAGGGAAACGAGAGGGGGGGGATGTAGGAAAAGAGAAAAAATGAATGGAGGTTAATCAGAAAGAAGGAAAAAATATAAGTATGGAATAGAGGAGGTAAAAAGGGAGAACATGAAGTTTATCTGGATTCGCTTCCGGAGGTCACCGCCCCCGCGGCCCGGTCCCAGTCCAGGCCTCCTGGTTGCTGCCCTGATCGATCAAGTTGTTAGTGCACGCTCCCCCACGCTACAACCTGGTTGATCAGGTGTTTTTAGGAATCTGTCAAGTTCCCTTTTGAAGACAGCTAGAGGCTTGTTGGTTATCTCCCTTACGCATGAAGTTTGTTGAGTCGTGGTCCCTTAACACTTACTGAGATCTGTCTCATCGTACTCATCGCTCTCCTGCTTTTCGTTGGAGGTATCCTGCACCGTCTGCCAAATCTCTTGTGTAATTTAGCAGTAATCTACAAACATTCTCTCTCAGTCCACAGCAGGATTCGAACTTGCAAACTCAACATCAGCGTACACAGTACTTTATCCACAGAGCCAGACTGAAACCAGGCTGGAGTCTGGCATTGTGGATAATGTGCTGTGTACTCTGTTGCAGAGTTTGCAGGTTCAAAACCTGCCGTGGACTGATAGATAATGCTTGTAAATAATTTCGCCCGTTTGAGAATTGCTAAGAAGTAATTTCTGTGTGCAGGACTGGGATCAAACCCTCTGTTGTCTTCCAGGTGTAGATTATGATGCATCTTTCTCGCTTATGTTCCAAGAAGTACAGCTCAAGGGACTTTAAGCGTTCCCAGTAATTTGGTAATTAAAATTACTGGGAGTCCTTGAAGTCCTTAGAAGTGTACTCCTCAGAGTACGAAATAATGAAGAGGGTAAACAGTAGGAATGAAAATGCGGCTCTTGAAAAGGGATGAAAAAGTGAAAGAGGGAAGTAGCAATTTGCAAAGGAGAAAGGATAGGGAGTGTGGGAGGAAGGGAAGGCAGGAATGACGGAGTGTGGGAGGAACGGCAGGAATATGGAAGGGGAGGAGCGTGGGAGGAAGTATGGGTGGGAGTGGGAGGAGTAGGAAAGAAAGGAGTGTGAAAGGGAGAGAGGCAAGGAATGAGAAAGGGAGGGTAGGAGTGTGGGAGGGAGTAAGAGAGGGAGGGAAGGAGGGATGATTCAGCTCATCTCCGATAACATTAACTGGCGAGTGAGAGAGGGAAATAATCTCAGACGCCAGCCAGATGGGTCGCCTCTTGCCGTATTGGTCGAGGTCTCCTGCTCTCTTATTAGAAATCTGTCCATTACTTTCTCTGGCTAGAAACCTCTACTTCAAAATCCATGCCACTGGAAACCTCTGCTGTTTGAAGCCTATCCCTCTTAGTTTCTATTGATGGTAACCTTTAAATAGTCTGATGCTAGATTTTTTGTTTTCTTCAGTCAGTTGCTGGAAGTCTTTCCTTCAGTCAGTTGCTGGAAACCTTTCCCTCAGTCAGTTGCTGGAAACCTTTACCTCAGTCAGTTGCTGGAAACCTTTACCTCAGTCAGTTGCTGGAAACCTTTCCTTCAGTCAGTTGCTGGAAACCTTTCCTTCAGTCAGTTGCTGGAAACCTTTCCCTCAGTCAGTTGCTGGAAACCTTTACCTCAGTCAGTTGCTGGAAACCTTTCCTTCAGTCAGTTGCTGGAAACCTTTCCTTCAGTCAGTTGCTGGAAACCTTTCCCTCAGTCAGTTGCTGGAAACCTTCCCTTCAGTCAGTTGCTGGAAACCTTTCCCTCAATCAGTTGCTGGAAACCTTTCCCTCAGTCAGTTGCTGGAAACCTTTCCCTCAATCAGTTGCTGGAAACCTTTCCCTCAGTCAGTTACTGGAAACCTTTCCCTCAGTCAGTTGCTGGAAACCTTTCCTCCAGTCAGTTGCTGGAAACCTTTCCTTCAGTTACTGGAAACCTTTCCTCCAGCCAGTTACTGGAAACCTTTCCTCCAGCCAGTTACTGGAAACCTTTCCTTCAGTCAGTTACGGAAACCTTTCCTCCAGTCAGTTGCTGGAAACTTTTCCTCCAGTCAGTTGCTGGAAACCTTTCCTTCAGTCAGTTGTTGGAAACCTTTCCTTCAGTCTGTTGCTGGAAACCTTTCCTTCAGTCTGTTGCTGGAAACCTTTCCTCCAGTCAGTTGCTGTAAACCTCTCCTCCGTTTCTCTGTTACTAAAAACTTTGTTATCTTTTCAGAAACCTTTCCTCACAAAACTACTTAAAAAATCATTCGGCAAGCCATGAGATTTCGGGTAACTAAATACGTTCCGTGCTATATTATAACCACGAACAAGTGGTATTTAATCAATAACAACACTGCGACTTGCCGGGGGATCGAACCCGTGTTGTTTTAGCTCCCCTCATGGTGAGCGAAAATTCACGACGCTCTAACCTACTTGAGCATACAATCTTACAAACATTACGCATCCAGCAGAGCTAGGTGTTGGGTGCCTCAGAGCTAATTTCATTCTACTTCCCGTTTGGTATACTAGCCTCCACAAGCAGTATAGTACTGTAGCTACGTGGTAACATTACTATATATACTGCTTGTGGAGGCTAGTACACCAAACGGGGAGTAGAATAAAAGTAGCTCTGAGGAACCCACACCATCGTATGTCCTCGGATCACGGTATAACGCCTAACTCTGCTGGGTGCGTGATCTTTGTAGGATTGTATGCTACAGTGGGTTAAAGCATCGTGAATTTTCGCTCACCATGAAGGGGGCTAAAACAACACGGGTTTGATCCCCCGGCTACTCGCAGTGTTATTGATATATATGTCGTGCCAAATAGGTAAAATTGGTCAATTAGCAAGAACTTATTTAAAATTAAGTCCTTTCTAAAATTTTCTCTTATACGTTTAAAGATATACTTTTTTCATTTATGTTAATGTAAAAGATGATAATTTGTACCAAAAGAACCTTAGAAAACTTACCTAACCTTATTATATGAAGCGAAATTTAATGTAGCCTAATCCAACTAAATATATTTTAGATAAGTTTACAATAATTTAATAAACAAACACAATGAAATATTTTTTTTCATTAGATTTAGAATGATTTTTGCGAAATTATTGCATACACAAATTTTCGCCTGCCTTGTTCGGCAAGAAGAGCTTTGCTATTTAAGCCAAAATCGCAAGTTTTACTTATTCGGAACGACTTTTATATATATATATATATATTATATATATATATATATATATATATATATATATATATATATATATATATATATATATATATATATATATATATATATATATATATATATATATATATATATATAGAGAGAGGTAAGAGGGAAGAGGATAGCTGTAGAGGAAAGTGCCCAAGGCATATCAACCAGTACCCAGTGTATTACGAATAGAGGTAAAGAATGGCCTGTCAGACCTGGTCGTAATGGGAATTTGAGCAAACAAACTCAGCAGACTGTAATGTATATTTTGCCTTCACCCACTATATACAGGTATGTACACTATGTACAATATGTACAGATAGAACAAGTGTACACCACGGTGACAGATGGCAAAGCATAAGCCAGAGAGAGTGCACCGTACTCAACCATCACATAGCCAAGTTTGCCAATCCTTACCGCAAATGAACCACGTTGCTTCAGCGGGCTTACCTGTGATTGGTCAATGAACCAAGGTACTGATTTAACGACGGGTACCTTATTGATCGTTAAACCCTTAGCACCCGGTTCGCTGGTTGGGAGACAGCCTATATGGGAGTGTGACTATGCCAAATAAATTGTAACATACTCTTCGCATGCCACACAGTGCCTGGAGGATAAGTGCCTCAGGCATACCAACTAGTACCCAGTGCCTGGAGGATAAGTGCCCCACGCATACCAACCAGTACCCAGTGTCTAAAAGACTGAATATTTTATAAGGCATTAGAAGACAACCCACAAGCACTGATATTGTAGTAGTAACCCGACGAGCATAACAGTGACATGACAATTATCAAAAATTCGATCAGACTTCGATATGATATAAAATACTTAACATTCCAAGTACAGATATCTGGCAATTGTCTTTGGCATTTTTCCATACATTGGAAACGGGACTCATTTAAAGGAGACATCTGTAGTTTATCCAAAAGGAAGATGGCCGTAGTTTATCTTAAGATTCTGAGGCAGACGCTGGTCGAACCATTAAAACTATACTTTGACCATCTTCCTTTTGGATAAACTATAGATGTCTTCCCCTTTAAATGAGTTGGCGGTGGACTCGTTTTCTAATGTATGGAAAAATATCTAAGACAATTGCCAGATATCTATATTTATAATTTTAAGTCTTTTACATCACATCGAAGTCTTCAGCATCTCCTCCCTCTATCTCCATCTCCTGTCTTCATTTCAGGTATGTACCTAATGCTTGTATATAATCGGTTCACTGTTGTTATGCAACAGTCTTAGTCGAAGTAATCTGAGCAACGATATTCTCGTCTATGAACAAACACAAGCCAAGCCTCCAGACGCAACAGACGTATCTTTAGGCGACTTCAACCAATCCCTCATCTTATTGCGGATTAGTTTGTCTGCTGCTCTGAGAATATTCTGAAGGGCCCCACTTTGCACCATTGTGTACGTGATGCCAGTTAGTAGATGGACTTTAATGGCGAGTGCTCAAAGTTTAAGCAATTCCTCCAGTTTTCTAGAAGGTTCTTTTAGTTTCCTGTGGAGGAAAAATGCATGAAGATGTTTCGCTCCAACTTAAGAACAAGTCAGACCGAAATGTTAAGAGTTTCATTCTCCTTTGTGTGGCTATTTATGTATTGTTCCAGTCACAGTACGGTGCCTTTTTATTCTTTTTGTTTATTAACATCAGTAATCTTCAAGGTTCAAATATGTCTTTCTCCAGTATATGTAACATCAACATGGTCGACATACTGTTCTGGCTTAGGTGCTGTTTTAATTTTAATTGCTGCACACTGCCCAGGATTGGGCTCTAGACCAGCCAATACACAGTTTTATATAAAAATTCATAGGATCTTGGTCTGAGAGGTCCGACTACATATACCGTAAATACCATACAATTATCCATCGCTGTCTTCAGTTACGAACTTCAGTCATGAGCTTACCTTACCACACAGTGTTTGGTAACAAATTGGTTAATAATGACTCCGTATGGATATACGGATTGTTTAGGCTTTTCCACAGGTTATAAGGAGTAAGAGCATAAAGGGAAGCTACTTAACCTGTGGTACTGACTCCCATCTGGACTGCTCTGAAGGTACTAAATGTGGAATTTACTACTGAGAACTGAAGTCAAAGAAGTAGTAAAGCTTTCTGAACCCATACAAACCCCTCAGAACATCTGCAGTCACTACCTGGTCTTTCAAAGAATACTACTGAAGAACTTTGTCCAACACTGAACGAGACCTCTCACGTAAACGGGGTCAACATGAGAGCAGTTTTCCTTTTCCTTTTCTCTCTCATATATATATATATACATATATATATATATACATATATATATATACATATATATATATATATATATATATATATAAATATATATATATATATATATATATATATATATATATATATATATATATATATATATATATATATATATATATATATATATATATATATATATATATATACACCTCTCACTATCACCTCTTTCCCTGTCAGTCTCACCACAGGCACAGCCAAGAAGTTTCCCCCCCCCCCGACAACATACACCTTCCCCTCCAATACCCTGCCTTTCCTCCCTCCACTCCCCTCCCCTCCCCTCCATTCCTCCTGGAGGCAGCTTTACGCATCCTGGGATTTAATTTAGGCGTGTTTGTCCCGTCCAAGTTGAGTGTGCCTCCATCACCCAGTTGTTAAAAGGCCTCAAGAGGGAAGGGGAAGGAGAAATGTGGGAGGGAAGAAGTAATGGCTAAGAGAAGGAGATTTGGGGGGAAGAGAGGGTGAATAGGAATTAATATGACGGAAGAAGGTGCAGGGGATAAAAAAAAAAGTAACCAAAGGAAGTGTGGAGAATGAGGAACGGAAAGTCGGGAGGTAACTGAGGAAGAGAAGGTGCGTCAGATAAGAAAAAAAAGGGTAGGAGAAGAGTGAGAAGAGGAAGAAGAGAAGGAAAACGGTGGAAGAAAAAGGGAAATGAATAAGTGAGAAACAAAGGGAAGCAGGATGAAGAAGAAAGAGAAGGAGGGAGGAAGAATAGATGGAAGAGGTTTTTCAACATAAAAGTATGACCCAGTTCTACCCAATTCTTTGAATTCTTAGCTAATCCTTAGCTAATTCACTGAATGTCTCACTTATTTCAATCGTAACTCACTCTCTCTCTTAACCCCCCTTCTTCCCCCTCTTATTCGAACTTCCTTTCTAATATCTCTTTCTTTCACACGCAATTTGTAAATTTTGTCTGTGTCTGTAAAGTGGCCTCACGTACAAGGTACGTGGTGACCCGGGGAGTGAATGATAAACCAGGGGAGTGAATGATAAACCAGGGGAGTGAATGATGACCCGAGAGAATGAATAAATGACCCGGGGAATATATGATTACCCGGAGGAGTGAATGACCCGAGGAATATATGATGACCCGGGGGAGTGAATGACCCGGGGAATATATGACGACCCGGGGGAGTGAATGACCCAGGGAGAATGAAGACCGGGAGACTGAGTGATGTACTATACATTGTGATGTAAAATACACTTATGTACCGTACACTGTGATGTACTATATACTAGGTGATGTACCTCACAATATGATGTAATATACACTTTGTGATGGACCATACATCCGATGTACCGTGCACTCTGATGTAATAAGAACATAAAGAAGGAACACTGCAACAGGCCTACTGGCCTATGCGAGGCAGCTCCAATTCTCCCACCTAGTGAGGTCCAACACGTCACTTAAGGGAGAAGTGCATCAGACCTAGTAGCACAAGCTAGTTAGATTCAATTCACACCCACTCATGTATTTATCTAACCTATTTTTAAAACTACACGTTTTAGACTCTATAACTGTACTCGTGAGTATGTTTCACTCATCCACAACTCTGTTACCAAACCAGTGCTTTCCTATATCCTTCCTGAATCTGAATTTTTCCAAACTTGAAACCACTGCTGCGAGTCCTGTCTTGGCTGGAAATTTTCAGCACGCTATTTACATCCCCTTTATTTATTCCTGTTTTCCATTTATACGCCTCGATCATATCCCCCCTAATTCTACGTCTTTCGCGAGAGTGCAGATTCAGGGCCCTCAGTCTATCCTCATAGGGAAGATTTCTGATACATGGGATCATCTTTGTCATCCTCCTCTGTACGTTTTCCAGTGCATTTATATCCATTCTGTAATACGGTGACCAGAACTGTGCAGCATAATCTAAATGAGGAATAACAAGGATATATAGAGTTGAACAACTTGAGAACTTCTATTATTTATACTTCTTGTTATGAAGCCAAGGATTCTGTTAGCTTTACTGCGAACACTAATGCACTGTTGTCTTGGTTTTAGATTACTGCTAACCGAAACTCCTAAGTCCTTTTCGCAATCAGTAGTATTAAGATCTACATTATTTAGTTTATATGTGGCATGGTTATTTTACTGTCCAACATTTAGAACTTTGCATTTGTCAATGTTAAACTACATCTGCCACTTCTCCGACCACTGCATCAGTCTATTCAAATCATCCAGGAGTGCTCTAGTGTCCTCATTAGAATGAATTGGCCTGTCTTATTTTGGTGTCATCAGCAAATCTGTTTATGTCGCTATTTATTCCCTCATCTATGTCGTTTATGTAAATTGTGAACAACAATGGCCCAACACTGACCCTTGCGGAACACCGCTTGTGACGTGCCCCCATTCTGATTTTTCCACATTTATGCAAACTCTCTGCTGCCTATTTGTCAGTCATGGCTCTACCCAGGAAAAAAATTCTCCTCCTATTCCGTGTGTCTTAAGTTTCCTCAAAAGCCTTTGATGTGGAATTCTATCGAAAGCCTTACTGAAGTCCAATACACAATATCATATGTTCATACACTCTGACGTACCAGTGTGATGTACCATACACTCTGATATACCATACACTCTGGTGTGCATTACTAAGTAATGTACATACAGTGTGATGTACCATACAGTGTGATGTAAGATACATTGTGATGTACCATACACTGTAATGTGCCATACAGTGATGGACCAGTGTGATGTACCATATACTGTGATGTACATAAAGTGTGATGCACCATACAGTGTGATGTACCATGCAGTGTGATGTACCATACATTGTGATGCACCATACACTGTGATGTAAGATTCAGTGATGTACCATACACTGTGATGTACCATACACTGTGATGCACCATACACTGTGATGTAAGATACAGTGTGATGTACCATACACTGTGCTGTACCATACACTGTGATGTAAGATAGTGTGATGTACCATACACTGATGTACCATACACTGTGATGTAAGATACAGTGTGATGTACCATACACTGTGATGTAAGATACAGTGTGATGTACCACACACTGTGATGTAAGATACAGTGTGATGTACCATACACTGATGTACCATACACTGTGATGCACCACACACTGTGATGTAAGATACAGTGTGATGTACCATACACTGATGTAGGATACAGTGCGATGTACCATACACTGTGATGTAAGATACAGTGTGATGTACCATACACTGATGTAAGATACAGTGTGATGTACCATACACTGTGATGTAAGATACAGTGTGATGTACCATACATTGTGATGTGCCATACACTGTGATGTAAGATACAGTGTGATGTACCATACACTGTGATGTAGGATACAGTGTGATGTACCCTACACTGTGATGTAGGATACAGTGTGATGTACCATACACTGTGATGTAGGATACAGTGTGATGTACCATACACTGTGATGTAGGATACAGTGTGATGTACCATACACTGTGATGTACCATACATTGTGATGTAAGATAAAGGGTGATGTACCATACACTGTGATGTAGGATACAGTGTGATGTACCATACACTGTGATGTAGGATACAGTGTGATGTACCATACACTGTGATGTAGGATACAGTGTGATGTACCATACACTGTGATGTAGGATACAGTGTGATGTACCATACACTGTGATGTAGGATACAGTGTGATGTACCATACACTGTGATGTAGGATACAGTGTGATGTAGGATACAGTGTGATGTACTATACACTGTGATGTAAGATAAAGGGTGATGTACCATACACTGTGATGTAGGATACAGTGTGATGTACCATACACTGTGATGTAGGATACAGTGTGATGTACCATACACTGTGATGTAGGATACAGTGTGATGTACCATACACTGTGATGTAGGATACAGTGTGATGTACCATACACTGTGATGTAGGATACAGTGTGATGTACCATACAGTGTGATGTAGGATACAGTGTGATGTACCATACAGTGTGATGTAGGATACAGTGTGATGTACCATACACTGTGATGTAGGATACAGTGTGATGTACCATACACTGTGATGTAGGATACAGTGTGATGTACCATACACTGTGATGTAGGATACAGTGTGATGTACCATACACTGTGATGTAGGATACAGTGTGATGTAGGATACAGTGTGATGTACCACTGTGATGTAGGATACAGTGTGATGTACCATACACTGTGATGTAGGATACAGTGTGATGTACATTATGGAATAACGACATTTATCACAGTGCTAGATAGACTAAGTATTAACAACTTCATTATCTTCCAACCATCTCTTTAGTATTACTACCTTCCACTCTCTTACACCCCTTCGCTCTAGCCTTTACCCTTTTCGAATCCCTTTTCTCATCTACCCCTTTCCCTCAAGGACTTGCTGCTCTTAATGTGTGAATGTGCAATAAAACTGTTTCTCTCTCTCTCTCTCTCTCTCTCTCTCTCTCTCTCTCTCTCACACACACACACACACACACACACACACACACACACACACACACACACACACACACACAGAGGAGTGTGTGTGGTGAGAAGGGAGATGTGATAAGTGAGGAGGTGGTGATGGTGGTGGTGATGGTGGTGGTGATGGTGGTGGTGATGGTAGTGGTGGTGGTGGTGATGATGGTAGTGGTGGTGGTGATGGCAGTGGTGGTGGTGGTGATGGCAGTGGTGGTGGTGATGATAATAGTGGTGGTGGTGATGATGATGGTAGTGGTGGTGGTGATGATGGTAGTAGTGATGGTAGTGGTGGTGGTGATGATGGTAGTAGTGATGGTAGTGGTGGTGATGATGGTAGTGGTGGTGGTGATGATGGTAGTGGTGATGGTAGTGGTGGTAGTGATGGTGGTGATGATGATAGTCGTGGTGGTGATGATGGTAGTGGTGGTGGTGATGATGGTAGTGGTGGTGGTGATGATGGTAGTGGTGGTGATGATGGTCTCAGTAGTAGTAACCAGTTACCAGTCTAGTAACCAGTTACCGTAACCGTCCGTTGATTCAACTCATATTGTGCTGAGCTGACACTATTTCAAAACACCCACTACGGGGTACTGGCCAGACGGCTAGTCAGTGTTACGAGTGGAAGCAAGGAGATAGGTACGGCTGGCGGGCATTCTCCACATAACAGTAATTATACGTATAACAGCCTACGTGAGTATTTCTACCCTAATCCACGTATCG
Organism: Cherax quadricarinatus; assembly: GCF_038502225.1. Lineage (NCBI taxonomy): Eukaryota > Metazoa > Arthropoda > Malacostraca > Decapoda > Parastacidae > Cherax > Cherax quadricarinatus. The sequence goes on from NC_091324.1 coordinate 7,192,712, forward strand.
AACTCCCACATGATAAATGGTGTACAGCGGTGTGGAGCGTGGATTTACGTTTTTAAGGGTAATTCAAGGCGTTTGAAGACTGTTGTGAGTAGCCGGCAGGGTCAAAGGTGAATTCTCACACCCACCAGCTATACCCTCGCGCACCACCTCGAGCCAGCAGCCTACTCCCCTCAAACCTACTGCCTGCAAGCCTGTTGCAGCCGTTTCAAGCTTCCTGGCTTAGTTTGTGTGCTAATTGCTTCAATCTCCGAGGGGTTGACCCGGATTTTGCAATTAAGCCAGTCAGTAAGCCAGACTGTGGAAGTGAACGCCAGTCAGCCTATCATCCAGCCTGTCTCCTGTCATCCAACTGCTCCTCCGTGCTTTGTGCATCGTTACACGTCTTCCAGTCATCCATTCTCGTGGGGTAAGCCAGTCAGCCAACCCAGCTTCTAACCCAGCTGAGAGAGAGAAGTAAGCCACGCAGTAAGAAGTAAGCCAAGTTCCTCTGAAGTATTGTGTATCTCGCTTTGTGCTTCCTGTTGGATGCTAAGAGTGGTTTTTACCATTCCTGTGGCATAGAGTGGGTTAAGACATCTTCGTGGGTGAGTGGGGTACGCGGCAGCCTCACCGTCCCCCCCCCCCACCACCACTCTCCCACCACCCGGGGTGCGCGGCAGTACCTCAGCGAGAGTCACACCCACCATCCACCACCACCAGCCATCCACTCATCTACCTGTGGTTGTTTGCACCCTTGTACCGGGTCCTAGTACTGTTTTGGCTCACATAATTGGTCAAGAGATTGTAGCTGGTGCCAACGAGATAAAGCCAGTTATGTGAGTTCGCCTAGAACGCACATTTCTTCACGACAACAGTGAATGTAGGTGAGTCGTCATCACCGCGCGGGACACCATACCAGTACTCATCGCCCGTCTTCTACTCCCGACTTCAGTGATAATTTTCTTGAGACATTTTCTTGCATTTCAGGACATTTGCGTGTGTGAGACATTTATAGTAAATTGTTTGTGTACTCTAAACCTTGTGTTTTTCAGTGTAAACGCAGTATTCTTTGACTCAGTATTTTTCCAATATTTTTCAGTGTTTTCACTTATCTTATATTATTTTATCCTGTGTTTTTCTTTATGCTATTCGTCTGTCGTAAGTATTATTGTGTAGTGTACCAGTCAGTCACCCTGTGTGAAGTGATTCAATTTTTTTTTATTGTATTGTCATTGTATTTCATGCAGTGATATTCACCCCAGTATACCAAATTTTCCATTTATTTCTATGTGTGTCATTTTTTTTCGTATGCCAACAGTGTCTCATTTCTCTAATTTTTTCGCAGACTGTGTACCATTATTTTTGCCAGCAAAATTTTTGTCGTATCAGTCACAGCAAGATTTTTGTTGTATCAGTCACAGCAGGATTTTGTTGTAAGAATATTAATTTAAGAAGTGTGCTCCGTCATTGTAAGTGTTATATTCCCTGTTTTGTACCTGTGTTTTAATTTTTTTCATATTTTTATATTCTTGAACAAATTCACTCTTGATGTAATTTCAATTACTTTTAACGTAAAGTGTTTTTCTTACTCTGTTTGAGTAAATTGTTTTGTCTAATTTACAATTAAGAGTTAAAGTGTTCAATCAGTTTATTTATTTTTTGATCTTCATAATTTTAATTCATTATTTTACCTGAGTTTTCCCAGTGATACTTTATTACTGCAGTGATTATTTCTATACTTTATTTTGTTGCACTTGTTCTGAAGTGAATTATTTTATTGAACTGTTCTGCAGTGAATTCTTTTCTTTTATTGATATCTTGTGAATTATATTTTAGTTTTGTCTATGCATTCTTAGAAAATATTTAAAATTTCCCAGTTTACAATTTAATAATTTTATTTGATACTTTCACATTGATTTAAAAATTTAATTAATTAATTTCTTTATTAGCAAGAGTAAAGACAGCTCATTTTGAATTTAATTCAGTCTCCAGTAATATTTTTACTTGTATATTTCAATATAAATTTTTTTTTCCCTTGGTCAATAGTCCTTTAAATTGAGTTTTCATTCCTCTTGCAGTGTATTTAGGTATTATTCTGCAGAATTAGTTGTATATCTTTTCATTTCAATTCTAGAATTTTATATCATTTTTATTGTTCATTATTTTTGCCTTAATTGTTCTCGTGTTACTTTGCCATTATGTCTCACATACCGTCAAGTGATACTTTAGTGAATGTCGACACTCAGACCTCTCAGGCTACTACTGCTGGCCCTGTCATCAGTCCTCACAGTTCCTTACCGACTGACAGACCGACTCAGACACCGAGATATTATAGTTATACTCGTGATTCCCTTGATGCGTTACCTTTATTCAATGGCCATGTACATAGTCTTGAAGCATGGTTTGCAGCCATTCGTTCTCGTGCTAGTGCTCTAGCTGAAGGTCCTCCTTCAGAGGAAAGCCTTATCAGAATTGCTAAAGAAGCTCTTTATCGATCTCCTGCTGCTGTTCACGTTGTTGATCTCCTTGATATGCGAGACTTCAGGAATCTTACTAGGTGGTCACAATATGAGGAACTGATTCGTTCTTTCCTTGTCCCAGTAAAAACAGCTGATCCATATGTCGTTCTTAGGGAACTAGTGAATGCTACACCCATGAGTACTGAATCGTTGAGTGCATTTGCTGTTAGATTAGATAAACTTTTATCATCATTTATCAATGCTGTCCAATCATCATCTTTTCTCCCTGAAGAGGCTAAACCATTTACAGAATCAATTGCTAAAATAGCAGCTTTTGGAGCAATTAAAGAACTAATGCCACCTGCTTCTGTGTGTGCTTATGAGGCTGATCCTCCAACTGTAACGATGGAACCACTTACAGCCTTAAATCATGTACGTTCCTTGTGCCCCCAGGGTACTTTCCCTTGTATTAAAAGTAATGTCACAAATATGCCTCAGTCTGCACCACCTCTTGTTTGCGCCACAGAGACAAATCGTAGTCGTCAACCATCTCAGAGATCATCAAGAACCAGTGTACAGAGTCGTTATACACCTCGTAGTATTCATAGCACATTCAGTAACCATAGTCGGCGGAATTGTTACAACTGTGGTTTCCGTGGACATATTGCAATTAATTGTCCTGATAGTTACCCTAAGAGACGTCGTACTGATGATGAGTACTCAGATCTTCCTTACTGTACTTATCATAGAATACATGGACATGACACATCTGAGTGTAATGCTCTCTATAACCTTCAGTACTCTAGATCTTTCCGTGGTCGTTCCAACCGCAGAACCCGTCGAGGTGGCAGATCTCGTGGTTTTCAAAATAACCAGAACCAGGCTCATTCATTCACTTCTCAAACTCACCAGAACCAGGCTCGTTCTTCCAATTCGGGGGAATTCGAGCGCCCCAGTCAAACCGCCCCATGGTGACAGTAGGTGATAATGAGTACACCATCCCCGTTCACAACTCCTTTGAAGCCTTAAGCAGTCTCGAGAATGACAACCCTGCCGAGGTTGTTGCTTCACATGTCTCTGACACAGATGATTTTGGGGATGGAGTAGAACAAGTCTTTTCTGATGACAATCCACCTTTTTGTTTGCACATAACTTCCAATGCAACCATAGGCCCTATAGTGCAAGCATCTGTTTATAATGCGCCCGTTCAATTGTTCATGGACTCTGGTGCGCAAATCAATATTATTAGGTCTAGTTTGTTTAAGGATAAGAAGTTACGACATGTCCTTCTTGTAGAACCGACTCCTGTGTCCTCTCTTAGTGGAGTATCTGGTTCTCACCTGCGTGTCCGAGGTACGACTGCCCTAACCTTTTCTATCCAAGGTAGAGACTTCACTGTTTCCTTCCTTGTGGTCGACCAGATTACTTTCCCTGGTGACCTTCTACTGGGATTTGCTTCCATGCGAGACTTACGCATTGTGCTCGACCCTTATCGATGGCATGCACAAATTGACGACTTGATCGTTCCATTCTGGGGTTACCAGCTTGGATCCGAAATCTGTTATACTGCTGCAGAGTATGATGTACGGATTAAGTCCTTACAAGCTAATGCATTCTCCAGTAGCGTACCCAAGCGGTCAGGCACTGGTAATTCTGTCACTCCCATCAGTGTTCCACCTATACCTTCAGAATTGCAGGATAGTCCGATGCCTCAAGTGTCCGAGGACGCTCAGATTGCCTTGAGTGCTCAACCTATCCCTGCAATGCCTGCTAGTTCGAGTAGTAGTTTCTCCACAGGGGACGCCTTGTCGGAAAACAATTACTTGCAACTAGTAATGCCATCTCTTGTTGATGTCACATGCCGTCTGCAGAAAGACGTTTCTGTTGCGGCTAGTGCTCTCACTAGAGTGTCTGTAGTTGTTCCTAGTGTTCCAGATGGTGATAACGTCCTAGTTGACAGTGATTCCTGCAAAGTAAAAGGTCTATTTGTTGAACCATCCTTACATGTTGTAAGAGATAGTAAGATCCATTTCTACCTGGCCAACACTTCTGGTCACAGTGTTCGCCTTAGAGCAAATACCAATCTTGTTGACCTTGTTCACTATCCTTACCCTGTTCAGGTAGAGGATGAGTTGTCACCTGACCAGTGGGTCGGTGCTATTTCTGCCGGGGAGACCTCATCCACTCACTTGATCAATCTGTTCCACCAGTTGAGGAGAAAGACTTAGCTCCCACTGACTTCCCAGATGAAGTCAAGCGTTTGTTGACTCTGTTGAACAAACGTCGTAAAGCCATTGCTTTACCAGGTGAGAAGATGGGTATAACGAACTTATTGTCCCATCGTATTCCACTTGAACCTGGTACTAGACCTATCTACATACCTGCGTACAGAATGCCTCATTCACAAGTTGCTGTCGCAGAAGAATTGATCAATCAAATGCTTGATGATGGAGTTATTGCACCTAGCAATTCACCTTGGAATGCACCCTTGATACTAGTACCTAAGAAGGATGGTACTTGGCGTCCAGTAATTGACTTTAGGAAGTTAAACGCAAAAACCATTCCAGATCGCTTTCCACTCCCTGTACTGGGTGATCTTTTACGTAATATTGGAGATAACAAAGTCTTTTCAACCCTAGATTTGTTACAAGGGTTTTGGCAAGTCCCTCTTCACGAGGACAGCCAAGAGCTAACTGCATTCTCCACTCCTACAGGTCATTATCACTACCTCCGAATGGCATTTGGATTACGATCTTCCCCTATCACGTTCTCAAGGCTCATGACTAATATCTTTAGAGGTCTCATAGGTAATGCACTTATGGTGTACTTAGATGACGTAATCGTCATGTCTAAAGACGTGGATACACACTTGAAAAGACTTGATGTAGTACTTGGTAAGCTTGAAGAAGCCAATTTAAAGATCAAACTGTCAAAATGTCAATTCTTCAGATCAGAAATTAAGTTTCTTGGTCACGTAGTCACTCCTAGAGGGGTTACGACTGACCAAAGTAAAGTAACTGCAGTACTAAATTTTCCAACTCCCAAAACTGCTGATGCCGTAAGATCCTTTGTGGGCTTAGCAGGTTTTTATAGAGCTTTCATTGCCAATTTTTCTTCCATAGCTGCTCCTCTAACTGAGTTGCTTAAGAAAGATGCTCCTTTTGTTTGGACCTTCCGTCAAGAAAGAGCATTCCAAACTCTAAAAGAAAAGCTAACTTCTGCTCCAATTTTGAAATTTCCAGATTTTTCTAAGCCTTTCTATCTGACAACTGACGCTAGTTCAATTGGCATAGGTGCCGTACTAGCTCAGAAGACCGATGGCAAGTACAACGCAGTTGCATTTGCTAGCCGAGTCCTTACAAAGGCTGAACGTAATTATACAGTAACTGAGCAAGAAGCTTTAGCAATAGTATGGTCTTTAAAGCACTTCCGAGACATTATTTATCAGTACTCTGTTCATGTCTTGACAGATCATGCTCCACTGATACCCTTATTCCAGAACAAACAACCTACTGGAAGGTTAGCTAGATGGACCTTGACTATCCAAGAGTTCAATCCCACCTTTGAGCATTTACCTGGCAAGTCAAATGTAGTCGCAGATGCCTTATCGCGACATGTTAGTATAGTAACTGCAGACCCTCCATTTAGTGCTGAAGATGTAAAGAATGCTCAACGAACAGATCCCATGTGGTCTGGTGTGATACGATTCCTGCTCCAGGAAGATCTTATTCTGACTGTGAAACCACCAGCACCCATCAGTGACTTTCTCATGAACCAAGAATTACTGTATCGAACAGCCGAGTTGGGTACTCCTAGCAGAAGAGTATACCAGTTAGTAATTCCACAGTCACTAGTGAATGTAGCTTTACAGCTAGTTCACGATGTACCAGGTGTTGCACACCCTGGTATGGATCGTTCAGTAAAACAAGCCAGATTGAAATACTTTTGGCCTCGTATGGCAACTGATATTTCTGAGTATGTTAGGAAATGTAGTGTCTGCATGCAACATAAAGGCAATGCTAATGGTCCTAATCCAATCCAAGTGTATCCAACTACTAGCGAACCTTGGGAAAGAGTTGCGCTAGATTTGTTAACTAATTTCCAATGTTCCCTCCAAGGTAACAAACATCTGTGTGTTATGGTAGACCATTTCACCAGATATTGCGAGTTAGTTCCTATTGCAGACAAGACTGCCGAGACAGTAGCTAAAGCGTTTAAAGAACGCATTATCTGCAGGCATACCACCCCTAAGTCCCTAGTAACAGATAATGGAGGTGAATTCTGTAATGAAATTCTTGAAAATTTGTGTACCTTGTACAAGATCACTAAATCCACCATTGTTCCTCATCATCCTGCCAGCAATGGGTTAGCGGAACGAACCAATAAGAAAGTACTTGATGTCTTGAGAGCCACTATCAATCCCAATAGTGAAACTTGGGATGAAGTTATACCTGATGTGCAGTGTGCTATAAATTCTGCTTACAATGTTTCTATAGGTGACACTCCACATTATGCATTGTATGGTGTAGATAAACGTTTGCCTTATGAGTTGTTATATTCTAATCCGAAACCAAATTATAACCCTGATGATTTCGTAGCAACTCGTACCAGCTTAGCTCAAAGTGTTTTTAGAAGAATCCGTGAAACACTTCATAAATCAACAGCAGAATTTACAAGAGTCGCAAATACTCGAGTAAAGCCATCCAAAATCAAAGTAGGTTCGAGAGTTATGCTGACTAATTTTAACAAAACGTCTGCTATGCCAAAGCTTGATCAAAGGTTTGTTGGTCCTTATCGAGTAGTTGAACATATCACTGGTAATAAGTATAAGGTTAGAGAGATTAGTACTGGTCAGTATAAAGAATCGCATTTGGATCATATGAAGTTAGTATGTGATGATAATGATGTTCCAACCCAGACTAATGTGACAGACTCTGACAATCCTCCTGATCCTGTACTCTCTTCCTCTGATACTCAGTCAGATGATCAACCTGAATGTCGTTATTCCCTACGTACACGACAGGTATTGAGAAATCCTCAAGTATCATTTGTAACTTCCAATTCAGATTTGCCTCAAATACAGCATGAGTTAGCCAATGCTACAGAGTTTGATCCTCCCAGAGATGACACCCATTCTGCATATGCCAATCTTACCCTAGCAGAGTTGGGGTTAAATGTAAATAACCTGTATAGATGAATAATTACAGTATCAACTTATCAGTATTCAAGAATTTTTTTTTTTGTGTTCATGTTCTCTCCGCATTCTGAGAGTTAACAGTCTAGATTTGCGTGCACCGAATCTGCCTTTCTGTTAAACACTCTTTCTTTGTATATATTCCTTCCTCAGAATCCGTAGATCACACGAATACAGATCGATCGATCAAAATTTTTGTTTTTATCACTTGTAATCTCAATGTTGAGTTCGTTGTTCATTTGTTGAGTTTTAAGTTGTACTATAGTATACCTTGTATTGCATTACAGTTTCAGTTACGTAAGCTTTCATTCCAATGTTCTACTTATGTATCTATAATGTTTCATGTTGTGTACTTTGACATTGTATAGAATCAGCCCAAGCCGTATACCTGCCATCTCTAGTTTGTATTAGTTGTATGTCGAGACGACATACGTTAGCGTCGCCGAGCTCTCAGTAGTAGTAACCAGTTACCAGTCTAGTAACCAGTTACCGTAACCGTCCGTTGATTCAACTCATATTGTGCTGAGCTGACACTATTTCAAAACACCCACTACGGGGTACTGGCCAGACGGCTAGTCAGTGTTACGAGTGGAAGCAAGGAGATAGGTACGGCTGGCGGGCATTCTCCACATAACAGTAATTATACGTATAACAGCCTACGTGAGTATTTCTACCCTAATCCACGTATCGAACTCCCACATGATAATGGTAGTGGTGGTGATGATGGTAGTGGTGGTGATGATGGTAGTGGTGATGGTAGGGGGTTGTGGTGATGGTAGTGGGTTGTGCTGATGGTAGTGGGTTGTGCTGATGGTAGTGGGTTGTGGTGGTGGTAGTGGGTTGTGGTGGTGATTATGGTGGTGGAAGTGGTGATGGTAGCGGGTTGTGACACACTACTCAGAGATACTACCGAGACACTACTCCTCCGGTTCCTTCACCACCACCTATTTCTTCCTCAACAGCCTCTTGTATCTTCCTCCACCACTTCCTGTTTCTTCCTCCACCACCTCATGCTTCTTCCTACACCTCCTGTTTCTTCCTCCACCTCCTTCTGTTTCTTCCTCCACCTCCTCCCGTTTCTTCCTCCACCACCTCATGCTTCTTCCTCCACCACCTCATGCTTCTTACTCCACCTCCTCCTGTTCCTCCTCCGCCTCCTGTTTCTTCCTCCACCTCCTGTTTCTTCCTCCACCACCACCTGTTTCTTCCTCCACCTCCTCCTGTTTCTTCCTCCGCCACCTCCTGTTTCGTCCTTCCCCACCTCCTGTTTCTTTCTCCACCACCACCTGTTTCTTTCTCCACCACCACCTGTTTCTTCCTTCACCACTTCCTGTTTCTTCCTCCACCTCCTCCTGTTTCTTCCTCCACCACCTCCTGTTTCTTCCTCCACCACTTCTTTTTTCTTCGTCCACTTCATCCTGTCTCTTCCTCCATCTCCTTGTTCTGAATATGTTCCTTATATTTCCCACAATGCATCACTCTCAGTGACAACACCTATAACCTCTATTCCGTTAACTTTTGGAAAAGAAATACTTGAATAGATGGCTAAGATTCTCCCCTCTCTCTCCCTCCCCTTTCTTCCCCTTACCTCTCTTCCCTCACTTTCATTGACCTCTAATACCCATTTTCGCCTCCCCTTTCTTTTCCGTCACTCTCTCCGTTTCCCTCGTTTACCCAGCCTTCTTAAGTATTACCTCTTATCTCTGATTTTTTTTCCTTTCGCCTTCACCCACCCATTCTTCTTACTCCTTTCCCCCTCTTTCTCATTTATGTCCTCTCTTTCCTATCCTTGAGTCATTCTCCTTCGCTTCCCTTTTCTCCTCTTCTCTCATCCTCTTTTCCCCAATTTCTCATTTCTTTTCTCTTATCTTTTCTTCCCGTGAATCTCTCTCTCCTCCCCCTCTCACCCATTCTTTCTCCCCTCACCTCCCACATATTTATGTCCCCATATTTTCAACCATTTTTATCTCCAATAGCCTCGTCAAGGAATTTTCCATTACTGAAGTCAATGTATGTGACACCAGGGTTGCTTTTCCTCACTCACCTGCCACCAAGTTTATACTCTCAACCTATTGAATTGTGTCCGTGGGGAGTACACCTATGATGTGTCCATGGTGGTACACCTATATGGACCAATATACTAGCCCCCTTAATTAAATCAGGGATAATCACAGACAGCACTACTGACCACTACCCAACCTTCCTCTTAACAAACATTAGTAAGCCACCACTCGAATACAACAAAGTTTCATTTAGACTCCATGACGAGGCCTCAATAAGGAATTTCACAGCAGACCTAGAGACTGTTGACTGGCCTACTGAATTCTCCAATGCCAATGGTATTGACGATTGGACAGACATTTTTCTTAACAAAATACTTAGACTATACAACAAACATTGTCCTATAAAAACGAAACAGATCACGAATAAACGGCTTGGTTGCCCATGGCTAACCAGCAGCATTCTGAAATCCATTGATAAGAAACACCAATATGAAAAGCAATATAGACAGGGCTTAATACACAAAGATATTCTTAAACAATATTCAACAGTTCTCACCAAATTAATAAAGAAAGTCAAACAGCTGTACTACTCCAGCAGATTCACTGACACAAGAGGAGATATAAAAAAGACCTGGAAAGCACTTTCCCAGATTCTGGGGACCCACAAACTGAAAAAAAACAAGAATATTGTTCTAACTAAACCTCATGAAACACCACTGCATCCCACTGATACAGCTAACAAGATGAACGACTTCTCAAACATAGGATCTAATCTCGCCAGTAAAATCCCACGTACCAATGCCCGTGCCGGGGACTACCTAGATGGGAATTCCCCAAATTCCTTCTATCTTGTACCAAATGAGCCCACGGAAGTCACCACGATCATAAAGTCACTTAAAAATAACTCAGGGAATCTGTCTCACGTTCCACCATTATTGTACAAGCGAGCGGCCCATGTCCTTTCGCATGTTATTACATTACTGTTTAACAAGTCACTAGAAACTAGCACTTTCCCGACACTACTCTAAGACAGCAAGGGTTACACCAATACATAAAGGTGGTGACCCTACAGACGTAAACAACTATAGGCCAATATCAAACTTACCATTGCTATCCAAAATCTTCGAGAAACTCGTGCACAGGAGACTATATTCATTTATAACGTCACAAAACATACTCAACCCCTGCCAATTTGGATTCAGGAAAAATAAAAGCACTAATAATGCAATTATAAAAATGCTAGACCTGCTTTACACAGCATTGGAAAATAAGGAATATCCGCTAGGAATTTTTATTGACCTAAGAAAAGTGTTTGACACAGTAGACCACGGCATCCTACTCCACAAACTTGACCACTATGGTATAAGAGGCCATGTGCTTGCATATTTTAAATCCTACCTTTCTAATAGGTATCAGTATGTCACCATTAAAGACACAGCCTCATCAATACGGCCACTTGATACTGGAGTTCCGCAGGTAAGTGTCCTTGGACCCCTGCTCTTCCTCATTTACATCAATGATCTTCCAAACATATCCCTACACCTGAAACCCATTCTCTTTGCTGACGACACGACTTATGTCATCTCCCACCCTAATCTTGCCACCCTCAAAACCATTGTTAACGAGGAGCTGCTCAAAATATCGACTTGGATGACAGCCAATAAACTTACACTTAACACTGGCAAAACCTACTATATTATGTTTGGTAGCAGAGCAGGTGTTGCGCAACTTAACATTAAGATCGACAACACTCTAATTGCCAGGCAAAATGAGGGCAAATTCCTTGGCCTATACCTCGACAACAACCTAAATTTCAGCACCCATATCCAACACATAACAAAAAAAGTATCCAAAACGGTGGGGATCCTCTCCAAGATACGATACTACGTGCCGCAAACTGCCCTTCTCACACTATACCATTCACTTATATATCCATACCTCAACTACGCTATCTGTGCTTGGGGTTCAACTGCAGCAACACACCTAAAGCCAATAATAACCCAACAAAAAGCCGCAGTAAGAATAATCACTAAATCCCATCCCTGGCAACACCCCCCCCCCACTCTTCATAGATCTAAACTTACTCCCTGTTCAGAACATCCACACTTACTACTGTGCAATCTATATCTACAGGACCTTAAATTCCAATATTAACCTTGACCTAAAACGCTTTCTTGATAGTTGTGACAGGATCCACAGGCATAACACCAGACACAAACATCTTTATGACATTCCCCGTGTTCGACTAAACCTTTACAAAAATTCAATGTATTTCAAAGGACCTAAAATCTGGAACACCCTACCTGAAAACTCTAGAACTGCAGACACATTCATCACTTTCAAAACTACAGTTAGAAAACATCTTATCTCCCTGATCCACCACGGAAACTAACTACATGATAACTACCTGGTGGTTCAAAATTACACTCACTCACCCACTGACTATAAACCCAGAAATACTAATCTTAATCTTAAAATAATAAATCCTAACTAGTCATAAGTTTGCCTATGATACTCAAATATAGACACCTTGTATTGTGCCAAAACAAAAGCATTCACATTGCTAAACTCACAAATTATGATGTAGTCACTTAGCCTTAATACCATAATCCGTAAGGATTTAATGTTAAGAATTACTCTAAGTCTGCTCGAAATGCCTAGCCATGCTAGGTGTCCTAGCGGCCACCTCTGTAATTAGTATTTTATAACATGTAAACCACAAAATACCCAAAACCTGTAAACCCCACATTGTAACCCTTATAGAGAATTAACTTGAATTGAATTGAATCTGTGTCCGTGGGGGGTACAATTATGTGTGTCCGTGGGGGTACACCTATGATCTTTGTCCGTGGGGAGTACACCTATGATGTGTCCGTGGGGGATACACCTATGATCTATATCTGTGGGGGTACAACTATGATGCGTGTCCGTGGGGGTATACCTATGATATATATCCGTGGGGGTACACCTATGATGTGTCCGTGGGGGTACACCTATGATCTATATCCGTGGGGGTACAACTATGATGTGTGTCCGTAGGGGGTACACTTATGATCTGTGTCCGTGGGAGTACACCTACGATGTGTTCGTGGGGGTACACCTATGATCTGTGTCTGTGGGGGTACACCTATGATCTGTGTTTGTGGGCGTACACCTATGATCTGTGTCCGTGGGGGTAGACCTATGATCTGTGTCCATGAGGGATACACCTATGATCTGTATCCGTGAGGGTACACCTATGATCTGTGTCCGTGGGGGTACACCTATGATCTGTGTCCATGAGGGATACACCTATGATCTGTATCCGTGGGGGTACATCTATGATCTGTGTCCATGGGGGTACATCTATGATCTGTGTCCATGGGGGTACACCTATGATCTGTGTCCATGGGGGTACACCTATGATCTGTTGAAGATTGAGACACTTATGCAACATATGGGAATCTATATTGAAGAAACGTTTCGCCACAGAGTGGCTTCATCAATCCAATACAAAGCAGAAAGGTGTAACGAGAGGAGTTTGAGGTAATCAGTCCCTCAGCCTGGAGTCGATGTGTTCAGTCAATCAATCTCCTACTGCTTCGCCTCACCTGACTACAGTATGTAAGCCACGTCTACGGCCCTATGCTGTACATTCTACAAGATTGATGGACTGAACACATCGACTCCAGGCCCTATGCTGTACAACTGATGGCTGCCAGAGCAATGAAACTTATGGAAGATGTCTTAGGTGATACCCCAACTCAACAGTGGTACCGAACTGCGACTCAGGGAGAACCCCCTCCATATGATTGAAGCTGGTCCAGAGCGCAGTGTACCATCCATCGGCTTCGTTTGGGCTTTCCCACAGCCAAGATGATGGTAGATAAGACTGAGGAGGAGATGTGCCAGTGCTGCCAGCACGTTGTCCAGCGCCCCCTAACACACTATCTTCTGGAGTGTGAAGTTACTGAGACACTGCGCAGGCAACTAACACTGATATCCCCTCCCGAAGAGGACCCAGAGATGACTGCGGCCACACTAGTGTACCATGGAGTCAACGAACCAGACAAGCTGTTGCCCGTGATAACGACAAATCCTTCTCCTAGCTAGTGTCCACAGTTAGGAGAACATATGGTGTTGTCGCTTATGAGATGCACCAGTTGAACTGACCAGAAGAGTGCTTGAGCAGCATACGTCGCATCATTGTAGAAACCTTTCTCCCTCGGGGGCCAGATACGGGTCATCGCAAGATTGAGACCCGTGCCAGGACTACGGTCTTGGCGAACATTATACATACATACATCTATGCTGTACATTCTACAAGATTGATGGACTGAACACATCGACTCCAGGCTGAGGGACTGATTACCTCAAACTCCTCTCCTTACACCTTTCTGCTTTGTATTGGACTGATGAAGCCAGTGTGTGGCGAAACGTTTCCTAAATAAAGATTCCCATACGTTGCATAAGTGTCTCAATCTTCAACTTGTCGGTTTTCAAAACCATTCATCACACCTATGATTTGTATCTGTGGGGGTACATCTATGATCTTTATCCGAGGGGGTACATATATGATCTGTGTCCGTGGGGGTTCACCTATGACCTGTGTCCGTGGGGGTACACCTATGATTTGTGTCCATGGGGGAAACACCTATGATTTGTGTCCATGTGGAATACACTTATGATCTGTGTCCATGGGGTACATCTATGATCTGTGTCCACGGGGGTACATCTATAATCTGTATACATGGAGGTACACCTTTTGATTTGTGTCCGTGTGGGTATATATATGCTTCCATAAAAATACATACTTATGATCAATGTCCGTGGGGGTACACCTGCGATGTTTGAGAGGTACACCAGACTGTCTCTACAACGCCACACTTGTAGCAACACAAGGCGTACCTACAACAGTAGACGCTGGCAGAATAACCTACCTTGGATTTTGTATATTGGTTTGTAGAGATTTCAATGCTCGTCCAATACCTTTCCAAATATCGTCCATCCCACTCTGAACACACGTTCCAGTCACTAATAAATGGTTGTAATTTTCTCTCGTTCATCTACGAATATTTAAAATAAAATAAGAAACACGATAAAATGGAAGATATTCTTTGGTATATATGTAACCGAGTGTATATCTGGAAGGAACGTACAGTAGTACAGTCTTCGAGGCAGTAAGTACATGTGCTCACCTCAAAGTTGCGTGTGTATAAGAGTCTTGCACTATAAATGCTAATGGTACACCTTAAGTAGTAAAGCAGGACGTGTGTATACGAGTCTTTCATTGTATGGCAGCTTCAGGGGCTGTGGGATGAGACAGAAGGGTCATACCTGGGTGACGCTCATACAATCAGGTCACAGCTGTGTTGGGTGTAAAATCGTCCCACTGTAAGCTCTGTGGTTGAGTGGTTGCAGCATTATACCTGCTATACGCATGGACTCGGCTTAGAGTCCGGGTTTTACGTCGTACAAAGCACTCATAGTTTTTTTTATCCCCGTTTAAAGTATCTGAGTTAAAAGATGCAGCGATTTCCCTCATTTGTTCCTGGGACCCAAGCGCTCTGGTACCTGAATACAGATTACTTTAAGGAAACCTGCCATACAAGACTGCTAAGCCTATAGCCGTACGTGTTGGCTCGAGTGATGTCTTACATGCTGGGTTTCGATTCAAGCTTCAGACAACACTGCTAAAATTACCAAATTGCTGCATTCTATCTAGATATTAATGCAAAACAACCACAGGGAATTGAATGATAGCTCTAGGCCTTTCATGCTGCAATCCCATCATCAGGAGCTTGCAATGTTGCAGAAAAGAGTTGGAGGTCCAAGCAAATACGATCACAGGCAGTACCTTTGTAAAGGCGCTTCCTGTGATAGAACTAACTTGGACCTCCTCCTCCTCTCTGCTACACTGCAAGCTCCTGATGCATTGACTGCAACAGGAAAGGCCTAGAGTTATCATTCAACTAATTTATAATAACTAGAGTGTTGACGATATATTCTTCCCATAGCATATATTAGAACTACTTAATTACACAGAGTTATAGCATATTAAGCATAGTACCGAAGTCTATGAAGGAGTACTGAATAAAAATTGTTTTTGAGTTACACAGAGGGTGCTAAAAATAACAAGCCTGGATCCTAGCCTGGCTCACCAACAGCCTGGATTCCAGCCTGGCTCACCAACAGCCTGGATTCCAGCCTGGCTAACCAACAGCCTGGATCCCAGCCTGGCTCACCAACAGCCTGGATCCCAGCCTGGCTCACTAACAGCCTGGATCCCAGTCTGGCTCACCAACAGCCTGGATCCCAGCCTGGCTCACCAACAGCCTGGATCCCAGCTTGACTCGCCGACAGCAACGGTGAATATCAAAATTCACCGATTACTCCAAATTCAACCTATCTTCCATCTTTTTGTTTACCATTCTAGAGAAAACGAACGCTTCACGTCGTACACCCCTCAAGGAAGGTTCCTTGATGTTGGTGAGGGGCTCTTGATTTAGGGAATTGGATCTGTGCTCCAATTCCCCGAATTAAGCCTGAATACCTTCCACATCCCCCCCCCCAGGCGCTGTATAATCCTCCGGGTTTAGCGCTTCCCCCTTGATTATAATAATAATAATTCACGTCGTACAATACTCCACGCTGCCAGACGTGAGCAACTTTTTTGTATTTGATCATTAAGCGTTACACATAAATATAGCATAAAATTAATTAGTGTCATCTATTGCGACCCCTGAATGGGTCACAATGTATATAATGTATATTACCTGTTCATATAATTTTATATTGCTTATATTTGCGATATTAACTAAATCATAAATATATTGCTTTATATTATTATTTGACTTAGGTATATTATTAGGTAGGATGTAACATTTATATATTATTCAGTGCTCATAGTTCGAGTATTAAGTAGCTGACAACATTCTCTAACTATCGCTCCGCTTGTTTCCCTGCCGGCTTCTCTGTAGTTGCTGGGCAGCAGCAGTCCACGGATAGTCACGTGCTCGGGGGGGGGGGGGGATCACACCTCACCAGGAGTGAGAGTCGGCCTGGCCTGCGCTGATTATTGTCGGTTGGACGTTGCTTCTAACAAGAGGTCCTTCTCCAGCTCCCCATTGCGGGCCCTTGTTGGAAGATCGTCTCTGTCTTTTTCTTGTTGGTTCTGTGTAACTCTGTTCACAGAGCATGGCCTAGACTTAGTGATTTTCGACGTTGTACTGAGGATGTGCGTCTCATAGACACCCTGAGAAACTCAGGTCCTGAGCTGTAGCTTCTGACCTAATTTGTACTGGTATCTGTGTACTGTCACAGTCGGGGATTTTCTAATGCTGAACTTAGATTCAGTAGTATTGGAGTTTTGTGACTTTTGTGGAGGATCTGCAGATGGTCCCTACTTAAGTGTCGTTATATTATCTCCTTGTTCCTGATTCTGTGTCGCTGTTGCTTGTTATATTGCTGTTCGGCTTATCAGTCGTTTTGTTGTTCAAGCAAGCTGTTCTGATTGCCAGGTTGGTCAAGAAGTTAGTTTATGTGAAGACTTGAAGTCAGTCACTGGTTAAGTCTAGTCGAGTCCTGAGACATAGCGAACTACTTAGAGCACTTACACACAAACTTACTTGTATATATTTGTACTATGTTATTAAATGCTAACAATGTACCAGACGGCACTTAAAAGCCATAAAGATGTGATCTGTGCCTTCAGCACAATAATACTGTACACCAGAGAAGTGTAGGAACTTGTATCCTATATTATATTCAATTGATTACTATAATTTGCTTTAATCTTATACGCCTAGACAACTTTATTGTTATTAATAAACTTATTAAATTTTAATTTCTTTAGTTAGTAGCCTACCAGTTGTAATCCTGAAGCACTACTGAATCTTACTAAATTCTAATGGATAATTGGACCAGGATACTGATTACTTGTTACAAAAACCCAGTAACAGGCTGGATGCTAGAAGGGCAGTCCTTTCTAGTATTCACTAGAGATCTCTATCATTATTAGAAATCGCGTTTTTTGTAACATCTAACTTATCCTGTCCTAATTCAGACTAGCAAATATTAAAGTTGTGTCATATAATAAAGGGAACTGCAACTCTCGAGGGAGCTGCGCACTCGAAACGGAGGACAGGTTGCGACATTAGGGAAAAATCTCTTCCGTATGAGGTCGACTGGGCGAGTGCTGAGGAGGGGAGACCTAGATGAGTTCGTGCAGCGACCGCACATGTGGAAAATAAGTTTTCAATGCAGACAAAAAGAAATTAAAAGCACAGTTGACACAAAGTTATGTTAAACTCGAATGTATAATGCTTGGAAGTGTTGCAAACCGAGATAAGAGGAGTTGGATGTGGTTATCAGTAGCGGTCTCCAGGACATAAAGCAATGTGTAGCTGCCAGTAACAAAGCTAACACAATGCTGGGTTTGTTAGCCGGAAAGTTAACGTCTAAAACATCAGAAAGCCAACATTACAATGCCTTGCTTAGTGGACGCGGAATACGCGGTACAATTCTTATCCTAAATTACATTAAAAGTTGATAAATTGGTGTGTTGCAACGAAAGTGATTAAGCTAATAAGCTTAATCGCTATATTCTGTTGAAAAAGCCTACACTAGGCGAAACATCTAAATAAATGTCCTATGTTTTGTATCTCTATCTATATTCCACAGTTTGTCAGTATTGTTATACCTGTAACTGTACCGGTAATAGTAGGCTCAACTTTCCATCACTCGTGTTAAATGCTCATACATCCTTACATACCAGCGATGTTAGTGAAGAGGGAGTACAGACTGGCAAGCCTTCCAGCTAGACACCATCATCACACATGTTTACATAGGTAAAGTTGTATTGCTAGCATCAACATACCTCTTTGGTATAAAAAGCAGAGGTGTTCTGTCATTTGTCTTCTCCATGTACGTCTCTGTATTTAAGTACATACATTAACATTCAATTGTTATAGTTTCATGATAAGTCCTTAAATATTCGAAATGAAATCTCAAATATTTACACATAATTCATCTTCTATTGTTATTAATTATACTTTCAGAGAAGAGCTAAATCCGTTGGGGTCACAAAGCGATAGGAAACAGGCGTGATCCAAGGAAGGAATGGGTAGTTGCAGTTCCTTGCTGGTTCTTCTAACGCCGAATCTGAAGAAGAAACGTTTCGCCACACAGTGGCTACATCAGCCCAATACAAAGCAGAAAGGTGTAAGGAGAGGAGGAGTTTGAGGTAATCAGTCGCTTAGTATGAGTTGTAGACATAGTGACAATGGGAGCAGAAGTAGTGGAGGTAGTCTAAGGGTCACTGCAGGAGAGCTAATGGTCCATGAGAGATTCGCCGGCATTAAGACCCTCTTGTCTGAAGTAGAGCATGTCCTCGTTATTGGTCAGCGTACAGTTGCCGAAGTATTTTCGGGGCTTATTACAACCCAGGAGTCCCAAAGGCCTGTTATCCTGGGTGTAAAGGGAGCAAAATAAACACAGCAGAAAATTTTTTGACTTGTATTATCCTTCACCAATTTAGAACAGAAGTATGTACACTATATACACTATGTACAAGAATAGGTATTAGTGCACTCCACGGTAAGCAAGTCAGAATAGAAGCCACTAGAGAGCAGACCGTGCTTCAACCAGCTCTAGAATGGGAATGACAAGGGCAGACAAGCGAGTGGTACCCACATCACCTCTGCGATTGCCAAAACCATCTTCTCATTGGCTGGAACCTGGGTACTGACTGAACGACGGGGCCCCATCATCAACCCTTAGTACCTGGTACGCTGGTTGGGGGAGATAACCTTTCAATGAGGGTGTGTACATGCGCCGAATAAAGGTTACGTAATCTTTTCATGCCACAGGGCTTCTGATATGCAGACGAAATCATGTTGGTATCGTACAGTTTGCTTTCTCCTGTACCCTCGTGTTTGTCGACATGTTCGTTCGTTTATCGGTGAATTAATGGAAGTCTGGAGCAGATTTGCTTAACCCCAGAGCCTCTTGACTCACACAAGGAGTTACGAGGGGCAGTTTCAGAATGCTCGCTGGATATGTTCTATTACTACACTTTGCTCACAAGGCAATGTTGCAGTCCTGTCCAGCATATTGTTAACTTAAACTAGACGATGTTTCGGTTCTTTCTGAATCATAATCAAATTGTAATTTAATAACAGTCATTTACCGGATCGTCGACTAATTTCCTACTTGAGTAAGTTCTAAACTCTTTCTACCTTATCTTTGATATACCTTTGATGAGTTTCCAGAGTTTTTCTACTCCCAGAACCCGGCCATGGGCCAGACTCGTCTGGTGCTTGCCTGGTCAACCAGGATGTTGCTGCTGGTGACCCCCTACCCCACATACCCATCACAGCCTGGTGTAGCCACGATTTTTAACCTTTATTCTTCTATAAGACAACAGGAATTTACTGCATCCGCTGCTTTCTTAAATGCGTCTGGTAAACGCCTTTTTTAAGGAAAAGAATTTTGCTATCAGTGCATTTTCCTTTTTCTTGTGTCAGGCTAAGACTTGAGACTGCCATCCCCCCCTCATCCACGCACACACACGTACATCCAATTTACAGTAATACAAATATAGTGGACGGTATTTTTCAACCAACTTAATCCAACTATCCGAGCACATTCGGCCGGATTTACGGTTATTTCGTCGTAAATTTCATTGCTTTTAAGCAGGCCAGGTGTAGTATACAAATACCTGAACTGAAAGTAACTTGTGGAGTATGTTGCAATAGCCACCAAGTCCAGCCCACACATCTCTGATAGTGGATTATATGAAATGAAGAATATTCAGGGATTTTGTAGCACAGACTGAGAGGTAGAGGTAGGTTGGTAGGTATGTAGGGGTAGAGGTGTCTGTGTGTGTGTGTGTGTGTGTGTGTGTGTGTGTGTTTGTTTTCAAGAGATTTAATATTCTACTGTTTTAATCCTAGACTGGTGTTCATAGCATGACCACGTTAATGACTTGTCAAGTATTCATGCAATTCTAGTGCCATATGAGTTTGTTATATATACGAGAATGAAATCAGTTCCTGTAGCTATCCACGGCCACGAATGTGCTCGCGCTAGGAGTGGCATGTCCAGTGTACTTACTGGACACCTAACATTCGCAGCATGGTGGCGTAGTGGACTAAGGCGTCGAGAATTTAGCTAGCTTCCCGGAAGCTGGCTAAATAACTCGGAATCGATCTCCGGCTGGTCGCAGATGAAGAGAGGAAGGACAAACAAGATGCAAACAAGATTACTAACAGGGTAATGAATCTGTGTGTAAGAGGACAGATGTAGTCGCAGTTTATATATAAATAGAGAGAGAGAGAGAGAGAGAGAGAGAGAGAGAGAGAGAGAGAGAGAGATAGATAGATAGATAGATAGATAGATAGATAGATAGATAGATAGAGAAAGAGAAAGAGAAAGAGAAAGAGAGAAAGAGAGAAAGAGAGAAAGAGAGAAAGAGAGAGAGAGAGAGAGAGAGAGAGAGAGAGAGAGAGAGAGCCAGACAGACTTGAGTCTCTATCTTTACCTTTAATGGGTTTCGAGAATTTTCGTACTCCAACAGCCCGTCCCTGGACCAAGCTTTTATGTTGTTTGCCTGGTCACTCAGGCTGTTACTGCTGGCGGCCTTCTGGCCAACATACCCGTCACAACACGTCTAGCACATGGAAGAGGTACTTTTCCAGTCTCCTCTTGAAAACGTCTACATTTATTCTACACTTGTTCTAACAGTGTTTCTAATATCATCTGATAAGATGTTAAGTAGTCTGGGATCACGCATGTCGATACATTATTCTAACTGCGTCCACGGTGCCCCTGATTTTCACTGGCTCTATTTTACAGTTTCTCTCATATCTCTCACACTAGTTATGTCATGGCAGTGTGAAGATACAAGACGACCCCCGCAAGTACTCGTCTTGTTTCTTTCTCTCCTCCTCTGCAGAGAGGGTTCCCAGTAATTTAAATGCTTCATTAGCTCCAAGTGGTTTACTGTACTATCAATCACTGGTAAAATTCTTCAGACAATACCCGCATAAATAATAAAAGCATATTTCTTTATCTTCACTTGTTACTATGTGACTGTCAACGTGGTTTCAGCAAAGACTGCTCTGTAGTCCGTTTCCTTTATAGCAGATGGTCTGAGTATACTGACAAGTTGTAGACGCTAAAGACATGATTGCAGACACTGGAGGCTTTATGAAGAAAACATTATGCCTGCACATCAGGCTTTATCAAGTCTGATCAGACTTGACACTGCCTGCTGTGCAAGCGAAATGTTGCCTTAATGGAATTCCCAATTGCTGCTTGAGTGTATCAACTACAGTCCATTTCCTGCTGAATCTCTCCACTATGCGACACCAGTAGCTGAATGAGTCTTCTACTCTGCCTACCTCGCTACCCACTACATCACATGAAGTTATCAGCATCAAAGTTGATATTTTTTTAAGTAGCTGTAAGCATCTCAAACAGTGGCGACGTACTGCAAGGGAGTGTGATTCCTTATTGGGAAAAATATACTTCAATGACCTACTTCACCACATCCCTGAATCCCATAACTACACAAATGACTATACTCTGACATTTATTAAAAAAAAAAAAAAGAGAGAGATGCTTCTGCATCAGGCTGTCTAAACAGCCTGACGTTACTACTGAAACTCATGAGAGAATAAGTGAAAGAAGTTTAGAACTTATAAATAAATTTGATATCCTGGGAGTGAAATGTGAGTCTGCAATGTGTACGTTTCTTACTTGCTATCTTGTAAATAAATAAAAAAAGAAACTTAAAGCTCGAAGGCACACCAAGACAGCCAAGAAATTTAAAGTGATCTGGCACACCTCTTGCCTGCTAGGCAGCAGAGGATTTAAAAATCTATACGAAGCACAGGCTCTCTCTCACCTTGAGTAAGTACTACTCTCTTGAATTGCTCGCCCCAATCCCATCTTCAACTTACGAAGAAAGTCGAGGATCACACAAAGTGACTTGTGTCTACCCTCGAGTTGACCTAGTTGGACCTATCAATTCTGCCGTTTCTATTTTTGAAGAGATGTAGGTAGACGTCCTGTTTTGTACAAGGCTGATACTTTACAGGTTTCCCACCTGACCCAACTTTATGGACAGTTAGAAAACAGTTAACTGCAGGTTCACGTAGACTGTACCAGTCTCATGAGCGATCCTTAAATGAACTGAGATATAATTGCTCTTGTACTGTGTTTTAGAGTATCTCGTTACTCATCCCCCGGCGATCCTTTACGGAGTGAGAGAGAGAGAGAGAGAGAGAGAGAGAGAGAGAGAGAGAGAGAGAGAGAGAGAGAGAGAGAGAGAGAGAGAGAGAGAGAAACTCAGACAAATGTAAACTCACACCTCTCACAACACTAATATAAAGAACAAACAAGCAGTTGTTTTCTTCAGTACCATCTCATCCTTAATAACACACACACACAAAAACTTGAGTATTTTCCATAGCGGCCAACATTATGTGAGAAATAATTTCCTCTGTAGACCTCTTCCCCGGACGTTAACGACTGCAGCGGTGCTTTTAAAAGTACCGCTTAATTTACAACGCGGCCATCGACCGCCCGTGTTCCATTTACAGTAGGGGATAAAGAAGCAATGTAAACATACTGACGTAATGTTGGTGGTACGGTCCCTGCTTCCTCTCTTCTCTTCTCTCTTCTCCTCTCTCTGTTTCTCTCTCTCTCTCTCTCTTTTCCCCCATTCCTCGCTATCAGACCATTATCTACGTCTTCTCCAGCACTTCTAACCTGGAGTCGATTTCCAAGGAGTCCGCTCCCTGACTAGGCCTCTCCTTTGCTTACTTGATCGACCAGGCTGTTGCTGCTAGCCGCGTGTAGTACAATGTATGCACCACAGCCCGGTTAACCAAGAAAAAAATTTAGGGACTTATTAAGTTCCCGCTTGAAGACAGCCAGCGGGGGTAGTTGATAATTTCAGTAATGCATGGAAGGTGTCTGCGAGTCTTGGACCCATTACTCTTATTGCGTTCTCTCTTCTACGTACCCCTGTCTTCTCACCATCCCTAACGTCCTGTGGGGAACGCTGACCCCCGGAACACCCTCCTAAGTAGGTAGACCCTCGCATACTTCTGTTCCCCATCTTTATTCGCAGCCCTCACCCCCAGTAAACACAACCCTCGTTCGCATATCCATATCCATTACCATCATATTCCTATCCATCAGCCTCATACCGCCTATCCAGCAACCTCTCTCTCAATCCACTTCTTTTCAGCGTCCAAACCAGACAACTTGCACAATGTGTTTTCCCTCAGTGTAAACCCCACTCATTCCCTTCGGTCTCATTAACTCCTCTCCATCCTTGTGCGCCCATTTTTTCTATCATCCAGCCAGTCTGTGCACCCTTCTCCAAACATCCAGTCAACAAGTGCACCCTGCCATCCAGCCAACCTGTGCACCCATTCTCTATCATCCAGACATAATGTGCACAACTTTAAAACCATCCAGCCAATTTGTGCACCCCTTTCCTCCCTGTGCACACATTCCCTACTATCCAGACATAATGTGCACTTCTTTAGTACTATCAGCCATCCTCTGCAACCCTTTCTTGCCATCCACTGAACCCTTCCCTGCCATCCACTGAACCCTTCCCTGCCATCCACTGAACCCTTCCCTGCCACCCAGCCATCCTCCGCAACCCTTCTCTGCCATCCAGCCATCCTCTGCAACCCTTCCCTGATCCAGCCATCCTTTGCAACTCTACCCTGCCATCCAGCCATCCTCTGCAACCCTTTCCTGCCACCCAGCCATCCTCTGCAGCCCTTCTCTGCCAACCAGCCATCCTCTGCAACCCTTCCCTGATCCAGCCATCCTTTGCAACTCTACCCTGCCATCCAGCCATCCTCTGCAACCCTTCCCTGCCACCCAGCCATCCTCTGCAACCCTTCCCTGCCATTCAGCCATCCTCTGCAACCCTTCCCTGCCATCCTCTGTAATCATGCCCTACCATCCAACCGTCCTCTGCAACCCTTCCCTGCCATCCAAATCATCCTCATCTCCTCCCCCCCCCACCACCACCTAGTGAACACCAGAGTCCCCTGCCTCCCCTACACTAGCACCCCCCCTCACAGCCACACACACACACACACACACACACACACAGTTAATAAGCTTGTTTCAGAATCATGTTCAGTAACAGAGGTGGACGCGCGCACTTTGTGACTAATGGAGTGAGGGAGGCCAAATCCCAGGGAGTGACTTCAAAGACATTGGGATCAAAGCAAAACTACGTTTCGCTCCGGGTTGAGCTCTACGCAGAACGAAACTTTGCTGGGAAATACCTGCCATCACACACACACACACACAAACACATACACACACACACACACACACACACACACACACACACACACACACACACACACACACACACACACATACACATACACACACACTGTGACGTTGGATCATGCCCAAGCCACACTCTGACGTTGGATCATGCCCAAGCCACACACTGACGTTGGATCATGCCCAAGCCACACTCTGACGTTGGATCATGCCCAAGCCACACACTGACGTTGGATCATGCCCAAGCCACACTCTGACGTTGGATCATGCCACACACTGACGTTGGATCATGCCCAAGCCACACTCTGACGTTGGATCATGCCCAAGCCACACTGTGACGTTGGATCATGCCCAAGCCACACACACTGACGGATCACGCCCAAGCCACACACTGACGTTGGATCATGCCCAAGCCACACTCTGACGTTGGATCATGCCCAAGCCACACTCTGACGCTGGATCATGCCCAATCCACACTCTGACGCTGGATCATGCCCAAGCCACACTGTGACGCTGGATCATGACCAAGCCACACTGTGACGTTGGATCATGCCCAAGCCACACTCTGACGTTGGATCCTGCCCAAGCCACACTCTGACGTTGGATCATGCCCAAGCCACACTCTGACGTTGGATCATGCCCAAGCCACACTGTGACGTTGGATCATGCCCAAGCCACACTGACGTTAGATCATGCCCAAGCCACACTGTGACGCTGGATCATGCCCAAGCCACACACTGTGACGATGGATCATGCCCAAGCCACACTGTGACGTTGGATCATGCCCAAGCCACACTGTGACGTTGGATCATGCCCAAGCCTCACTGTGACGTTAGATCATGCCCAAGCCACACACTGTGACGTTGGATCATGCCCAAGCCACACACTGTGACGTTGGATCATGCCCAAGCCACACACTGTGACGCTGGATCATGCCCAAGCCACACTGTGACGTTAGATCATGCCCAAGCCACACACTGTGACGCTGGATCACGCCCAAGACACACACTGTGACGTTAGATCATGCCCAAGCCACACACTGTGACGCTGGATCATGCCCAAGCCACACTGTGACGCTGGATCATGCCCAAGCCACACTGTGACGCTGGATCATGCCCAAGCCACACTGTGACGTTGGATCATGCCCAAGCCACACTATGACGTTGGATCATGCCCAAGCCACACACTGTGACGCTGGATCATGCCCAAGCCACACTGTGACGTTAGATGATGCCCAAGCCACACTGTGACGCTGGATCATGCCCAAGCCACACTGTGACGTTAGATCATGCCCAAGCCACACTGTGACGCTGGATCATGCCCAAGCCACACACTGTGACGTTAGATCATGCCCAAGCCACACACTGTGACGTTAGATCATGCCCAAGCCACACACTGTGACGTTGGATCATGCCCAAACCACACACTGTGACGTTGGATCATGCCCAAGCCACACACTGTGACGTTAGATCATGCCCAAGCTACACACTGTGACGTTGGATCATGCCCAAGCCACACACTGTGACGTTGGATCATGCCCAAGCCACACTGTGACGCTGGATCATGCCCAAGCCACACTGTGACGTTAGATCATGCCCAAGCCACACTGTGACGCTGGATCATGCCCAAGCCACACTGTGACGCTGGATCATGCCCAAGCCACACTGTGACGCTGGATCATGCCCAAGCCACACTGTGACGCTGGATCATGCCCAAGCCACACTGTGACGCTGGATCATGCCCAAGCCACACTGTGACGCTGGATCATGCCCAAGCCACACTGTGACGCTGGATCATGCCCAAGCCACACTGTGACGCTGGATCATGCCCAAGCCACACTGTGACGCTAGATCATGCCCAAGCCACACTGTGACGCTAGATCATGCCCAAGCCACACTGACGCTGGATCATGCCCAAGCCACACTGACGCTGGATCATGCCCAAGCCACACTGTGACGCTGGATCATGCCCAAGCCACACTGTGACGCTGGATCATGCCCAAGCCACACTGTGACGCTGGATCATGCCCAAGCCACACTGTGACGCTAGATCATGCCCAAGCCACACTGTGACGCTAGATCATGCCCAAGCCACACTGACGCTGGATCATGCCCAAGCCACACTGTGACGCTGGATCATGCCCAAGCCACACTGTGACGCTGGATCATGCCCAAGCCACACTGTGACGCTGGATCATGCCCAAGCCACACTGTGACGCTGGATCATGCACAAGCCACACTGTGACGCTGGATCATGCCCAAGCCACACTGTGACGCTGGATCATGCCCAAGCCACACTGTGACGCTGGATCATGCCCAAGCCACACTGTGACGCTGGATCATGCCCAAGCCACACTGTGACGCTGGATCATGCCCAAGCCACACTGTGACGCTGGATCATGCCGAAGTCACACTGTGACGCTGGATCATGCCCAAACCACACTGTGACGCTGGATCATGCCCAAACCACACTGTGACGCTGGATCATGCCCAAGCCACACTGTGACGCTGGATCATGCCCAAGCCACACTGTGACGCTGGATCATGCCCAAGCCACACTGTGACGCTGGATCATGCCCAAGCCACACTGTGACGCTGGATCATGCCCAAGCCACACTGTGACGCTGGATCATGCCCAAGCCACACTGTGACGCTGGATCATGCCCAAGTCACACTGTGACGCTGGATCATGCCCAAGCCACACTGTGACGCTGGATCATGCCCAAGCCACACTGTGACGCTGGATCATGCCCAAGCCACACTGTGACGCTGGATCATGCCCAAGCCACACTGTGACGCTGGATCATGCCCAAGTCACACTGTGACGCTGGATCATGCCCAAGCCACACTGTGACGCTGGATCATGCCCAAGCCACACTGTGACGCTGGATCATGCCCAAGCCACACTGTGACGCTGGATCATGCCCAAGCCACACTGTGACGCTGGATCATGCCCAAGCCACACTGTGACGCTGGATCATGCCCAAGCCACACTGTGACGCTGGATCATGCCCAAGCCACACTGTGACGCTGGATCATGCCCAAGCCACACTGTGACGCTGGATCATGCCCAAGCCACACTGTGACGCTGGATCATGCCCAAGCCACACTCTGACGTTGGATCATGCCCAAGCCACACTCTGACGTTGGATCATGCCCAAGCCACACTGTGACGTTGGATCATGCCCAAGCCACACTGTGACGTTAGATCATGCCCAAGCCACACTGTGACGCTGGATCATGCCCAAGCCACACACTGTGACGATGGATCATGCCCAAGCCACACTGTGACGTTGGATCATGCCCAAGCCACACTGTGACGTTGGATCATGCCCAAGCCTCACTGTGACGTTAGATCATGCCCAAGCCACACACTGTGACGTTGGATCATGCCCAAGCCACACACTGTGACGTTGGATCATGCCCAAGCCACACACTGTGACGCTGGATCATGCCCAAGCCACACTGTGACGTTAGATCATGCCCAAGCCACACACTGTGACGCTGGATCACGCCCAAGACACACACTGTGACGTTAGATCATGCCCAAGCCACACACTGTGACGCTGGATCATGCCCAAGCCACACTGTGACGCTGGATCATGCCCAAGCCACACTGTGACGCTGGATCATGCCCAAGCCACACTGTGACGTTGGATCATGCCCAAGCCACACTATGACGTTGGATCATGCCCAAGCCACACACTGTGACGCTGGATCATGCCCAAGCCACACTGTGACGTTAGATGATGCCCAAGCCACACTGTGACGCTGGATCATGCCCAAGCCACACTGTGACGTTAGATCATGCCCAAGCCACACTGTGACGCTGGATCATGCCCAAGCCACACACTGTGACGTTAGATCATGCCCAAGCCACACACTGTGACGTTAGATCATGCCCAAGCCACACACTGTGACGTTGGATCATGCCCAAACCACACACTGTGACGTTGGATCATGCCCAAGCCACACACTGTGACGTTAGATCATGCCCAAGCTACACACTGTGACGTTGGATCATGCCCAAGCCACACACTGTGACGTTGGATCATGCCCAAGCCACACTGTGACGCTGGATCATGCCCAAGCCACACTGTGACGTTAGATCATGCCCAAGCCACACTGTGACGCTGGATCATGCCCAAGCCACACTGTGACGCTGGATCATGCCCAAGCCACACTGTGACGCTGGATCATGCCCAAGCCACACTGTGACGCTGGATCATGCCCAAGCCACACTGTGACGCTGGATCATGCCCAAGCCACACTGTGACGCTGGATCATGCCCAAGCCACACTGTGACGCTGGATCATGCCCAAGCCACACTGTGACGCTGGATCATGCCCAAGCCACACTGTGACGCTAGATCATGCCCAAGCCACACTGTGACGCTAGATCATGCCCAAGCCACACTGACGCTGGATCATGCCCAAGCCACACTGACGCTGGATCATGCCCAAGCCACACTGTGACGCTGGATCATGCCCAAGCCACACTGTGACGCTGGATCATGCCCAAGCCACACTGTGACGCTGGATCATGCCCAAGCCACACTGTGACGCTAGATCATGCCCAAGCCACACTGTGACGCTAGATCATGCCCAAGCCACACTGACGCTGGATCATGCCCAAGCCACACTGTGACGCTGGATCATGCCCAAGCCACACTGTGACGCTGGATCATGCCCAAGCCACACTGTGACGCTGGATCATGCCCAAGCCACACTGTGACGCTGGATCATGCACAAGCCACACTGTGACGCTGGATCATGCCCAAGCCACACTGTGACGCTGGATCATGCCCAAGCCACACTGTGACGCTGGATCATGCCCAAGCCACACTGTGACGCTGGATCATGCCCAAGCCACACTGTGACGCTGGATCATGCCCAAGCCACACTGTGACGCTGGATCATGCCGAAGTCACACTGTGACGCTGGATCATGCCCAAACCACACTGTGACGCTGGATCATGCCCAAACCACACTGTGACGCTGGATCATGCCCAAGCCACACTGTGACGCTGGATCATGCCCAAGCCACACTGTGACGCTGGATCATGCCCAAGCCACACTGTGACGCTGGATCATGCCCAAGCCACACTGTGACGCTGGATCATGCCCAAGCCACACTGTGACGCTGGATCATGCCCAAGCCACACTGTGACGCTGGATCATGCCCAAGCCACACTGTGACGCTGGATCATGCCCAAGTCACACTGTGACGCTGGATCATGCCCAAGTCACACTGTGACGCTGGATCATGCCCAAGCCACACTGTGACGCTGGATCATGCCCAAGCCACACTGTGACGCTGGATCATGCCCAAGCCACACTGTGACGCTGGATCATGCCCAAGCCACACTGTGACGCTGGATCATGCCCAAGTCACACTGTGACGCTGGATCATGCCCAAGCCACACTGTGACGCTGGATCATGCCCAAGCCACACTGTGACGCTGGATCATGCCCAAGCCACACTGTGACGCTGGATCATGCCCAAGCCACACTGTGACGCTGGATCATGCCCAAGCCACACTGTGACGCTGGATCATGCCCAAGCCACACTGTGACGCTGGATCATGCCCAAGCCACACTGTGACGCTGGATCATGCCCAAGCCACACTGTGACGCTGGATCATGCCCAAGCCACACTGTGACGCTGGATCATGCCCAAGCCACCGGGTGGCTTGCTCCCAAGTTATACATATTTTTAATCCTACTCTGACTTGCAGTACGAAACAAATTTTTATACTCGGAGATTTTACAAGTTAAACAATGTGAAAGTTGATTACTCGAGCCTTGTTTGTATGATGCAGTGCTATCATACACAGCCGTGCTATCATACACAGCCGTGCTACCATACACACACAGCCGTGCTATCATACACAGCCGTGCTATCATACACAGCCGTGCTACCATACACACACAGCCGTGCTATCATACACAGCCGTGCTATCATACACAGCCGTGCTATCATACACAACCGTGCTATCATACACACACAGCCGTGCTATCATACACACACAGCCGTGCTATCATCCACAGCCGTGCTATCATGCACACACAACCGTACTATCATACACAGCCGTGCTATCATACACACACAGCCGTGCTATCATACACACACAACCGTACTATCATACACAGCCGTGCTATCATATACAGCCGTGCTATTATACACACAGCCGTGTTATCATACACAGCCGTGCTATCACACACAGCCGTGCTATCATACACACAGCAGTGCTATCATACACACAGCAGTGCTATCATACACACAGCAGTGCTATCATACACACAGCAGTGCTATCATACACACTGCAGTGCTATCATACACAGCCGTGCTATCATACACACAGCCGTGCTATCATACACAGCCGTGCTATCATACACACACAGCCGTGCTATCACACACACACACACACACACACAGCCGTGCAATCACATTTACAGTCAGGTTAACTATTACAGCCGTTCTAACATTCCCGGACATGCTAGCTAACACCATTCTCTCCATCTTGTAAAATCTGAGAGAGACTAGGCCTCGTCTACCTTTTACAAGATGATACCAGGGCTGTGAGAATCAGAGTAATGATATGTCCAGCCCATTTCCATAGTCTGTTTTTCTTGTGATGCTGTTAAATGACCAGGGTGTCCTAAAATAACAAGGGCAGCTAGGGCCATAGGTCCTCTTTCCTAGCTCACCACAGAGGGGTGCCTAGGCTCAGCAAGCAGAGAAAACCAGTCAGAGACAATGGCAGGCCTAGTATTTCCAAAACGCCACTCGGAGTGATGGGCTGTTTCTCTCTAATGATGAATACGAGTCTGGCCCGGCCATGGGCCAGACTCGTCCCATGGACCATGGGAACCGTAGATTCACAGTCCTACTGTAGTAATGTACTGAAGGTGGGGGCTGGGCCTCTTATAACCAGAGGTCAAAGAGAATTATGTAGATTCTGAGTCAGATGACGCTGAGGAACCGATCAGAGAATAGATGGTTGAGACTGAGATGGAGGGTCTTGCGAGATCTAGAAGCCACATCTGAAACCAGTGCTGAAAGAACGGTGGAGACAGAGGGGTCCATCAGGGAGAGTTCATATTAAATAAGTATACCTCTTTTACCAATATATATTATCCCCCTAGTTCCCTATCAGATGATTGTATAACCTTCCCGTAATACTGCATCAACTACTCCCCGGTGATCTTCCAGTAAGTGTTAAAGTATCCAATAATAAAGTGTATATGCACCAGGCTTTTAGTAACAGTGAAATATGTTACTGGGTTTCCCTCATAATTCATTTAGCCCTTATCCCAATATTTTCTTTGATTTTATTTGGGTAGCACTTAATAAATAAGAGAAAAAGTGGTGAAGTGCTATCAGTAGGCGAGGAGAAAGTGTCACACTAACCTGTAGATTCGGTGTTAATAAGAGAGTCTACCAAGGGATGAAAATGAGTTTTTCACTCACAAACTAAATTATTTTCACTATCTTATTCCCCCTCACTACATTTATTACCAATGGAGCAATCTCTTAAATGCTCCACTGAATACATCACAAAACACGCACAAACGCCTCCAAGAGCGCATAAGTCTCTCTCAATGTTCAGCATGCATGCACTGGAAGGTCTCAAAAGGCAAGGTTTGAAGTGTGTTGGAGAAGCCAGGTGCTCCTCTGCCCCACCACTGTTGACGCTCTTCAACTATCACAGACGTAATTCAATTGGCCACGCAATCTTCCTCCTGTTTTCCTGGCAGGTACAGAGGTGGTTGGAGGAGAATGAGGGGAAGGGAAGAGTGAAGGGAACGGAAGAGAGGAGTCGGGAAGCAGAGTGGAGTTGGAGAGTGAGGAAAATGGGATTGAGAGAAGTGTGTGTTGAAAGGGGGAATGATTAGGGTTGTGGGCGAGGGAATGTGAGAGAGGGTGCGTGGGAGAGAAGGATGTAGGAGGGAAAGGGTAATATGGAAGAGGTAGGAGAGAGGTGTGGGGGAGGGGCGATGAGGGAGAGGGGCGATGTGGGAGAGAGGGAGGGGGGCGATGTGGGAGAGAGGGAGGGGGGCGATGTGGGAGGGGGGCGATGTGGGAGAGAGGCGATGTGGGAGTGAGGCGATGTGGGAGAGAGGCGATGTGGGAGAGAGGCGAAGTGGGAGAGGGGCGATGTGGGAGAGGGGCGATGTGGGAGAGGGGCGACGTGGGAGAGAGGGAGAGGGGCGATGTGGGAGAGAGGGAGAGGGGCGATGTGGGAGAGTGGGAAAAGGGTGATGTGGGAGAGAGGATGTGGGAGAGAGGGACAGGGGCGATGTGGGAGAGGTATCAGAGAGGTGGGTGTGGGAGAGAGGAGGGTGTGGGAGAGAATGAGCGAGGACAGTGGAGAGAAATAAAGTAGAGAGAGAAGCGAGAGGTACAAAATATCGGGGGCGATGGGATGAACTGAGGAAGGAGAAGGTGGAGAGAATGCGAAGAGTGAAGAAGGGACTTGGTGATAAAGATGATGGTATGACAGAAGGATGAAATCAAGATTAGAAGTGTAAAGAAAGGAAGCTGAAGTTACTAAATGATAGATTAGGTAAAGATGGAAATAGATGAGATGGGAATAACTGGGCAGAAACGATTGGGGGCAAGAATGGTTGTGGGTTGTAATGCTGTGTTCTGAAATATCGTGGGCACGGAGAAACATAAAATATATATATCGTCATACCCACACGTGTGGGTATTATGCCTCTACATCGAACTGGGATGTGTTCGCGGTTGAAAGTGGGCGAGAAGATTGACGAGCTGGTAACGGTGGAGGTGACTGAGGGGAAGAAGAATATAGAGGTTGGTGCCATCATTAAAATGCTGCAAGAATACCACCACACTCCGGCTGACTTTGAAACACTATGAAGTTTCGGAAAATATGCAAGATTTGCTGCAACTAAATAATGATAACTTATAAAAGCAGGTATACTAGTATATTTAAACAGTCCAGGATGTACGTGATACTTCTTGTGACTCGTCAGGTATTCAGTATATCAATGATAGTATATAAGATCGACAAAGTTGATATGTAAGAAAAATGTGCAACAATTGGGTATCTTCACTGCCAGAAAGTTTCGCCTGTGACGCATCTTCAGTAAAATGTAAGCGAAAATAACACTGGAGTCAGTAGATGAAGTATTACTGTGGTGGTAAGTCCCTCGATCTTGACAGGTGGTGGTAAGTTCCTCAGCTAAGGGACTGATGACGTATAAATTAATTCTACTGTCTCCAGTGTTATTTTTCATTGTATGCGACTGAAGAAGCCTCCTGTGCAGGCAAACGTTTCAGTAATAAAGATACTCAAGTGTTGCACATTCTTTTTTTATTAATTAACTATTCGGACAGTAACGTATACTGTTTTTATGTTAACAAGTTTATGCACAGGACGAGTGGCGCCACCTAAGAAACTCTTCCCCTGAGACAATCTAAATATACAAATAACCAGCACACAGGAGAGAAAATCTTATGACGACGTTTCGGTCCGATCATTTATAAATATGACTTGGACCATTAACAAGTACGACTTGTAAATGGTCCAAGTCGGACTGAAACATCGTCCAAAGCTTCTTTTTCCTGTGTGGGTTATTTGTGTATTATTCCAGACACAGTACTGTATGTTGTTCTTTACAGAGTCTAAACTCATTCCTTGATAGAGGCAGCCCTCGGCTCACAGATACATCAAAGTGAACAAGCTAATCTTGACTCCTTGCTCCAAAAAGCACAAAAAATTGTATTGCATGATAAAAGGCCTAAAAGTCACAACAAGTCCAGGACTGTTTCTCAGCCTGTGAGCTACACTGGTGCTCGTCGAGGTCACCCATAACCCATCCCCATCACCCCCACATTTTGCCCCATAACCCTCCACTCAAGCCCCATAACTCCACTCTGGCAACCTTCATGCCACCCCAACACATGATCTGGTAGTGTCACAAGAATGACAGCCCCTTCGTAAACAGGATCCGCCCCAATCTATCCTATTTGAATTCCCCCTCTATCCCTCTCCCTCGCTCCCTCTCCCTTCCGATGCATCCATCACAAACCTGTCAGGTCAAGTGAAAGGCAAAGAACAGGCCGGTAGAAGAGGGTCAGGCCAGGCGAATGGGAAAGAGCTGACCTGTCGAAGAGGGTCAGGTCAGGTAAATGGGAGACACCAAACGTACTGAAGAGGGTCAGGTATCAGATATGTGGAAAAGGGTCAGGTCATGTGCTAAAAATAGGTCACGCGACCATGGGCGTACTAGAAGATAGAGCAGGATGCGAATATTAAGAAGATATAGTAGAATGCTTGAACAAATCAAAGAAAAGTTACTTGAGAATCAGGGACTTCGATGCAGGTAGAGAGATCTTGATCTTAACAATCAGAGTTGCCCTCCCTCTTCCTCGGAGCAAATCTGATTACCTACCATCCTGGGAGCTCCATAACTCCAATGGCTTCAGTGCTTCCCCACGAAAATAAATTGTGGAGATATACTGTAATAACCCTGACCTGTCTAAGAGAGCCAGTGTGATTATCCCCTTGCTGCCGGGTGAGGGAGAAAAGGGGGTGGAACTGCCTTGCTCCACCATACTATAGTGCCATGTCTACACCTGCCTGGCACGTGGCAGCTACAACATTAGGGCATGAAACCTATTTGTTACCATACATCAGAAAATTTGACGAGTTTTATAAATATCACAGTGACTGATGTACATCCTGATGATACATCCGTTCTGCCTTTACCTGGTGTTCTGAATAACACTCGCCTGTGTCAGTCATCTGGCAACAGTGCCCCTGTATGGTGGGTTGTTTGTCTGGAGGCTCAGATTCATGTTTAAGATCCAGAGAACAACCTCGGCTGATCGTGTTTCCTCCATCAGGGGAGCTCGGGTTAGTATTGCTCCCTGAATGTACTGAGAGAATATATGGCACCTCTATATATCATGTGCTCTACGTCTCTCTGGGTCGGCGAATTAAGTACCGAGACTCGTTTAAGTGTTCATTGGACATCTTGGCCCTATGCTGGAATCCACACACCTGGAGTGTACCTGATTTCGAGGATATTGTCGGCAAACATGCTAAGTGAATGTTAACGATAATGACTGATGATATTCGAATATGGAGACAGCTCATCATTTTGCAGCACGTAACTGGGCATTCTGTCTTGATCTCACCACAGTTTCAAAACATCAACCCTCAGGTACAACCAATACCCCTGAGGGGTCTGGTAAAATTAATTTCTGTCCTTATTTTGTTCACTAAACATAATGCAATCCACAATTTGTGCAAGGCAGGACCTGGCTGGTATATACGGTGTTGGAATAGGGCAAGTGAATGATTAATCTTTATAAGTGGTCAACGTGTCTCGGTTCTTAGTGTCTGATGAATCTTCAGCCTGGTAATGAACTAGGAGCCAGGTGTCCAAACATCATACTGGTAAATATAGAGTATCCAGAGTACAAATTTTATATATAGATTTAACAGCCTTCTGAAGAGGAAGTGTTCATCACATCCTTAACAGAGCTTTTGAAGAGGCTGGTAGAGACTGTGTGTGAATACACACACTAAATAGCCAGGTCAGTCAAGAATATACATACATACAGTCCTCCAAATAATAATAATAACAGTAGTACGAAATACAGTGCGAAGTCCTTAGTCTGCACTCTAAAGGATGAGTGAGCATGTTACAGTCCGGAGAGCCATGCGAACTGTGATGGCTGAGCACTTCTGCCATTCATCATTTGAATGAATGATTGATGCATTTTCTTTTTTTTTTGGGGGGGGGGGATGGGTCACTACCTCGGTGAGAGACCCGCGGCGTGTTAAAAATAGGATCCAGAAAAGTCTAGGAGCCAGAGAAAGGCAGATCTAATAAAGGTTTCTAGGACGGTTGAGTTACAATGTTAGAAAACTAAAAGAAGACCATCATCGTCTTGGAAAAATCGTCAGTCGAAGTGACCGTCCAGGAACAAGTGAGAGATCTTGTCACGTTTAGAACAGGTCATCAATTCTGCAAAATGTCAGACCGGACCAATATTCGAGAAAAGTCAAAAATCTTATCTCCGAAAGCCAGTCCCGGTTACCCCATCTGTGGGAGCTCAGGCAAGATTACCATGAAGAGTACAGGTCAGGCAAGGTCACTGTGACGGGAACAGGCCACCTTAACAGGAACAGGTCAGGCAAGGCCGCCACAACAGGAACAGGTCAGGCAAGGCCGCCACAACAAGAACAGGTCAGGCAAGGTCACCACGAATAAAAAGATGAACGTGAGTCAGCAAGCGTTAAGGAAACCTCTTGCACCTCTAAAGATGATAATTCCTCTTTTCTTACCATAACTGGTCAACCCACATTACCACCACTCCTTAGCTCTCATTCTCCCAGACACGTCTGAGCTTTGCTCAGACCTCAGGAACACAACTGTCCTCAAAGATCTGGTAAGTTATATCATGAATTAAGGAAAGATCCTGGACTTCTTACGAAAGCAGACAAAGTAAATGCGATAGTAATTATGGACAAGGTAGATTATAGGGAAAAATAATATTTTAGAAAACGGGGGAACTGACGTTCCTTAAATTCTCCTAACCCCACCCCCCTCAACACTCATCATTCTGGTATAAACCTTGGTAATAAATACTGAAAAATTGGTTTAGAAAGATACACGAAGCAGACACTAGGACATAGAAAACGTATCGGTCCTGGGACCTTCATCAGGTCCCAGGACCGAAACGTTTTTTAATACATGTCCCAGTGTTTGCTCACGCGTGTTTCTAAACCAGTGATCCTTCTCGGTAACTCCCTCTGGACTTCAAAATAAAATCTTCCTAAAAGACTAAGATATATATCTTACTTCAAATACGAAAACGAATTTTTTTATATATAAAAACTAATTTCTTCACTCCAAGCTAAACTCTCAAACTAACTGTTAAATGACCCCCGTTTAACGCTACAAACTTTGGATAATTTACCTGGAAACTTTTCCTGAAAAGAAGCTCAACTTTCTCTTGCCAGAGTTAGGGTCACCTTTTCACTGATATTTCTGGAAATTTAGAACCCCTCTCCCCCTTAACTGACCAATTATTTTTTAATACCGAAATTCAGTATTGTTAATACTAACTAAATTTAGGCTGGCAGATAGTTTTGGCACGATTAAGCTATATCATGATATTGTCAGGAAGGTTAGTAGAGCTTGCCGAGTTAATTTTGGTTCAGTATTGAAAATTTGCATGCCATGTTATTTAAACAAACCCTCTCTCCAGGTACATGCCTTGTTATTTAATGTGAATATGCTTATTATATGCAGAGCAAGAGAAATATTTACAAACATCTATTACAGACCAGATGAGTCTCCAATGTACGAGCTTCGGGGGACAGTGCGTAGTACAATACACACCAAGCCAGGCCGCACAACTCTGGTGCCCGGTGTACTGCTTCAGGGCAAGTGGTGTTAGGCAGTGGTCAGTTTTTTCATTGCCACTCCTGTATTTATTGGTCCATGAGAGGTATCAGAATGCTTATAATTCGCAGAACAAAAGAAATATTTATGAAAAATTATCTCGGAGCCTCCTTCAGAGCCAAGACACTGTACCTCCCAACCTCCAGGATTCAAGTCCGGCTAAGCATTTCCCTTGAATCCCTTCATAAATGTTCCTTTCCTTACACTTCAACAACACGTTAAATTATAAAAACAACTTGCCTCTTCACTTCTATTTAACACGTGGGATGTCCAAGCCCCTCTTGCACAAAACCTCTTTCCACCCCAGATTTATGAACCCCGCTAGTCATCTTACTTGGCTGCATTATCTTTAAATGTCCAACCCACATCAACACCCTCTCCTCAGTCCTCTGAATAATACTTTTGGTAAAACCCACCATTTACTAATCTTCAAACTCCGAATTCTCTGTTTAACATTCACACCACATCTTGCCATCAAACATATCACTACTGCCTTCAGCCTCCTTGCTGCTACGTTTAAAACCCATGCTTCACACCCATACCACATAATTGGTGCCACTATACCTTGGTACATTTCCGTTCTGCCTCCATGAATATTTCTTTTTTTAACTCCACAGATGGCTCAGTGCACCCCCACCCATTTTCCCCTGCTCATTTCTATGGTTCGCCTTATATTTCAAAGACATGTCTGTCGAGAAATGCACTCCCAAATAAATGGACACTTCTACTTCCTCTATACTCCTTGTTTTTCCAGTCTGATATCCAATCTTTCATCATTACCTGGATTTTTGTTACACTCATCACCTTGCTCTGTCCTGTGTATCGTTTAAAAATAGTCTACTAAATGTTGCAACTTCTCTTCAGAATCTTCCAAAAGAACAGTGTCATCGGCAAAAAGAAACTGCGTCAACTTCCTCCACAAACACACACAATATATATATATATATATATATATATATATATATATATATATATATATATATATATATATATATATATATATATATAATATATATATATATCGAATATTGTGAATTCATTATTAACAACTGTAGTGTCGTTAATTTTATTAATTTTTTATCGTCCTCATCATTCACTAAACCCCTCGCCACAATCATTATACATTTACCATCATTTTAAAATGCTATCCCTTTCCTCTCCCCCCTCCCCTTTAATCTCCAGCCCCTCCCCACCTCTTTTTTTCCACCCCTTCCCCTAATCATTACATCCTTTCCCTCTTTTTAATTCCCCTTTTTAAGCTCTCCCTGGTGGCTGGTCGAGGCGCCGCTTTACATTAATGTGTTGACCCTGGCCATTATCTGATTGTCATAAATTTCTGTCCATTGATTAACCACAACAAACATTAATACATTATCCGGAGCTCTGGAATTTCTCGAGAGGTCGATTGTGAACACTCATTATTAAGGGGGGAGGGGAGGGAGCTAACGTCGGGGCGGGGGGAGGTTAAACGAAATGAGGGAAGTGTACTAACTTGGGTTAAATGAGAGAAGAATAATAACTGGGAGACAGAGCGTTAAACGAGGGAAGAGTATTAACTTAGTGGGGGAGGCTTAAACGAGGGGAGAGGCTAAATGGGGGGACATTAAGGAGGGGAGAGGATACACCGGGGGGGGAGAAATTAACGAATAGAGTGCCAACGTGGTGGATGGGGATTAAATCCCCCCACACTCTTTTCTTCTACTCATATGCCCATTCACCGTCTTTCCCCATCCATCACTCAAGCCACCCATCATCCTACCCACCCGCCAGCTTTGAAGCCCATCCAGCCACTAGATCACCCGAACGTCCACGGGCCGTCTACCTACCTCCTTCCCCACCCACTTTTTCGTCCGCCTGCATAAGAAACTCCCACCCGCCTACTTACCCACCCGCCCATGAGCAGAAGACGGTAACCTGCCGCCCCGTTGTTGGCAGCTGGAGCCCTAGCAGCTGGAGCCCTGGCAGCTAGAGCCCTGGCAACTGGCCCAGACGATAGGATGAAGCAGCAGGAGTCAACAGCCCAGAAGTACCTCCCTGAAACTCACTGACAGAGAAATCATGGCCACCACAATGGCCCCTTGTGGCCACGTCATTAGTAGGGGGAGGGGGACAGGGAGATCCGGTGTTTGGTGGGGTTGAGAGGATTGGGGCAGGGAGAGGAGCCGGCCAGAGAGTGTGAATGAACAGGGAGAGCACGGAAAGGGGACGAAGGGGAAGGAGAGAGCCAGCAGAGGTTAGGCATGGGATGATAATAATAATAATAATAATAATATTTTTTCTACAAGTACATCATATAACTTATACAGGCAAAGCTATCATCAATGATATATAGAAAGCCCCTGGTTAGGCAGAGCATTTCGGGCAAATTAGGTTTTGTCCCCAGGATGCGACCCACACCAGTCGATTATCACCCAAGTACCTATTTACTGCTAGCTGAACAGGGACAGCAGGTGTCTTAAGGAAACACGTCCTAATGTCTCCACCCGTACCGAACAATGGATCTCAATGCATGAGCTGAGTGCGTAGGAAGAGGATTGGGAAGAGGATGGAGGAAGTAAAAATGGGAATCCAGTAGAGAAAACATTGAGGGAGAAACGTAGAGAGGGGAGAATGCATAACAACCTTATAATACTTGTCTCAGTCAGCAGATGAGCAAACGCACCCATCTGCAGATGACCGTCGATTAAATGTGTCCTGCCCTCAGTCTGCAGGGAATCGTCTTAAAGTAGTTATCCTTGTAGAATTAGGAGTGTCAAACACCAAGGCTCTGC
>NC_091324.1:7246379-7248879 GCF_038502225.1 Cherax quadricarinatus
TCACTTAAGAGCTTCTTCACCTCCTCCTCAGTTGTTCGTATGTCATCCAACACTTGTTGGTATATTCCCTCTTGAAGTTCCCTTCTGTGCTGTCTTCCCACAGCCCTTCCTGTCTCTACTGTAAAAACTTCCTTAAATCTCCTGTTCAGCTCCTCACATACCTCCTGATCATTTCTGAGTTCTCCACCTTCTGTCCTTAATCTGATCACCTGGTCTTTGACTGTTGTCTTCCTCCTGATGTGGCTATACAACAGTTTCGGGTCAGTCTTGAATCTCGATGCTATGTCATTTTCATACTGTCGCTGGGCCTCCCTCCTTACCTGTGCGTACTCATTCCTGGCTCTGCGACTGATCTCCCTATTTTCGTGTGTTCTCTGCCTTCTGCACTTTTTCCATTCTCTATTGCATTTTGTTTTTGCCTCCTTACACCGTCGGGTAAACCAGGGGCTCGTTCTGGTCTTCCCGTTGTTACTGTTGCCCTTGGAAATAAACCTTTCCACTGCCTCCTTGCATTTTGTTGTTATATATTCCATCATTTCATTTACTGGCTTTCCTGCCAGTTCTCTGTCCCACTGGACCTCCTGCAGGAAGTTCTTCAACCCTATGTAGTCCCCTCTTTTATAGTCAGGCTTTTCCCATTCAACTCCTGTTATTCTCTCCACTTGCAGCTCTACTATGTATTCAAAGCACAGAGCCACGTGGTCGCTAGCTCCTAGGGGACTCTCATACGTGATGTCCTCAATATCTGAGCTGCCCAGGGTGAACACAAGGTCCAATCTTGCTGGTTCATCCTCCCCTCTCACTCTGGTAGTGTCCTTAACATGTTGGTGCATGAGGTTTTCCAGCACCACGTCTAACATCCTGGCTCTCCATGTTTCGGGACCCCCATGTGGCTCCAGGTTTTCCCAGTCAATCTCCCTGTGGTTGAAATCCCCCATAACCAGCAACTTTGCTCTGCTGGAGTGAGCTCTTCTTGCCACCTCAGCAAGTGTGTCCACCATTGCTCTGTTGCTCTCTTCATATTCCTCTCTTGGCCTCCTGCAGTTCTGTGGCGGATTATACATCACTACAATGACCACTTTGTGTTCCCCAGACTGAAGTGTACCTGCTATGTAGTCTCTTTCTCCCGTCTCATCTATTCCTTCCATTTTCTCGAATTTCCATCTGTTTTTTACGAGCAGAGCAACCCCACCTCCCCCCTTGCCCCTTCTATCTTTCCTCATGATCTGGTATCCTGGTGGGAAGACTGCATCTGTTATTGTCTCCATGAGTTTTGTTTCTGTAACTGCTATGATGTCTGGGGACTTCTCATTGATTCTTTCTTGCCATTCCTCATGTTTATTCGTTAATCCATCTGCATTTGTGTACCAAACCTTCAACTTCTGTTCTAATACTGTAACTGTGGTGCGGGGGGTGGAAACAGAGGGATCGGTGTGTGATGGTTGGTTTGGATTGTTCAGTTTCCTTGGGGGTGTCGTGGCTGGAGTCCTTCTGCAGGTGTTTCTGGGGGGTGCACTTGCCCTTCCATTTGATCCTGGATTATTCTGCTCTCCTTTTTCATTTCCTCCCATTTCTCCTTTCGTTTTTGAACTCTCTCTTTCATTGTCTTCCTTTCGTCCTGTGTTCTGTCTCGATCGAGGTACACACTCCGGAACTCCTGCTTGCCTCTCAGCCGTGCTTTCTCCTGCAGGATCATGGTTCGGGTTGATTCTGCCTTGAAAATTACTTTGAGAGGCCGATTCCTTTTCTTTGTGAACCACCCAATTCTCCGAAAATTTGCCACCTGGGTCATGTCCCCCTCGCCTATCACCTTCATGATATCTTCAATCGCTTTTTTCTCCTCCTGCTTTCTTTCATCATAAGTTTCCCCTTTAGCTTCGTCTAGCCCATAGACAAACACGGATCTTTCCCTTTCCACCTCCCACTGTGACTCCCATTGCATCCTCTGACGTGTTTTAGTTCCTTCCCGTGGAGTGTTCCTTCCTTCAGTCCCTTCCCTAGTTATTGCCCCTATGCTTCTTGGTTCTTCTTGGTTGTGTGTGTGTGTGTGTGTGTGTGTGTGTGTGTGTGTGTGTGTGTGTGTGTGTGTGTGTGTGTGTGTGTGTGTGTGTGTGTCTGTCGTGCCGAATGAGTAGAACTTGCGATTTTGGCTTAAAAATCAATGTTCTTCTTGCTGAATAAGCCTTGAAAATTTGTGTATGCAATAATTTCTTAACGAAAAAAAATGTTTCAGTGTGTTTATTTTATTATTGTTGGATTAGTTGGATTAGGCTAAATTAAATTGAGCTTGTTATAATAAGGTTAGGTAAGTTTTCTAAGGTTCTTTTGGTACAAATTTATTAATTTTTACATTAATATAAATGAAAAATTATATCTTTAAACGTAAAAGAGAAAATTTTAGAAAGGACTTAATTTTAAATGAGTTTTTGCTGTCTAGTTTTACCTATTCGGAACGATATATATACATAAATATAAAATCATCTTTCGTTTTTCACCAAAA
>NC_091324.1:7253879-7283879 GCF_038502225.1 Cherax quadricarinatus
GCAGGTTTCACTTTTGACCAAAGAAGCCGGAGGCAGGAAGAACGTATCGGCAATAAAGAGGCCTAAATGTTGCAACAAGTGTCTAACTCGTCTAAAGGCACTGCAGTAGACCCACCTCCAGACCAGGCCTCCTGGCTGATGACCTCGTGAACCAGGCTGTTGGTGCTAGCAGCAAGCAGTTTAACGTAGGCACCACAGCCATATAGATCACGGTATGGCTGGAGGAACTTATCCAGTTCTGTTTTGAAGACAATAAAGGGGTCCTACTTAGCTTATATCAGCAAAAGCTGGACTAGCTTTTGCTGATATAAGCTTCATGCGCTCTTTACATTAAAGACCAATTAAGCTTCAATGAACACAGTAATTAAGCTTAAGTGAATAGTGTCTTAGTCATTTGCGCCTTGAGCAGAAACCCGTTTATTAAAAATAATATGTATATATGTAGTGGAAAGGTAAAGCAACTAAGGTTTGATCCAAGGAAGGTGAGAGTAGCTTAAATTCCTTAGATCAAGAGCTCTTCAGCATCAACCCCCCCCCCCCTCCATCGAAAGCTAGTTTAGCTTTACGAATTTTGGGAATTCTTCATTTCTCTGTATAGACTTAATCCATTTAGCTTTAATACAAGTAATTTATTTTACGTATAAAGCAATTATAGCTTTAATGTAAAAGTAAGAGCTAAAGAAATTATAGCTTTATCTATTTTACAGCTAAAACATTTCTAGCTTTAATGTGGATGAACTGCAGCTAAAATCATTTCAACGAGCAGTAAGTCTTAATACTGTGGCTGAAAACATTCAATAATAAA
Organism: Cherax quadricarinatus; assembly: GCF_038502225.1. Taxonomy (NCBI): domain Eukaryota; kingdom Metazoa; phylum Arthropoda; class Malacostraca; order Decapoda; family Parastacidae; genus Cherax; species Cherax quadricarinatus. The sequence continues at coordinate 7,254,685 of NC_091324.1, forward strand.
GGACACTTTAGAGAACGTTAGACGTTTCGGTCCCTCCTGAACCATTGTCAAGTGCCAACAGATGTTACTTAACTATGAACCAGGACGGACCGAAACGTCGTTTAAAGTTCCCCTAGAAAGTACGGAGAAGGGAGGGTTTATAAAGGAGCAATGGACCGGTTGTGTAGGGGTTATAAGTAGCAATGGACCGGTTGTGTAGGGGTGTAAAGGCGCAATGGACCGGTTGTGTAGGGGTGTAAAGGCGCAATGGATCGGTTGTGCAGGGGTGTAAAGGAGCAATGGATCGGTTGTGCAGGGGTGTAAAGGAGCAATGGACCGATTGTTTAAGGGTGTAAAGGAGCAATGGACCGGTTGTGTAGGGGTGTAAAGGCGCAATGGACCGGTTGTGTAGGGGGGTGTAAAAGGAGCAATGGACCGATTGTGTAGGGGGGTGTAAAGGAGCAATGGACTGGTTGTGCAGGGGTGTAAAGGAGCAATGGACCGGTTATGTAGGGGGTATAAAGGAGCAATTGACTGGTTGTGTAGCGCCCAGTCGTTCCACTTGCAGGTAATCTTGAAACGTTGCATTCAAGACACACACACACACACACACACACACACACACACACACACACACACACACACACACACACACACACACACACACACACACAAACTTGTGTATTGTTCCAGCCACGGTGCAGTGATTGTTATTCTTAAAGAAAGCAGCAAATATCAAAATTAAGAAGCTCCTTTGATAAGTGGTAAGTAAGAAACACTTGCAAGGTGTTTAGGAAGGATGTATGTTCCTACCATGTCATAATATACGCTCAGTGTTGACCAACTGTTGAATACATAAATGACATAGTCGTAGTTTTAACCGCAGGTTTGCTAAGTTGGGGGACGAAGAAGGATAGGTAAGGGTGACGTTCAGACTAACATCCCTTCCACTTTCCATCTCACCCAATTCCCTGACCTGCTCCTCCCTCCCCTCTCCCATTTATTCCTTTCCCACTTATTCTAGGTGGGCCCTTCATTCTGTCTCGTCCACTTTTCCTTCCATTTTCCCACTTATGTTCCCTTGCCTCCACCCCTGTTTGTCTATCCTTCCCTTTCTCTCCTTTCTTTCTCTTTGCTTTCTCTTCCTCCCTATTAAATTGTGCTCTTTTCTCCATCTGATTCGCTGCTACCTTCTCTAGTTCTTCCACTTCTTATTTCTCCTATCCTTTTCCCCTTTTACTTCATGCTTCATATTTCCATGTACTTACTCTTTTATACCTCTTACCTATTTCCGTACTTCCCCCTTTTCATTTCCCCTACTTTGCTTCTCTTCTTCCCACTCCTCATTTTCTTGTTTCTCCTCTTTCTTCCATTTCTTCACTTCTTTTCTTCCTCCTACCCTTTTCCTTCCTGCTCTTCCCTCTTCCTCTCGCTTCCCTTCCTAATCCTTCCTCTTCACTTCCTCCTGCTTTCCTTCTTCCTACTGCTGTGCTTCCTTCTCCTTTTGCTTTCCTTCCGAATCCTTACTGTTCCCTTACTTCTCCTCCCTCTTCCCCTCCTCCTCCCTGATCTCCTCCTTGCAACTTGCCTCTGCGGCATCCAGGACATATCAAATGTTACAAAGTTTGCACCAACTTGTTCGTGTGTAAAATATCCCTTAAAGTTGAGCCACACATCAGTTATACATGCGCTAAATACTCTTAATTTATCCAGGATTTCTTTATTTATCCGATAAAGCTTTCCAGGCTGGCTTTCAGCTTTCCCTCTTCCCTCTATCCCCTCAGTCTCCTCTTTCTCTCACCCTCTCACTTCCCCTTCCTTCTCTTGTTCCCGACCCTATTTTCCCAACACTTCGATCTGCTCCTTTCCATCCGATCTCAAATTCCCTTCGTTACCATTTTTCTTTTCCTCTCATACATCCCTTCCCCATCCCATCCCAAACTTTCTTAGTTACCCTTTCACCTCCCCCTTTTTTTCCATTCATTACCCCTCCCATCCCAAACTCCCCTAGATACCTTTTTCCTTCTTTCCGTGTACCTTCTCTATCCATCACCTTCCTACACAACCCTCTCAATCTCCCTCAACATAAAAATATCTCCTTACCACTCCCACTCGTATTATTTCCTTCCCAAAAGACTCGCATACACCATCAGCCTTTATTTCCATCTCGTTTGTAAGAACAAACTACTACTTTCAAATAGCCCCAACATCGTCCATCTCGTCTCCTTCCCCAATTAGGGACCTTCAAACTCATTATAAACTCAAGTCGAAAATCGCCAACATCCCCTCCCATCTTATCTTCCAATAGCTCTCGACTCCACCACAACTGCGCAATGTTTTCCTCAAATATTCACAATATAAATTCTCATCCTCCTTTCCCTAAGACGCGACCGCTTTCCCCAGTGCTCTCCCTCTGCCCTTCAATGCTGTAAGCATAAAAAACACCAATAGTAAACACGACTATAGTATACATAACTCAAAGGCCTGCCTGTTGCGTCCCCTGAATGGGGCCCAATGTATATACTGTACATTTAATGTATATTACCTTTGCATATAATTTTATATTGGTGATATTTTCAATATTAGCTAAATTGAAAATATCTTGCTTTATATTATTTGACTTAGTTTATGTCATTAGGTAGGATGTAACATTTACACTTTCTGTGCTCGTTTTTTGAGTGCTGAGTGGCTGCCCGCATTGGCAAACTACCTTGTTAACTACCACCTCGCTTGTTAGTGTCAGGCTGTACCTCGCACCGTCCTGCAGTAGCCACGAGGGAATCACGTGATCGCACCTGAGCTTGGGGACTGGCCTCCCTTGCTGGCTCTCTTCTCTGCTGGCCCCTCAAGAGAGGTTCCTTGACGCTGGTGAGGAGCTCTTGATCAAGGGAATTGGATTTGTGCTCCAGTTCCCTGAATTGAGCTTGAATATCTTCCATTACCCCCCCACGTGCGCTGTATAATCCTACGGGCTTAGCGCTCCCCATGATAATTATAATCTTCTCTGCTGGTCACCGCTCGACCAACACCTCTCTCTCTCTCTCTCTCTCTCTCTCTCTCTCTCTCTCTCTCTTGTTGTTTGTTCGTTATTTACACTGTTTTGGTAGAGTATGATTTCGGTGGTGAGAGGAAACATACTTCTCGTAACTCTGTGTAACTCTGTTCATAGACCATAGCTCAGACTTAGTGATTTTTGACGTTTTACTGAGATTGTGTCGTACTGACACTAAGTTAATTTAGGTCCCTAACTATAGCTTCTGACTTATTTTGTCTGGTACCTACGCACTGTCGTAGTCGGGAATTTGGCTATGCTTAACCTAGATTCAGTATTAAGCGAGTTTTATGCCTTTTATGGAGGATTTGCTGAAGGTCCCCAGTTAGGGTCGTTATTTTGTCTCCTTGTTCCTGACGCTGTGCTGCGGCTTGTTCAAGAAAGCTATTTTAACTGCCTGGTTGGTCAAGAAGTTAGGCTATTCAAGGACATTTAGCCAGTCACTGTTTAAGTCGAGTCGAGTCTTACCGAGACATAAGGAACAACTTTGAGCACATACACACACATTCTCACACACTTGCTTGTATATACTTGTACTGCCATAATTGCTGACAACGTACCAGACGGTACTTTAAGTCATAAATGTATAAAATGTGCCATCAGCACTATACTATTACGAGAGAAGAGTAGCAGCTTATATCCTAATTTATATCAAATTGATTTACTTTGATTTTGCCCATCTAGAAAACTTTGTGAATAAACATCTCAATTTTTATTTATTTAGTTAGTATCTTATCAGTTGCAATCCTAAAGCACAATTAAAACTTATTGTAATTCTAACGGATAACTGGACCAGTATACTGACTATTTGTTACAAAAACCCAGAAACAGGCTGAAAGCTAGAGGGACAGACCTAGTATTCTCCGGAGATGTCTATAAATTTATAGATATCGCGTTTTGTAACACTGCCTATGCGTACAGAATCTTGTCAAAGGGCTGGGTGTGTTATATGCAGGGAAGTCGCATCCTATAGTCTTTTACAACAGCCACTAGAAAATTAAGTTTATTTTTGACCAGTTAAGCGCAGGAGGTTAACTAGAAACAGTAGTTGTGGGTGTGGAAGAGCAGTTTTGGGTGTAGTAAATTTGTGAGCAGAGAAAAGGAGCTGTGATTGGGTGTAGAACAGAAGTCGTTCGTGTAGAAGAGTGTAGAAGGGTAGCTGTAGGTGTAAAAGTAAACAGTTACAACGTACATCAGGTTGAGAGGTGTGTCACTGCAGCTATGTGATCAGAATATGCAATGATTGTTTAATAATAATAATAATAGCAACAGGTCCAAACTCGTTTACTTTTCTAATATGAACTTTTTTCTTAATGCCGGCAGTGTGGTAAGAGGGAGCAGAAGGTGGGGAGAGGGCCTTCTGCTATACTACCTTGGACTTATTTATCTAGTAAAATGAAGTAGCAATAACTTTTCAGTAATCTGGCTTTCCTTATATGATAACCTTAATATAGAATGTAATGCACTCTCTCTCATTCTCATCGTCTCCCTTTCTCACTCTTTCCCCCCCCCTCTCTCTCTCTCTCTCTCTCTCTCTCTAGTTCCAGCAGCAGTCGTGAGAGTTATCTTCGGCTTACTGGCTTCACAGAGTCCTGGGGATACGAGAGCTCTCCCACCTGGACAGCTATGAACCCACCTCATCTCTCCAGAGTATATGACAGGCCGCCTGCCTCAATGAATGGATATTTGGATGGTTTGATGTTATCTCGTCCCTCTTGATCCGGCTTGCCACCGGTGCTTTGATTGGTCTATTCGTAACCGGGATGATGCTCGTTAACTCATGACCTGACCCGTCCGAGGCAGCTATCGTCCAGTCACACACAACTCGCGTCAATACTCCGTCACAAAGCAATGATCAAGAGTTTCTATGTTCGGTTTCTATGATCAGTTCTCGGGTACATATCTGCAGGGAACGGAAATGTAAAATAGTGCGTCGAGGGCAGTAATTAACACAGGAGACGCAAAGCCTGTACAGACCACGCAATAACAACAGCTCAGAGGTCCGCAATGTTAGAGTTGTAGTAGCGTTAAACCCATGCGGGTTTAGTACCTATTTTAAGCACAGTCATAAAACATCGTCTGACTTTTGCGAGGTTCCGAAAATGAAGATAATATTAAGTATGCGATGTGAAGAGGAAAATCAGATTGAAGATGCGTGGTATTTCTTATTTTTAAAGGAAAAAACGAAGTTGTTGTCACGTAACTTAGATTCCCGAGAAGCTTGAGAGTTTGATATGCGTAAACCAGAGTGTACACAACAGGTCAGAAGACACGCAAAAGGTCAAAGGAAATAGTCCAGACATTACCGAAACAACGTGTCACCACTGTGTCATAACTCAATTATTTACCCGGCACGCGACAGCTGATCGAGACTCAGCCTAACAACGTAAAACATGAATAAATAAGGCAAATCGTAGTAAATGACAGGAAGCAAACGTAAACCATTTAACTTAAGGTTTAAATGCTATCGACCGCACAGGTTCAAAAAACTGCATTTCAACGCTACACAATAGTCAGAAAAAAATCTTTCTCTCGACCACGGATAAAGAAAACTACAGTTTCGTAAATTCCAATATCATGGCATTAGGACACACCTGACAACTACACTGACAATTCTACACTGAATGTACAAGCTAATGTTCCTACCAATCTCCTCCACAATGCAAATAAGATACACGATGCAGGTTATGGCACTGCATTGTGTGTCTTAATTACATACAGTCAGTATACTCTACCACTATCTCTTCCTAACTTAATTAATTACTGTTCTAAAAGGCGACTTAAAAGATACACAAAAAGCTGGGTAACCTCATCACAAAAGCCAATGGAAGAAGGTTGATTTTACTTTTACAAGAATGTAATGATGAATTAATAAAAATCTTCCTGAGGAACAACTGAGACATGCAGAGACTTTCATGTGACGCACACAACGCATTACTTTGATACTGTTACAGAAATAACCCGCACCTAGGAGAAAGGAGCTTACGACGACGTTTCGGTCCGTGGGAGTTTGTAAATGGTCCAAGTCTGACCGAAACGTAGTGGTAAGTTCCTCTCTCCTATGTGCGGGTTATTTTTGTATTAATACACAAATAACCCGCACATAAAAGAGAGAAGCTTACGACGACGTTTCGGTCCGACTTGGACCATTGACAAAGTCACACTGTGTGACTTTGTCAATGGTCCAAGTCGGACCGAAACGTCGTCGTAAGCTTCTCTCTTTTATGTGCGGGTTATTTGTGTATTGTTCCAGTCATGGTATTGTGCCTTTTTGTTCTTTGACACTGTTAATGGTCTGACATCTGACCATTCACATGTAACAGAAAATGTGTATATCCACTATCACCTTGATGAAAAAACAAGTGCAACACTCGGTTATCTTAATTTGACGAAACGTTTCGCCTGAGTAGTAGGCTTCTTTAGTCGAAGGTAGAGGTGGTTTAATCCTGGAGATAGTGGTCGGTTCCTTAACTTGACTGACCAAATACTACAACTAGTATCGGACCCTTGCTCAGACAAGATGCGACTTGATAAATTAGACACATTTGCAACTCTTGGGTATCTTTATTAAGGAAACGTTTAGCCACACAGTGGCTTCATCAGTCCATACATATGAGAAACTTGAAGAACAGGAGGAGAGTGAGGTAATCAGTCCCTCAACCTTGAGTCGATGTGGTCAGTCCATCAATCTTGAATAGAATACGGCATATGAGCGGAGAAGGAGCTTATAAACCGTAGGCAGGAGAGGTGCAGCAGTTGTAGGTGGTGTCACATTTGCCCAATGTGGAAGTAGGTCGTGCCCAAGGGTTAGGCAAGCGAAGAATTCACAAGTATTAAGATCCCAAGAAGTTGCAGTGTCTGACAGGATTGTAGACACTGTCAGACACTGCAACTTCTTGGGATCTTAATACTTAGGAATTCTTCGCTTGCCTAACCCTTGGGCACGACCTACTTCCACATTGGGCAAATGTGACACCACCTACAACTGCTGCACCTCTCCTGCCTACGGTTTATAAGCTCCTCCGCTCATATGCAGTATTTATTCTATTCAAGATTGATGGACTGACCACATCGACTCAAGGTTGAGGGACTGATTACCTCACTCTCCTCCTGTTCTTCAAGTTTCTCCTGTGTATGGACTGATGAAGCCACTGTGTGGCGAAACGTTTCCTTACTAGAGATACCCAAGAGTTGCACATGTGTCTAATTTATCAACGTGTCGGTTCTGTGAACCATTCATCTACAAGATGGGACTTACACAGATGACAACAAAGAAATAAGTGAGACACTGAAATCCCAATACAATTCTGTGTTTAGCGAGCCACTAATCAGTCTAAAGATAGACAATCCAAACGATTTTTTCATGAATGAGCCTCAAAACTCCATCAATGTATACCAAATTCCTGACATTACCCTAACTCCACTAGACTTTGAGTAAGCCATTGACAACATGCCCACGCACTCAGCCCCAGGCCCAGACTCGTGGAACTCTGTGTTCATTAAGAACTACAAGAAACCCTTCTCACGGGCCCTAAGTATGCTATGGAGGAGCTCAGACATGGGTGAAATTCCAGTCACTAAAAACAACGGATATAGCCCCATTCCATAAAAGTGACAGCAGAGCATCAGCTAAGAACTAAAGACCAATAGCTCTAACGTCCCACATCACAAAAATCTTTGAAAAAAGTACTAAGAAGCATGATTGTAAACCACTTGAATTCCCAAAAAATGCACAATCCAGGGAAACATGGGTTCAGAGCGGATCGCTCCTGCCTCTCGCAACTACTTGATCACTATGATATGGTCTTGGATGCACTGAAGAAAAACAGAATGCAGATGTAATATACACAGACTTTGCAAAAGCCTTTGACTAGTGCGATCAGGGCGGTATAGCTCACAAAATGCGTGCTAAAGGGATAACTGGCAAAGTGGGGGATGGATCTTCAACTTTCTAACCAATCGAACACAAAGACTAGTGGTAAACAGAGTTAAATCGGAAACTGCCATAGTGAAAAGCTGTTCCACAAGGCACACACAGTACTCACCCCTATCCTGTTTCTCATCCTCATATCAGACAGACAGAGATGCAATTCGCAGCACCGTGTCATCCTCTGCAGACGATACTAGGATCTGCCCTCGACTGTCATCTATTGAGGACACGGTTAACCTCCAAGAAGATATAAGCCAATGAGCAACGGAAAACAGATATTCAATGAAGACAAATTCCAACTACTCCGTTATGGAAAACTGGAGGGGGACAATAATTAGAACTGAGTATACAACAAATTCTAATTATACAACAGAGCGAAAAAAAAAATAATGGAAGGGACCTAGGAGTGGTAATGTCTGAGGATCTCACTTTCAAGGATCACAGCAGTGCCACGATCACAACTGCGAAGAAAATGATAGGATGGATAAAAAGTTCAAAACAAGAGATGCAAAGCCAATCACGATCCTTTTTAAATCACTTGTTCTCTCTAGGCTAGAATACTGCTGTACATTAACAATTCTGTTCAATTCTGTCCAAAGCAGGTAAAATCGCAGATCTAAAGAGTGTACAGAGAACCTTTACTGCACATACAAGGTCCATCAAACACCTCAGCTACTGGAAACGCTTGGAAGCACTTGACTTGCACTCGTTGGAACGCAGGCGAGAGAGAGATCATAGTCTACACTTGGAAAATCCTAGAAGGAATGGTCCCGAATCTGCACACAAAAATCACTCCCTACGAAAGTAAAAGACTGGGCAGGCGATGCAAAATACCCACAATGAAACGTAGGGACGTCATTTGTACACTAAGAGAAAACACAATAAGTGTCCGGGGCCCAAGACTGTTCAACAGCCTCCCACCAGCCATTAGGGGAATTACCAATAGACCCCTGGCTGCCTTCAAGAGGGAGCTGGACAGATACTTAATTAAAGTCGGTGCCGGATCAGCCGGGCTGTGGTTCGTACGTTGGGCTACGTGCGCCCAGCAGTAACAGTATGGTTGATCAGGCCCTGATCCACCGAGAGACCTGGTTGTGAACCGGGCCGCGGGGGCGTTGATCCCCGGAATACCCTCCAGGTAGACTTCAAGTAGGTAGACTACCTTGATTAAGAGTTATGGGACTGACCACCTTTATTCAAGGTTAACTGATCGAACATCTACCGTCAAGGCTGTGTGGACTTCAACATTAACTCTCCACTTCTTCCACTATCTCAAGTATTAAATCACCTCGGTATCCGACTGAAGAAGTTCTACCGCGCAAACGAAACTTTGTCGACATATAAAAATACCGAAGTGTTGCACGTGTGTCTTATTAATAAATGTTTCGGTATTGTATACCACAAATAATATAATCAATATCGTCTTGTTGGCGAACGACTAAAAACCAAAAACCTAAAGAACAAGAAGAAGTTTATCAGTCACTCAAAGTCAAGAGTAAATTCAGTGAACAAATCTGCAACTAATAAAGTTTATGAACCAGACACTGTGCAAAAAATATAATAATGAAGTAAATACAATACACCATTTTTAAAACCAAATGAGTGAACGAAAACGAAAATCATGGAAAGTCAGCTAAGTGGTCAGCATAAATATTATGATCACAAATTGAGAGAACTTAATTCACTATCTAAACAAATAAGAATTCGTAAAAGTGAACTAACGAAATTAGAATGTTCGTATCACATTAACTGTATAATGGTACGAATGACCAGCATCCCCCCCTCCTGGCAGACATGTTACATCACCATCTACCCTTCCCCAAAAAAACTAATCATGCAGAATCCTTATCTTCGACACATTTCTAAACTCAATGCTGTGGAACACATACACGACCTGCAGTCTAATAACATCACACACACCATCTACGCTGATGGTGCCCTTAACAGTGAGAGTCGGAGGGCGGGAAATGCTGTTACCGTAAACCGGCCTGATGGTACTGTAATACCGAGATGCACAAGAATTAATAACTGGATTTTCACTTTGCAAACTGAACCGTTTGTCATACTTGTTACTCTCAAAGTTGTATTATTGTTACATTCATGAGGGGGAAACCCTGAACCCGTCTCTGAAACACCGCCAGACAAACACTAGAAGAAATTTTAAGTTACTCCTTCGTTAATGATGTCTGAAATCTTGATACTGTACAGTATCAGCATTATGCACCACCTACATATGTTAACTCAAGTTTGATGAGACTAATCCAATAATGACCAATGTTTTTTTTTTTTAAGAAATAATAAGATACATTAATTTCCTTAAGATTATCTCTCCATAATGTAGTGTACAAATTACTTATTTGAAGTAATTGCAATATACGAAAAGATTAATATACTCAGTGGAGTCTTACAAAAACCCAGTAATCCTACCTTTACGCGACCGCTCAGAGAATAAGCACGGGACGCACAATAAACTAGCTGCTCAGGCGGCATTACTACCCTCAATATATATATATATATATATATATATATATATATATATATATATATATATATATATATATATATATATATATATATATATATATATATATAGACAACCAACTCTCGGTGTCGCACCCTGAAAGTCACTCATGACATCAAGAAAGGTTATATAATTTATAAGCCCCAAGACGTCAAAGTTATTACCTGACATATGACCCAACATGTTCCACCATCTAGTAGGTAATCACTCGAAGCGTATTTTGCAACTTGGTACAACACAGGAGAGTTATACAAACCCCACACTTAAAACGGAAACGCCCTTAACAAGCCAGGATAAAAAAAAAAAAAAAGGGAGGAGGCGAGGGCACGTCCTAGACAGCAAGAGAGGTGACAGCACACACACCGAGGCGGCCCGTAGGCGCCACCTTCACATTGGTAAACAGCCCAACTTGGCACAATCACCATTAGCAAGACGACGTACTCAACTTGTCCGCCACACTTGACCCCCCAAACTCCTCACAAACACCGACACTCGACACCCTTCTCAGGTCCCTCAACTTCTCACAACTTCCTGCCAGTATGGCTGCAGGGATTCCAATCTGAGCGAACGGGCTTCCGAAAATATTTTAACTAAAATACGTCGCATTATTTTCGTTCCGAATGCTTTGAATGTGTACTCTTGAAAAGTCTTCTTGTACTTCTGACAACTCTTCAAGAGTACCCAAATATGAACAGGCCTCTGTTCCCAAATTCGTATTCTTCCTATCGACCATCCCTCCCTACCCTCCATAATCCCTCCCACCCATTTCCGTCCACTTACCTACTCCTTCCCAACCTTGCATCGCCACTTACCCTGACAGCCTTCTCCATCCACTTACCTATTCCCTCCCAAACATTCCCCAGCACTTACCCATCCACCGTCCCTCCGCTGACACAGTCCGTCGAGTCGAACACTTAATGGACAAATCTGAAAGGTAAATACCGCAGTACGACACATTCTTCACGTCCAGAATTTACCAAACTCGCTCATACCGACACCAGATTAGGTGTTCATTGAAGCTCTTCACGTTCCCGAGTGAGTGAGATGTTCCGGAAGTAAACACACACACACACACACACACACACACACACACACACACACACACACACACACACACACACACACACATACACATACACATACACATACACATACACATACACACACACACACACACACACACACACACTTGGGAAAGGTAAATATTTTCCTTTCCGGCCAGATCATTTTGGATAACACCTGACGTGTTTATGTCTGTTGCGGCTGCCTCTGTTTGTCTGCCTACCTGCCTTCCTTCACTGGCTCTTGCCTCTGTTTGTCTGCCTACCTGCCTTCCCTCACTGGCTGCTGCCCACCTGCCTTCTCTCACTGGCCGCTGCCTCTGTTTACCTGCCTACCTGCCTTCCCTCACTGCCTGCTGCCTCAGGTTGCCTGCCCACCTGCCTTTTCTCACTGGACTACTGCGTATATTTTTTGTCACTTGTTTTATACCATGCAGGTGTAATTCATCACAGGATTATTCACCAAAACACGCCAGTAAAATACGTGCTCCTTCTCCCTAGGAAAGAATTACCGTCCTCACCAGGGAACAATACGCTTCCCATGTTCTAACTCAGCAGGAAACACTGTGTTGTACCTCAGCAGGGAACAATGTAATGTACCTCAGCAGGAAACAATGTAATGTACCTCAGCAGGAAACAATGTAGTGTACCTCAGCAGGAAACAATGTAGTGTACCTCAGCAGGGAACAATGTAGTGTGCCTCAGTAAGGAAGAATATAGTGTACCTCAGCAGGGAAGAATACAGTGTACCTCAGCAGAGAACAATGTAGTGTACCTCAGAAGTAAACAATGTAGTATACCTCAGCAGGGAACAATGTAGCATACCTCAGCAGGGAACAATGTAGCATACCTCAGCAGGGAACAATATCCTCAACCTCGCCAGGGAGACAGCAACCAAGGATCAATGTTTCATATTTGTTACAACTCGCCAGGTACTAGTCTATTAGAAGTCGATAAGAAACAATGTTCCCGAACTCTCCTACAATCGCCAGGAAACAATTCACCACCTGAGTCAGCAGAGAATAACAGAAATTCTAAAGGAACGATTAGTGTTATTTACCTTTGTGACAGTTAGCTAAAAAAAACAGCAAGGGGGAAGCGGTGCTGCATCCAAAAGTCATCCTCGCAACACCACAATCTGTTGCACAATCCTCGGCAGCACAATCTGTGACACAATCCTGGGAACACCACAATCTGTTGCACAATCCACGGCAACAGCTATGGACTGGGCCGCGGGGGCGCTGACCCCCGGAACACCCTCCAAGTAACACAGTCTTCAGGAAGAAAGCAATTTATAACATCATTCTCGGGAACAAAACAATCTGTAGCACAATCTAAAAATAACTATAATGTAATGGTGTATCGTCCTGATATAATTTCTTTTCAATATTACATACATGACACACATGACGACCTCAGCGGATATAAGGACCACGGGAGACATTACAGCAATGTAACAATACTCATGGACAAAAGATATGTCGCAAATAAGCATATATTAGGATACCTTTTCGCTCTGTGTAGGCTTTATCAAGAGCGAAACGTTTTCCTTTATAATGGCAGTACACAATTTGGACCTAATGAGAGAGGCTGATAAATCAGAAAGTTTAAATAAGACACGTGAGCAAACACTGACTCAGGGACCTTGATTACTTCTACCACACAAGGGTCAAGTATATCAATACAGTCTTGGAAGTGAAGTGTAAAAGACGAAAGTGCAAGCGAGGTTTTAAGATGGCCTGAGGTAACCCACAAGGTCAGGTGATTCCTGTGTTGTGAAGCAGGTAGGATTAACCTGCTTAAGTATCATGTAAGACATTGTTTAAGAAATTTTGTACCTTGGGTTCAGTGAGGCCAAGTTGTACCTCATTCCTGTGTATTAAATATCCTGTAAAATTTCTGTGAAGGAAACTCATCCGGGACAACAGGTTCAAGACACAAGCAAGGCTTAACAGATCCTCCACAGAACATTCCTCCCAACAGTGTTTAGTGCTCATATGTAGGAATGTTGGTAGAAACTCGCCAGATGCTTGCTACAACGAACATCAATGCAGCCACCATGAATGCTTCCACGACAGGTGATTATACCATCTCCTGTGGACAGTCTCAAGAAATATGCAGGGAAAACAGGCAGAACAAACATCTTGTTAGGCAAATGGACACAGATGCAACTAAAGTGACATTTTATTGTGGTAACGTTTCAATCTCCAGAAGCTTTGACAAAGTTCCTGGAGAGCGAAACGTTACCACAATGTCTGTGCCCTGCACATAAACTCATCGGGACATTTAATGCATTGGAATGAGGCATAACTCGTCCTCACTGAACCTGAGCGTAGGCATCGAAGATGCCTGGAAGCCTCAGTAATCGCCGTCACTGACAGTGGAAAATACCGAAAGCTACATGATCCTCAACCAGGTTAATCCTACCTATTTCAAAACACGGGCATCACCTGACTCTCATCTTTTAGCTAAAACACATAAATTATCACACTTTTACTCGAAAAGTCTGCTATAATGGCACTGTACTGTAGAGTCAGTCAGACTGTCTACTGTACTCACGAGATAATGTCCAAGTAAGGCGAGGAGTGGAAACAGACTAACACTACAACCTCACTCGTACTATCGTTGCTTTCAAGCTCATATATATATATATATATATATATATATATATATATATATATATATATATATATATATATATATATATATATATTATATATATATATATATATATATATATATATATATATATAAATATCAATATCAATAACAACACTGCACAAGCCAAGGACTCGAACCCATGCTGCTTTGGCCTGCCTTATGGTGGGCAAAAATGCATGACGTCCTAATCCACTGGACCATACGATCCTTACAAGTAGGGCATCCAGCGGAACTGGATGAGGCAGGCCAAAGCAGCATGGGTTCGAGTCCTTGGCTAGTGCAGTGTTGTTATTGATCAATACCACTCGTTCGTGGTCACAATAATATAAAATACTGCTCGTTGAACTAGTACACCAAACAGGGACTAGAATGAAATTAGCTTAGAGTCATCCACACCATCATGTGTCCTTGGGTAGGGAGTACAACATCCAGTTCCGCTGGATGCCCTACTTGTAAGGATCGTATGGTTCAGTGGATTAGGGCGTCGTGCATTTTCGCCCACCATGAGGCAGGCCAGAGCAACATGGGTTCGAGTCCTTGGCTAGTACAGTGTTGTTATTGATCAATACCACTCGTTCGTGATCACAATAATATAAAATACTGCTCGTTGAACTAGTACACTAAACAGGGACTAGAATGAAATTAGCCTAGAGTCATCCACACCATCGTGTGCCCTTGGGTAGGGAGTACAACATCCAGTTCCGCTGGATGCCCTACTTGTAAGGATCGTATGGTTCAGTGGATTAGGACGTCATGCATTTTTGCCCACCATAAGGCAGGCCAAAGCAGCATGGGTTCGAGTCCTTGGCTAGTACAGTGTTGTTATTGATCAATACCACTCGTTCGTGATCACAGTAATAATATATATATATAAATATATATATATAAACACCGTTATTCTTGGCCTTCGCAGGTTGAAAGTGATCACGGTCCCAGGAGCGAAATGTTTTATAATAACTGTAAACGGTATGATGATACCGACAAAATGGATACTAGGATACAGTTGAGGACATGTATCAAAGGAAACGTTTCGCTGCTCCTTTAATAAATGTCCTCAACTGTTTTCTATTAAATATGTTGTAGTATTTACCCCCACGTGTCTTTATAAACTCCTTGCCTGTATTAATTACCAAGGTTTAAACCAGGGTAGCAAGAGACAGACTGACAGGATGGGCAAAAATGAGTCAGCGGCGGAAGCTGATGTAAACGAGCCATAGAAACGTTGGGGAATACTTTTTAAGCGTCAAGGTGATCAAGAAGGGAACTTAACTGCAACAGGAGGTGATAGTGTTGTAAGGTGCGCGCTCACAGGCAAACATATAGACAGTATATAACCTGAAAATAAGAACATGCGAGTAGATTGCCCATAACCCCAAAATTAGTCTACGCACACAGGTAGACCGTACATAACCCTAAAATGAGTACACACATGCACGTACATAGTACATAACCCTGAAATGAGTACACGCATGCACATACATAGTACAGAACCCTGAAATGAGTACACACATGCACGTACATAGTACATAACCCTGAAATGAGTACACACATGCACGTACATGGTACATAACCCTAAAATGAGCACACGCACACATGCCCCCAAAAATCCTATAATCAGCCACTATCACTCTTCTACTTGTATTTTTTTTTAATTTTGGAAGGCAATTTCATAAAACTTTAATCTGGAGGAGCATGGTCGTAAGAGCGGCGATAAAAAGGTGATTAAAAAACCTCCAAAGCTACTTAACAAGGCTTTAAGAGCGGGGTTAAACAACCTCCACCTCACCCACCCACCCCAAGCTTACCCTCTCTACCCCTATACAACCCTAACTATCCTATTCACAAACCCGTATACTCTTATCCTCCCCCCCCCCCCATCCTTTCTACACACCCACCATATGGATGTGTTTGTGACTTTATAAAGCCACTGTGTGGGCGAAACGTAGTCAATAAAGGATCGCATTATAATGCATTTGTGTTCTTTCAGTCCTCCGGATTTTTCCATCCTTCCGTTCCTCATAATTAGAATTTACCTCCGAAATGCTACTGTATTGTGCGCCCCATACCTTACCTTTGATATACCTTTGAAAAGTTTCTAGAGTTTATCTACTCTCTGAGCCCGGCTATAGTCCAGGCTCGTCTGGTGTTTGCCTGGTCAACCAGGCTGTTGCTGCTGGAGGCCCGCTGCCCCACATATCCATCACAGCCTGGTTGATCTGGCACCTGGTG
Organism: Cherax quadricarinatus; assembly: GCF_038502225.1. NCBI lineage: Eukaryota > Metazoa > Arthropoda > Malacostraca > Decapoda > Parastacidae > Cherax > Cherax quadricarinatus. Next base: position 7,271,118 of record NC_091324.1, read on the forward strand.
AAGATACTTGTCCAGTTTCCTCTTGAAGGCTTCTACACTTATTCCAGCCGTGTTTCTGATATCTTCTGGTAAGATGTTGAATAGTCTGGGACCCCGGATGTTGATACAGTGTCCTCACTGCACCCTGCTCCTCACTGGGTTATTTTACACTTCCTAACATATCTCTCAATCCAGTATGTTGTTATGGCAGTGTGCAGATTTTTTTACCAGGCCCATATCCATACTTGCTGCCGGTTTTGATGACCTTACGACCCTCGCCGTCCGGCCTTTGGCCTGTTTAACCAGGCTGTTTCAGTTAGCGATCCGCTGGGCCACATAGCCATCACAGCCTGGCTGATCTGCTCTTAGTGGAGGTAGTAATCGCTTCTTCTTGAAAACTTCTACACTTGTTCCGGCAATATTTCGATTATTTGCTGGTAGCAGGTTGAAAACACTTGGATCAATGAAGTTGAAATAAGCGTTGTCTTGCTGTGCCCACGAAACTCATGTCTTTCCGGTGGATTTCTTTCACACTTTCTCTCATCTCTCTCACTCCAGCAAGTTATAGTAACATGAAGATACGGAATATGTGGCTTGAGTAAAACCACTACTGACGTTATTTCTCGTTTTAAGGATCCAAATATCCATCCTGTCACTTTTCTGACCATTGCTGCATTAGCTGTATTGTGCCTCTAAATGATATATAATCTGCCATTATTATTATTATTATTCCAAAGTCCTTCACTCGTTTCTTAATTTCTATGAGATGGTTTTCCTGCGTTATTTATTCTATGCTCATTTTTAGTTCTTTATTATTCTCATGTCTCAGCAACTGAAATTTGTCACCGTTGAACATAATCTAATCTTCAGTTGGCCACTCGAAGATTTTATGTGATTATCTTCCTGCATCTTCTACCAAGGTGACTTCCATACTTGTTTTAGTATGGTCCGCAAAAAGAAGACACGAATTGTGGGTAGTATATTTATCTCTGTCCGTTTTAGGATGAAAAACAGTATGGGTGCTAAGACAGTGCCTTGTGGCACTGAATTTTTTCTGTGCTTAGACAGTATTTTACTTTCTTTACTGCCACCACTTGTTCTGTTAGGAATTTTAATACTCATTTCCCTACTTTTACTATTATGCTAGTTGATATCACTTTATGGGTTATCACTCCATAGTCACATCTGTCAAATGCCTTTTGAAAAACCCGTGTAAATAATATCAGCTTTTTATTTTTACCAAGCCCTGGGTGATTTTGTCAAAATGATATAATACTTGTGACAAGCATTATCTCCCCGCTCTAAATTCACGTTTAATTTATGTAGGTCATTTTTTGCCATGAAAATAACAAGTGGGTGTCTCGGCGCCCTTCGCAAGATTGTGTCATGTTACTGATAATGATTTATATATATATATATATATATATATATATATATATATATATATATATATATATATATATATATATATATTGCATCGCTGTGTTGCCTACTGTGAAGTGGGCTACGTCCATACTTTTGAAGGCCTCTAGAATTTCAGCTCCTTCCTCAAGGCATATTAAATGCTCATGCTAATAATACTTTGTCTTTCATTAAAAATAGCGAGGAATAATGCTCGTCCTGTGGACGGTAGCGAAACACCAAATGGTTATACGAGGCCCAAAATAATTAATCAACATGAGTATATTTAAGCATATATTTACAACTAATATTTCATCTGTTCCAGCTAGTGGATACACTGCAGAGGATGCTGAACCTCCATACTCGCCTGTGTTAAACCTCTCCTCAAACCTTAGTAACGCTCACTAGGCAGCAGGTGCGCATATGCTCAAAACTGTCTAGTCTACTGTCCCAGTTATCACAGCTGACCGGCACACAGCATTTCACCAAACCTAACATGTGTTAGGCAAACAGGAGTAGGGAGCAGAGGAGAAGGATGGGGAGAGGGAGAAGAATTATTCATATACAATGTTCACACTACAGCTTAGCGCCTACCCACAAACCAAAGATAGATAGATAGGTGGAGAGAAAGAGAGAGAGAGAAAGAGAGAGAGAGAGCTGTGCACACTAATGCTTTTAGTCTGTAAACTTTACATGGAAAATCAACACAAACTCCCATAAATCACTTTAATGTTTTAATTAATGTTTGCGTGCAGTGTGGTTGAGCAGAGGGCTTTGCAACCCTGCACACAAACACACGCACACACAAAATTCCTCCCCCTCAACTAACACATTCAAGCGAGGACCTGCAACTCCCATTCATCAGTTCTGCATGGCGTGGGGAATCAACTAGTACACTCCCGTATGAATACTTAACTCTAGGGAAAACGAGAAACAACGGTGCTAGGAATTATAGATCAATATCTGTTAATAGCTACATACGGATGTATCTATCTATATATATGTGTCTGCTATAATATATTGTTTTAACAAGTGATCATTGGTACTGCAGTACCTCTCAGATCACCTCGCGAGTGCACGAGAGTGCATCAGCTGATGCTCCTTTGCAGAGGTATAGCTGTACACGAATCGGTGCACACTGGCACAGATAGGAGTACAGACGTACACCTGCCCTAATGTGTACACTGTTACCATCACTTCTGTTGATATACAGACCTGGTGAGAGATAGTAAACCAGGAATTAGTAACTAAGAGCTATCCGGCACAAGATGGAATAATTAGTAAGACAAATATAGCACCACGTGAGTGCAGAGTTCATAAGCACCTGCACACATCCAGAAACTGAAACTAATGTTTCAGAAACTTGACAAACATTCGACAGACTGATTATAACAAAAGAAAAAAAAACGTCGTGTGGACTAATTTCGTGTTCCTGGAGAGCAAGAAAGAAGAGAAGTGTGAGTTATAAAGCTTTACACAGAGCGAAACGTTGCTTTACTGTAAGCTGTTTTTCTTCATGACAAGAGTCTCAATGGAAAAAACGTAGTCAGCGAACCCAATGAGGGATGTTCTGGACCGACATTCTTCCCGGCAGTGTCTAAAATAACCGTCCAGGGTAAGTCTCTGATGACATGGCAGTGTCCACGATGTAAAACTGACGAGAACCACAACTGACATCAGCTGCCAAAACCTAGATGACCTTGACCGGCTTCAGGAATGGTCAAGAGGAATGACCTCCTGATGAATAGGGTCAAGTGCCACACTTGGGGTAACCCTCCATTGTCGAAACGCTTGCGCAACATGATTCTTAAGTCAAGAAAAAGCGACTATTAACAGTTTCCTTCTGAGCAGGGAACGTTTTGCCAGATATCAAGTACTGCACATGGGTCTTACTAATCAACCTTTCAATTTTATTTACCATTAATGAGATGGAAGGATGGCTGCAGGAATTCAACAATAAGAAAAGAAATGAAAATAGGCGAGGAAGCAAGGAAACTAAAAAAAACACTTATCTCAAGGGAAAAAAGCAAAATCCTCAACCGGGAAAAAAAATCTAGGAATTAATCTGGAAACTATCCCTAAGAAAGCGCATGAACCTAACAGCGTTGGCCTTCAGGAACCTTAACAGGAAAGCATAGAGAGAGATTTATTCAACATATGTTCGGCTAATCCTTGAGTACACAGAAAAAGCAACACATATAAAGACTTACATGGTGGATACTAAAGCTAAGAAACAAAAAGGATGAGGAAGACCACAGCCAGTGGGGCTCGTGATGCTAGATCATAAGAAATAGACATGATCACAACATACAAAATACTCATAAAAAGAAAGGGAGTAAACTAACTGTATACCATGAGATAACAGAACGATGGAAGGATGGTTGTAAATTGAGTACCCAAATGACTTGTATAAACTTTAGGAAACAGTCAAAGTAGCTGAAAGATGGAAAGGGGAAGAGAACAAAATATTGGAACGAAAACCCAGTCAAGGCTTCAGAACAATACATGACAGATCTGAACCACGACAGATTATTCAAAGAGGGAGGTTGAGAGCCAAGAGCTGAAGCTCAAAACCAGCAAACTCACCTGAATAACCAGCTAATTATACACAAGAATAATCCACGTTACACTGGTGGTAGTGGTGGTTGTGGTGATGATGGTGGTAGTGGTGGTGGTCGTGGTGGTGGGACAACACGCTTGACAAACTCGGCTGCCTCAAGTTGAAGTGTTTGACTTTAATTACTTCCTCGAGTATTCCCAGTAACTCCCAGCTACCAGAATAAATTAACTACTATTATCAGCTCACTTTGCGATGGCGCCCCACACCAGGATACTGATGATTATGATGATTATTGTCAATAATCATTGATCCCCTCCTCCTCCTCCTATCCTCAGTCTTCCTTTCCCTGCCTTGTACGCCACCACCCCACACTATTTACAACTTTGCCTGGAAGCTTGGAATATCTGAGAGTCTTGACAATCCTCTCCTCCCTGACTTGATGGAGGAGACTGGGAACGGGTTGGGGATGGGACATGAGGTAAGGCAGGAGACATGAGGAAGGGGATGAGACATCGTATAGTGGGTGGGAAATGAGATAGGGAAAGCAACAGGGAAGGGGAGGGGGGCTGGTTTACCTCTATCCTGGCAGATTGGGGAAAAGAGTCAGTCATGCGGTATATATCCGTCAGGCAGAGAGGAAAGAGGGGAGGTACAGAGGAGAGAGGGAAGGTACAGAGGAGAGAGGGAAGGTACAGAGGAGAGAGGGAAGGTACAGAGGAGAGAGAGGAGGTACAGAGGAACGAGGGGAGGTACAGAGGAAAGAGGGGAGGTACACATGATGGAGGGGAGGTACAGAGTAAAGAGGGGAGGTACAGAGTAAAGAGGGGAGGTACAGAGTAAAGAGGGGAATTACAGAAGAGAGAAGGGATTTACAGAGGAGAGAGGGGAGGTACAGAGGAGAGAGGGGAGGTACAGACGAGAGAGGGTAGGTACAGAAGAGAGAGGGGACGTACAGAGGAAAGAGGGGAGGTACAGAGGAAAGAGAGGAGGTACACAGGAAAGAGGGGAGGTACACAGGAAAGAGGGGAAGTACAGAGGAGAGAGGGGAAGTACAGAGGAGAGAGGGGAGGTACAGAGGAGAGAGGGGAGGTACAGACGAGAGAGGGTAGGTACAGAAGAGAGAGGGTAGGTACAGAAGAGAGAGGGGAGGTACAGAGGAAAGAGGGGAGGTAACAGGATAGAGGGGAGGTACAGAGAAAAGAGGGGAAGTACAGAGGAGATAGGGGAGGTACAGAGGAATGAGGGGAAGTATAGAGGAGATAGGGGAGGTACACAGGAGAAAGGGGAGGTATTCATATACAACGGGAGTGTTCCAGTATTCCAACAATGGCAGCGGTGTCGCATGTCACACTAGACACAATTCCACGCCGAACAACAGCCTACTGGAACACCTTTCTAATCACATGGTAATAGTCGTCATTTAAGTAGGCCACCACAGGTCACAAGAATGAACCACAGGTCACAAGAATGAACCACAGGTCACAAGAATGAACCACAGGTCACAAGAATGAACCACAGGTCACAAGAATGAACCACAGGTCACAAGAATGAACCACAGGTCACAAGAATGAACCACAGGTCACAAGAATGAACCACAGGTCACAAGAATGAACCACAAGTCACAAGAATGAGCCACAAGTCACAAGAATGAACCACAAGTCACAAGAATAAACCGCAGGTCACAAGAATGAACGTACCCATAAATACTGAGCCTCAACAAAGGAGTCTATATATTATGTTCTGGACAAAGGTGAACGAACTGCCACCAACTGTAATGATAACTCCTATAAATATATCGATGGACACAATTTTACCGTTCCTTACCTCTCCTCTCTACTCTCTCCTCTTATCTTACTTTCCTTTTCTTCTCTTTTCTCACACTTTCTATACCCGCCTTTTCCTCCCATATCCTCCACAAGCCTCTCTGTTTCCTGCCCTACTATTAGGAAAAGGTAAATTTACCTATTCTATTTAAGCTGAATCACTGCCATACCTGTGATTTGTTTCGATAGTTTCTGCTACCCTCTCAGCCAGGCCTAAGGCCAAGCTTCTATGTTGATTGTTCAATAGGGCTGTTGCTCTTATGGGTCCCATGGCCCAAGAATTCAGCAGAACACCAACTCAGCTAACTACTAAACTCAGTCAACCCGCTACACAAACTTGCCCAAACAATCACAACAAGAACCTAACAAACTACTCAGCCACGCAATCCAACACAGCAAACAACCTGCCAATCAACGTATTAACAACTCAGTCATGTAACACCTATCAGTCGCTATCCATCCTAATACTTACCCAATCAACCAGCTTCAAAAAAAAAAAAAAAACTATTCGATTGCCCTATCAATCAAAACTATCCAACTACTCGAAGTCTCAGAGTGCCATTTAACCAACACCTCAACTAACTCACCCACAGAAAAATCAACATCCACGAGCACGTCCCCTCGTCACCAGCATGAGGGGAAGGGAGGGAGGGAGAAGTTAACTCTCTTGAATATTCCCCTCCAACTATTCAACTCAACTCAACTTCAACCCCATCGATCAACTACAGAACTCTCACTGGGGTCCGCGAACACAACAAAAAGTATGTACTCTGACCACTCCAGCAAAAATGGGGAAATATTTCCAATGATTGGATATAATATACATAATATGCCTAGGTAACCTACACAGACAATTTTCTGTGTTGAAACTGACAACTTCCTATTTCAAAATAAACACACACACACACACACACAAACACACACACAATTGGAAGTTGAAGACTCAGATGAGTCAAAGGGATGTTAGGATGTATTTCTCCAGCCTCAGATTTGTCAGGAAGTGGACAAGTCTGGCAAGTGATGCAGTGGAGGCAAGAACCATACATAGTTTTAAGGCGAGGTATGATAAAGCTCATGGAGCAGAGAGAGAGAACCCAGTAGCGGTCAGTGAAGAGGCGGGACCAGGAGCTGAGTCTCGACCCCTGCAGCCACAAAGAGGTGAGTGCAAATATGTGAGTACACACAAACATACATATATATATATATATATATATATATATATATATATATGTGTGTGTGTGTGTGTGTGTGTGTGTGTGTGTGTGTGTGTGTGTGTGTGTGTGTGTGTGTGTGTGTGTGTGTGTGTGTGTGTGTGTGTGTGTGTGTGTGTCGTGCCGAATATGTAAAACTGGTCAATTAGCAAGAACTCATTTAAAATTAATTCCTTTCTGAAATTTTCTCTTATACGTTTAAAGATATATTTTTTCCATTAATGTTCATGTAAAAATTTATAATTTTGCACCAAAAGAATCTTAGAAAACTTACCTAACCTTATTATAACAAGCGCAATTTATTTTAGCTTAACCCAACTAAATATATTTTAGATTTGTTTACAATAATTTAATATTAAACAAACACAGTGAAATATATTTTTTTCGTTAGGTTCAGGATGATTTTGGTGAAATTATCGCATACACAAATTTTCACTTGTCCTATATGGCAAGATGAGCGTTGCTATTTAAGCCAAGATCGCAAGTTCTGCCTATTCGGCACGACATATATATATATATATTATTGTGGCCACGAACGAGTGGTATTGATCAATAACAACACTGCACTAGCCAAGGACTCGAACCCATGCTCCTTTGGCCTGCCTCATGGTGGGCGAAAACACACAACGCCCTTATCCACCGAACCATACGATCGTATGGTTCAGTGGATAAGGGCGTCATGTGTTTTCGCCCACCATGAGGCAGGCCAAAGCAGCATGGGTTCGAGTCCTTGGCTAGTGCAGTGTTGCTATATATATATATATATATATATATATATATATATATATATATATATGTCGTGCCGATTAGGTCAAACTTGCGATTTTAGCTTAAATCGCAAAACTCTTCTTCCCGAATAAAGCAAGCAAAAATTTGTGTATGCAATAATTTTGCAAAAATTATTTTGAATCAAACGAAAAAAAAATATTTCATTGTATTTATTTATTATAAATTAAATTATTGTAAACCTATCTAAAATATATTTAGTTGGATTAGACTAAATTAAATTGCGCTTGTTATAATAAGGTTAAGTTTTCTAAGGTTCTTTTGGTACAAAATTATTATTTTTTACATAATATGAATGAAAATATATATATCTTTAAACGTCTAAGAGAAAATATTAGAAAGGGCTTAACTTTAAAAAAGTTCCTGCTAATTGACTAAATTTACCTATTCGGCATAAAATAAATAAATAAATATATGTAATAGAAAAGCTTGCGCACAATATACTTTTACCTGTCGTAAAATGTGTATTTTTGTCACTCTCTGCAGAGATGTGTGGTGTAGGATCTGCGTAGTCTATTGTGTATAGATTTTGTTGAAGGAGGTGTGAACGTGACAACTGGCCAGGTTTATAAGATGTAAACTGCGTTGTGGGATTTCACACACTTTTTACCACTGGTTGAGCTCGGTAGGGGCGTGGCCTTCTGACTTGGGTCACGTTTGCCTGCCATTATTCATTGTAATATGACCACCACTTAACTATACTTATATATGTGAACGAATGATTTTTCTGTTATTATCGTTCACTCACGCCAGCTTCTCAGAGAATTTTGGAATTTGCCTAGAGTGGAAGGCGAGTTAACTCTGTACAGGTCTGTCATATTTTGTCACTGGTTCAGTGTAGATATGCTGCTGTCTGGCTGTCTTATTTTCTGTTCTAAGAGTTCTTATATGGTTTTGCATATCTTTACACATCTCTTGTGGCGAGTCAAGAGTGCACTGGTGTTTTTGTGGGTTTTATCTCAAGGATCTTATGTAGGGTCCATACGTCTGTCTTGTGGATGGTTGCAAGATGCTCCTGTCATAATACATTCTGTCCAAAGCTTGGCTTTAGATGTTTTACACTGTTGGTCATCTGTGCACTGTTACAGTCGGGGTACATGGGAATTACACTGCCTAACATTGCAATTGGGACTTTACGGTGTGTGATGGTCGCTGTTGCTGTTCACTGCTTGCTCTCGTTGGTCAAGGTGTTGCCTACTGTTTCACAACACTGCATCTGTCTTTCAGTGATGTAATGGTTATTTGGATCTTGTGTTTCATAAACTACATATATACTATAAATGTTCCTTCACAATATAACTTGTAGATGCACAACACTGTATCTGAGACGAAGGGGAGAAAACTGGGTTTTGTCCACTAATAAGCACTATTTAATAAATATTTTTTAAGTAAACTGTTTAATGTTTCACCTTCCCAAATATGTTTCGCAAGTTTACTCAGGTGTCACCGTTGGTGGTAAAACATTACTGTGGAAACACTTTTATTACGTCCTACAAACACCTCTCTCATCATGAGTCCCATTGTGGAATCCATTGACATGGAACAAGTATTAATAAGTAATAGTAAACTACTACTACTACTACTACTACCACCACTCTTGATCGTTCCATCAACTTATGCCTCTTACTATCAAGAAATTAAAAAAACCACTTGCAGGGCTGATTTCTCTAGTCAGGATTCAGACATATTAGTCAAATTATAACTCTCTCTTCTTATCATAATGACTTATAACAGTGACATCTGCCACAACTAACTTCCCATATGTTAAACTAATCTCCAAATCTCCGGAGACTTCTTGTACAAATAATTCTTATACTCCATGTCTAATTTTTTCCAGTACGCAATTCATTATTTTCTTCGTTTACTCCTCTCCCTCTATCTCTCCTCCCCTCCTTCTCTTCCTCCCCTCCCCCTCTCCCCTCCAGGTTATTAATCGAATAATTATTATTAATGATGTGATTAACATTGTCTCTGTAAATAGAATCTTGTGTTTGCCTAATTTTCCCCGTGATACTTTTCCCAATACCGAGGATGATGAGGAATATATCATCCTGGGAAACCTGGGGGACGGGAAAAGACAGGAGGGACAAAAGTAGAGTGAGAAGAAGAGGAGGGGAAGATAATGGGAGGAAGAGAAAGTGGGAAGAGGAAGAGTTAGAGGAGCGGGGAGGAGTGGGGAGGGGGAAGCAATAAGGACAACTTGCCAAATAAGCGGGACTCCCCCCCCCCAAAAAAAAAAAAAATACTTGATATATACATTTTTCACTGACAGTCATGTAAAGAAGAATTTATTGATCGAATCTAACTTACAAACCTCACCTAACAACGTAATTTTTGTCAAATTCTAGTAAATACATACTAGATCAGTTTAAGTTGATTTACTATTAAAACTAATGATATGTATTATTTTCGTTGAGTTCAGGATGATTGTCGCAGATTTATGGCACATTTTTTCACACTTGGAATGTTGTTGCCAAAAGACACTTGGCCTCTGTACTCCCCTCACCTAATTGAGGTTGCAGGGGTCGAGACTCACCTCCTGGCCCCGCCTCTTCACTGAACACTACTAGGTCCCCTCTCTTCCTGCTCAATAAGCTTTATCATACCCCGTCTTAAAAAGTTATGTATGGTTCCTGCCTCCACTACATCGCATGCTAGAATATTCCACTTCCTGACGACTCTATGACTGAAGAAATACTTCCTAACATCCCTTTGACTCATCTGAGTCTTCAACTTCCAAGAGCGACCCTTTGTTTCTGTCCCATCTCTGCAACATCCTGTCTCTGTCCACCTTGTCTATTCCACGCAGTATTTTGTATGTCGTTATCATGTCTCCCCTAACCCTCCTGTCCTCCAGTGTCGTCAGGTCGATTTTCTTTAACCTTTCTTCGTAGGACATTCCCCTTAGCTCTGGAACTAACCTTGTCGCAAACCTTTGCACTTCCTCTAATTTCTTGACGTGCTTGATCAAGTGCGAGTTCCAAACACGTGCTGCATACTCCAGTATGGGCCTGACGTACACGGTGTACAGTGTCTTGAACGATTCCTTACTAAGGTATCTGAACGCTATTTTCAGGTTTGCCAGGCGTCCATATGCTGCAGCAGTTATCTGGTTGTGTGCTTCCGGAGACATGCTCGGTGTTATGGTCACCCGAAGATCTTTCTCCTTGAGTGAGGGTTGCAGTTTTTGGCCACCTAGCCTATACTCCGTCTGCGGTCTTCTTTGCCCTTCCCCGATCTTCATGACTTTGCATTTGGCAGCGTTAAATTCGAGAAGCCAGTTGCTGGACCACGTGTCCAGCCTGTCCAGGTCTCTTCGTAGTCCTGCCTGATCCTCATCTGATTTAATTCTCTTCATTAACTTCACATCATCTGCGAACAGGGACACTGCTGAGTCTATCCATTCCATCATGTCATTTACATATACCAAAAATAGCACTGGTCCTAGGACCGACCCCTGTGGGACCCCGCTCGTCACAGGTGCCCACTGTGATACCTCATCACGTACCATGACTCGTTGTTGCCTCCCTGTCAAGCATTCTTTGATTCACTGCAGTGCCCTTCCTGTTATACGCGCCAGATCCTCTAGCTTCTGCACTAATCTCTCGTGAGGAACTGTGTCGAAGGCCTTCTTGCAGTCCAAGAAAATACAATCAACCCACCCCTCTCTCTCGTGTCTTACTTCTGTTACTTTATCATAAAACTCCAGAAAGTTTGTGACACAGGATTTGCCATAAATGAATCCGTGCTCGTTTGCGTTTATACTCTTGTTCCGTTCAAGGTGCTCCACCACTTTCCTCTTGATAATCTTCTCCCTGACTCTGCATACTATACATGTCAGTGACACTGGTCTATAGTTTAGTGCCTCTTTTCTGTCTCCTTTTATAAAAATGGGAACTACATTTACTGTCTTTCATACCTCCATGCATGTGTGTAGTGTGTGTGTGTGTGTGTGTGTGTGTGTGTGTGTGTGTGTGTGTGTGTGTGTGTGTGTGTGTGTGTGTGTGTGTGTGTGTGTGTGTGTGTGTGTGTGTACGTACTCACCTAATTGAGGTTTCAGAGGTCGAGACTCAGCTCCTGGCCCCACCTCTTCACTGTGTGTGTAAAAACACGTGATGCACAATAGCAATAATATTATAAACGCATATCACTGTACACATCTTTCGGGCTCACTGAGCAAGTTAAAATTGTCTATTGACATTTAATTTCGTCTTCGTAAACGTAAGTTTAATAATTCTTAACTATGTTTTGACATGCACATGGAACACAACCAAACAAATTTTAACTGGGAAAAATGATTAAATCTTTAGACTGTAGTTAGTTTAATCTTTAGAAGGAAAGTAAATGTATTAACTGACTGCTGGGAAATTCAGCTGAACGAAAAACCTTAATAAGGCGAGTAAACAGTTGAAAGAAATTTAAGTATTTAACATGTTAAACAAGGATTGAAGAACGCTGGATAGGTGAATGATAGTATCACTAGTACTACCACCACCACCAGCAGTATCACCACCACCACCAGCAGTATCACCACCACTACTACCAGCATCACCACCACTACCACCATCTGCATCACCACCACTACCACCATCTGCATCACCACCGTTACCACCACCTGCATCACCACCAGTAACACTACCACCAGTATTATTGGCACTACCAGCAGAAGCACCACCACCAGACGTGGCAGCACTTCGTCTACTAGCACTACCAACCTATTAGTCACAGAACCATAACTACCACCATAAAGCAGCAGCAGCACCAGAAGCGCCGCCCCCACCGCGGCACTTGATCTATTAGCACTACCAACCTATCAGTCACAGAAACATAACTACCACCATAAATCAGCACCACCAACAACCAGCAGCACTCCAACACCACCACCTCTACCATCACCACCTCTACCATCGCCACCTCTACCATCGCCAACTCTACCATCGCCACCTCTACCATCGCCAACTCTACCATCGCCAACTCTACCATCGCCAACTCTACCATCGCC
>NC_091324.1:7286379-7358879 GCF_038502225.1 Cherax quadricarinatus
AAACAATAAAAAAAGGAGCTCGTGGTGAAAAATTTGTATTTGGTTTCGAGATGGTTTGTAATGATGGTGGCGTGACGGTGATACTCATATAAGCGTCATCGAATACTCAGTCATCATCAGGGCAGCTTACTGACTCATTACTCTTGCTAACCACCTGGCTGAACCAGGAAGACATAGGGGTGCTATGTCTTCCCTCCTGGTCTAAGGAGGAAAGGGTTGGGGGGGGGGGAGAAGCTATGTCTGAAGCCTACAACACAGGTTCTACCTGGTGGAGGGAGTGGGATTGTGTCCAAACACTTGTAACGTGAGTCGTGTGCTGTGTTCAACACCCCAACACTGGCAGGATATACAAAGAGAGGAGAGGGGAACAGGAAAAGAATGGAGAGAGACAGAGGGAAAGAGAGGAAGAGAGAGAGAGAGAGAGAGAGAGAGAGAGAGAGAGAGAGAGAGAGAGAGAGAGAGAGAGAGAGAGAGAGAGAGAGAGGAAAAAGAAAAAGAGAAAAAAAGGAGAAGGAAAGAAAAAGAATTCGGTTAAGCGGAGGAAATAGCAGATATTTTTTCTGTTTAATACCCCTAACATTTCTCTTTGCGAGTGACATCACTGACGTCTTTGCTTGAAACAACTTAACACTGAGACACTTGACAACATACATAAGTGTGTTAACTAAAAAATGGCGACAGTTGTATAACAACAACAGTGACCATTATGAGGGTGGTAATGTACATGCTACCAGTTATTATGACAATCTCAGAGCTAAGGGAATGTATACCAGTCAATACAGACAGTGCCAAGTGATGATTCTAACAGTCAACACAGTGTCAAGTGCACAGTGATGTGAAACACTTGCTTCATGACATTTTTTTCAGTTTCAAATTGATATTTTATATTCTCGTTCACTCATACCAAGTATGCAGAAACACTCACATGTATGCAGAAACACTCACATGTATGCAGAAACATTCACATGTATGCAGAAACATTCACATGTATGCAGAAACACTCAAATATAAGCAGAAACACTCACATGTATGCAGAAACACTCACATGTATGCAGAAACACTCACATGTATGCAGAAACACTCACATGTATGCAGAAACACTCACATGTATGCAGAAACATTCACATGTATGCAGAAACACTCACATGTATGCAGAAACATTCACACGTATGCAGAAACACACATGTATGCAGAAACACTCACACGTATGCAGAAACACACATGTATGCAGAAACACACACATGTATGCAGTAACAATCACACGTATGCAGAAACACACATATATGCAGAAACAATCACATGTATGCAGAAACACTCAAATGTATGCAGAAACACACACATGTATGCAGAAACAATCACACGTATGCAGAAACACACATGTATGCAGAAACAATCACATGTATGCAGAAACAATCACATGTATGCAGAAATACTCACATGTATGCAGAAACAATCGCATGTATGCAGAAACACACGTACATGCAAAGAGTACGCAACCTTTATTCGGCGCATGTACACACCCTCATTGAAAGGCTATCTCCCCCAACCAGCGAACCAGGTGCTAAGGGTTAACGATGGGGCCCCATCGCTCAATCAGTACCCAGGTTCCAGCCAATGAGAAGATGGTTTTGGCAATCGCAGAGGTGTTGTGGGTACCACACACCTGTTTGCCCTTGTCATTCCCATTCTAAAGCTGGTTGAAGCTGCTCTCTAGTGGCTTCTGTTCTGCCTTGCTTACCGTGGAGTGCACTAATATCTATTGTTGTACATAGTGTACATAATTCTGTTCTTATGTGGTGAAGTATAATGTAAGTCATAAGTTTTTCTGTGTTTATTTTGTTCCTTTTACACCCAGGATAATAGGCCTTTGGACTCCTGGGTTGTAATACATATGTACGCAGAAACACTCACATGTATGCAGAAAGAATCACATGTATGCATAAACCATCACATGTATGCAGAAACAATTACATGTATGCAGAAACAATCACGTGTATGCAGAAACAATCACGTGTATGCAGAAACAATCACGTGTATGCAGAAACAATCACGTGTATGCAGAAACAATCACATGTACGCAGAAACAATCACAAGAACAGAAAAGCAAAACAAGCACACTCGCATTAACACACAAGCGTTCAGATATATTGCTTATTTTAAGTATTTATCTCCGCGTAATATTTAATGTGGCACTTCATACGCAGAGATGCATAACTGTGTAACTGTCTTGAAATATATTGTATTGATGATTCTCTTAAAATACAATATTTTTATCATTTTAGTGTGTTGACGAAGTAGGCAGAACAAGTCTAAGTGGAGAAAGTTTCCCTCTAAGTAGAGCTTTTCGAATGGTGACTTAAACAGCATGTGCGAGTACTGTACTGCAATCCAATCAGTGGTGTCCCGTAGCTCGATCACTAGTACACTCAGCTCACACACTGAGGTCCGGAGTTCGAATCTCCGGTACAGATGGAAAACATCAGGACGTGTTTCCATAAGACACCTGCTGTCCATGTTCACCCATCAGTATAAAATGGGTACCTGGGTGTTAGTCGGCTGGTGTGGGTAGCATCCTGGGACAAAACTGACTTAATTTGCCCGAAATGTTCTGCAAAACGAGCGGCTTTCTATATAGTACTATATCATTGATGTCAAGCTAGGACTGTATACCTTGCACATGTACTTGTAGAAATAAAGATATTATTATTATGAGAGGTGTAACTGGTATGCTTCTCTCTCCTCCAGTCTCGTACTTACCCCCTACCCATCCCTCGAGGTCATGTTCTTGTGTGGCTCACGGGGCAACAACTGCGTTTGTGTTCCCATTCACTGCTACCCATTTTCACCCATTGGAGAATAAAGTTAAAATATGTAAACTTTTCGTGTTTGTTTGATGTACCACAAACACTCTTCTTCACTCAATGAACAGGAATTATCTTCAGTCAGCGAAAGCAGTACAAAGATTTTTATTCTTGCTACCTCAGAAGCACTGCCGTGTTCCCATATACCTCAAAGGCACCGCCGTCATTACCTCCCTCGCTCCCAGGGAAGTGTGCTTGGGCCATTGTTATGGAATGTCTACTTCAATGGCCTTCTTCAACAAATCGCAGAATTCCATGCACATGCAGACGATTGTACTCTGTCGTTTTCTTATCAAGGCGAGAAAATGCCAGCTGCTCTCAGCGTCCTTATACACCTCAAAGGCACTACGGTCATTACCTTCCTCATTACCACATCGCCATACACTAATGCCTCATGCACCTACCTTTACCTACCCTGCGAGTGTGCGCTCTAAACTGTCCGCAAGTCTGATAATGTCACAAGTCATGTCACTCAGTCAAGTTCTAGGAGCAACACTGATATTGCTGCAAGGGTCACCTGCCAGGTGTACAACGAAGCATGGAGCCTCAACCTCCTAAGTGATGTCGTCCGTGCGTACCAATGTCTAGGTTCTCGGAGGTCAGGTGAACAACCAATAGCACCTGCCAGGAGGCAGAACCAATAACAACCCAGATTTCACCTCCAAAGAAAACCTAAAAAGTGCTAGAAAAAAAAGTTCCCCGTCCTGACAGATGGCTGCATGGAATACGAGTCCCCCACACCTGCCTTCTGAGACGGCAGGTACACCGGGTGAGAGTATCACACCTGCCTCCTGACAAGGCGGGTAAAAGGGCTAAAATTTCAGAAATCGGTGAAAGAACTAATGAAGCAGAAATATTTTCCATCAACCTCTTTACATTTGCAACTTATCTTAAGGAAAGGAATTATAACAAGTCAATGCTATGAACTCGAGATAGGTCATAATGAACGACTGTCAGTGAATGGATAGAAGAGTGAAAGGGAATCGACAAGTATGCTAAAAACGATCTCCATGAATGTCAGAGGTCCTCCAATCTTCAACAAATGAAATGTCGGTGTTTGAGAAGGAAATGAACAAATTCCTCAAACCAGTGCCTGAGCAAACGGACTGCCAGTCACGTGGCATCACCTCAATTCCTAAAAGCATGTAGACATGGTCATGAGGCTCAGTGATTGTTTAGAACAAACATCAGAATGGAGAAATGTAATCTAAGTGACACTTAGTGTGTAATGATTGTTGATGCCAGACGAGGTAGCCCGAGTGTCTCAGAAACTGATCTTCTGGAATATTCACTGACTTCCTAGAGTTTATCCAGCGAGTGGCAGTTCTGTGGACAAAGACGCCTGGATAAAGATAAGTTAAAGGAGAATGGCCAGACAGTCTGTAGCTTACAATAGTGGTATGCAGAAGAGAATCTCTGAATGCACAACACATCCAACCTTACAGTTGATGGGCTACAGCAGCGGAAGACCACTGTGGGGGGTTCCACTGCTGTCAGCTAAGAACAGGAAACTGAGGCTACAGTGGGTACAGGCTCACCAAAACTGGACAGTTGAAGACTGGAAAAAAAAGTCAGCTGGTCTAACAAATCGCGATTCCTAATGCAACATGCAAATAGTAAGGTCAAAATTTGGTGTAAGGCACTGGGATGTGGTGGAATGGGAGATTTGCAGCATGAAAGTTCAGCAGACAACTCTGGAGCAACTGTATGACACTATCATGTGAACATGGATCAGGATCTCTAAGGAATGTTTCCAATACCTTGTTCAATCCATGCCATGAAGAATTCAGGCTGCTGGCGAAGAGGGAGGGGACCCCTACCCAGTACAAGAAGGGTGTACCTAATAAGGTGGTCACCGAGTCACATTATATATATGCTTAACAATTCGCTAACAGGTAAGATTATTTACAAATGTTACAAATGTAGACTGATTATATATATATATATATATATATATATATATATATATATATATATATATATATATATATATATATATATATATATATATATAACCTTTTTACATATGATCGACATCAGCACAAAACGATATTACAACATAATGTTATCGTGAAGACAATCCTTAACACAGGCAAGGAACACAGGGAATCAATCATCAACTGTGTCGCACAACTCTCAGTCCCCTCCTCGTGTCGCCGGTGCCAGGGCTCGATACCCCCTCAAGTGATGGATGACTGTTTGATGATCTGTTTGGTAGGGGTATGCTGGAGGAGGATGGAGGGTGTGATCGAGTGTAGGATGGAAGATGGGATCGAGTGTAGGATGGAGGGTAGGAGGAAGGTGGAATGGAAGGTGGGATGGAGTGAAGAATGGTGGGTGGGGTTGGGGGTAGGATCGAGTGTGGGATAGAGGGTACAATGGAGGATGGGAATGAGAGTGGGAAGGAAATCGGAATTGTGTGGGTGGGGAGTGAGAGCCTATACTCACCTATTTGTGGTTGCAGGGGTTGATTCACAGCTCCTGGCCCCGCCTCTTCGCTGGTCGCTATTAGGTCCACTCTCTCCCTGCTTCATGAGCTTTATCGTACCTCTTCTTAAAGCTATGTATGGATCCTGCCTCCACTACATCACTCTCCAGACTATTCCACTTCCTGACAACTCTATGACTGAAGAAATACTTCCTAACATCCCTGTGACTCATCTGAGTTTTCAGCATCCAGTTGTGACCGCTTGTTACTGTGTCTCATCTCTTAAACATCCTGTCCTTATTCACCTTGTCAATTCCTCTCAGCATTTTATCTGTTATGTCCCCCCTATCCCTCCTGTCCTCCAGTGTCGTCAGGTCGATTTCCCTTAACCTCTCTTCGTAGGACATGCCCCTTAGCTCTGGGACTGGTCTTGTTGCAAATCTTTGCACTTTCTCTATTTTCTGTGTTAAAGTATGCATGTGTACCCTGATATATTCACCTATATGTGCTTGCAAGGGTCAAATCTCAGCTCTTATCCCTTCTTTTCACAGGCCGCTACGGGGTTCACACACTCCCATCCTCAAGAGCCTTATCGTACCTTTTCTTAAAGCTATGTATGGTTCTTGCCTCTACCACCTCATTCTCCAGGTCATTCTACTTTCTGGCTACTCTAAGACAGAAGAAATACTTCCTAACATCCCTGTGACTTATCTGTGATTCTAGCTGTGCCACCGGGTTCCTGTTTTCCCAGTCTCTCACACAATCTGTCCCTCTCTACAGTATTTTGTACATCTTATCACCCCTGGTATTTCTTTCCTCTAGTGTCAACAGGTTAAGTTCCCTTAATCTCTCCTCATAGGACGCATCCCTTAGCTCAGGGACTAGTCTCGTTTTAAACCTCTACACTTTCTAATTTCTGACATGCTTGACCAAGAGTGGGTTCCGTACCGCTGCTGCATACTCTAGTACTGGCTTGACGTACACTGCATACAATGTCGTGAATGACTCCTTACTTAGCTTTCTGAAAGCTAGTCTTAAATTTGCCAGAAGCGCATTTGTTGCAGCAGTTATTCTGTTTATGTTCGCCTCAGGCGATCTGGTCGGCATGATACCAACGCCGAGGTCCTCCTTGAGTGAGGTTTGCAGCCTTTGCCTGTGCTTCGCCTGCGGTCTTCTTTGCCCTTCCCCAACTTCATAACTTTCTACTTGCTGGGCTTAAATTTAAGTAGCCACTTGGCAGACCAGACCTGCAACCTGTACACATGCATTTTGTAGTCTCAGTCTCTCTCTCTCTCTCTCTCTCTCGCACGTGTGTGTGTGTGTGTGTGTGTGTGTGTGTGTGTGTGTGTGTTTGTGTGTGTGTGTGTGTGTGTGTGTGTGTGTGTGTGTGTGTGTGTGTGTGTGTGTGTGTGTGTGTGTGTGTGTGTGTGTTTGTGTGTGTTTGTGTGTGTTTGTGTGTGTGTGTTTGTGTGTGTGTGTGTTAGGAAGGGTAGTAGTGTGCACGCTTGCGTGCTCGCTCGAGGGCGATTCAACTTCGCCCGTAACATTACCTACCTGGAGTGCACACGTTCACGTGTAAATTAAATATAAACCTTCATGTATGTTTACTGGTTTCGTGACAAGCAACTCTTCATACCAGAGTAACCAATACAAAACTTAACTCACTATTCATAAACACAAGTTTTAACTGTAGCAAACATCAGCAACACACGTGGCAGCATGACACACGTGATGCCACAGTATACATACACGGGACCCCATGTTATAAACCTATGTTAGTGGTGCTGCCTTTACCTTTTATATGCCTTTGAAGGATTTCAAGAGTTTTCTTACTGGGTCAAGGTTCCTCTGGGGCTTGCCTGGTCCACCAGGCTGTTGCTGCTGGCGGCCTGATGGCCCACATATCCAACGCAGCCTGAGTGGTCTGGTATTTGGTGGAGATACTGGTTAGATTTCCTCTTGAAGATATTCACACTTGTTTCAGCAGTGTTTCCTCTTGAAGGCTTCTACACTTGTATCGGCAGTTTCTGATATCTTCTGATTTTTAGTAGTCTGGGACCACGGATGTTGTTACAATGCTCTCTTATTGTGCCCACGGCGCCCCTGCTTTTCACCTAAACATTCTCATGCATCTTTCCTCCGCTCTAGCATTACCAGTAGTTTAAATACTTGACTGGCTAAATGAGAGCTGTAAATGATCCTTGTATCTGGTCCAGCTCTGACACGTCTCCTACAGTCAACAGAGCCGTAAACTCGTGACATCTTCCTTGTTGTGTTCCTTTAAGAAAGGTCTACTGACGAAACTACTCCTAGGTCATTCACTAGTTCCTTTCTTTCTACTGGGGGGTGAAATGTGTTTTTTTTATAGTGTCCCTTTCGAGTTGTTCACTCTTCGTGTCATTACGATTTCGTGAGTCATGCAACTGGAGTTTGTCGTCAGTGAACTTCACCAATGAACAGTATGTTATTTCCAATTACCGACTGGAAGACTTTTGCTTGTATCATCAGCAAATGATACACAAACGTGGCTAGTGTTGTTATTAATGTCTGTTGTGAGGATAAGAAACAGTAATGGCGCCAGGACCATGCCTCGGGGTACTGAGCTTATTACTTTGCTAATACTGGGTTTCGCTCTGTTTACTACTACTCCTGTGTTCTATCAATCATAAAGTTCAATATTCATTTGCCTACTTACACCGTTATTCCCATCATCCTCAATTTATGTGCAATCACCCCATGATCACATTTGTCAAACGCCTTTGCGATATTCGTGAATACCACATCTATGTGATGGTTTTCTTCCAACGCATCCGTGATTATGTTAGTGATGGTTTAATAGTTGAGGTCAGCATGATCTTCCTGCTCTAAATGCTGATCCGAGTAGTGCGGACTCTGCTGTTTCAATCTTCTCTCCATCCCTCTTACCATATTTCTTTCCCTTCTACCACTACATCAATCCCTCCCTCGCTTCTTTCGCTCCAACTTCCCTCAACCCTATCACCAGACCTTTCACCCACCACTTTCCCTCCAAAAACACCACTTCTCATCCCACTCTCCAACCCTTTCCATTTTCCTAAACATAACCATTTCTGTACTTTTCTTTCCCGGACACCGTCCCCCTCCCTATAAATATTTCCCCTCCCTCATTCCGTTCAGCACCGCCCTCTTCTGCCTTCACATGAGCACTGCGCCAGTCCTCACTCCACCACCGCCCCTTCACATGAGTACTTCGCCAGCCCTCATTCCACTACCACCCCTCCACATGAGCATTGCACCAGTCCTCACTCCACCACCCCTTCACATGAGCACTTCGCCAGCCCTCATTCCACTACCACCCCTCCACATGAGCATTGCACCAGTCCTCACTCCACCACCCCTTCACATGTGTACTTCGCCAGCCCTCACTCCACCACCACCCCCTTCACATGAGCACTACGCCAGCCCTCACGCCACCACCCCTTCACATGAGCACTGCGCCAGCCCTCATTCCACCACCACCCCCTTCACATGAGCACTACGCCAGCCCTCACGCCACCACCCCTTCACATGAGCACTGCGCCAGCCCTCATTCCACCCCTACCCCTTCACATGAGCACTGCGCCAGCCCTCACTCCACCACCCCTTCACATGAGCACTGCGCCAGCCCTCACTCCACCACAACCCCTTCACATGAGCACTGCGCCAGCCCTCACTCCACCACAACCCCTTCACATGAGCACTGCGCCAGCCCTCACTCCACCACAACCCCTTCACATGAGCACTGCGCCAGCCCTCACTCCACCACAACCCCTTCACATGAGCACTGCGCCAACCCTCACTCCACCACCACCCCTAACCTCTCCCTCTCCTCCCCTCACACAGCACCCCTTCCCTCGCCCCCACCCGTAATGTTCACAGTTTATCGCATCTATCACCATTAGGATAAATTAACTGCCTTCATACCCGGTGCTCTGAAACTTTTCCATCCTCTCCGATTTTTTTGTCTTGGTATTCAAACAGATGATTTATCATACGCTTTTATCTAAATTCTCATTCACTGTCATACAGTTATTCATGCATTGTTTTAGTCATTATTTACCTGTGACTTGTTGTCAAGTTTCTACTACGCTTGCAGCCTTACGCCTGACTTTCCTGTCAAAGGCTAGGTCAACTAGGCTGTTGCTGCTAGCGGCTCTTACACCCATCACATTAGGGCTGATTAGGCACTCGTAGGAAATGTTCCAGTTGTATCCATTGCTGTTCATTTGTGGTATAACTTTTGTGCTAAATTGTATTTTGTTTAAAAGTTCTGATGCCTCCACTGTCTCATTCATGTGCACATTCCAGCTGTCTTGTGTCAAATTCCTGCAACCCAATGACATAACACCAACAGATAGACAGCAAGACAGGCTGCTGCAACACAACCAATTATTATTACGCTGTGACTCCTCACCATCACCTTCACACCGTCACCACCACATCCCCACCATCACCTCTCCTTCACACCCCTCACCATCACCTCTCCTTCCCACCCCTCACCATCAAATCTCCTTCCCACCCTCACCTCCACACCCCTCACCTACTCTCTTCACACCTCCGACACCCTCATCATCAATCCTATCACCTCAGCATGCTACCACGTCAAACACCTCCCTCTCCCTCACCCCCACACTCGACCTCCATTCACACGCAAACACGAAATCGCATGCTTCTGATATATACCAAACTCTTATAACAAACATTCCAATACACTCGCAAATTTATCCTTTTAGACATTCACGCAAATTATATACGCGATAATAACCCACGCAAACTACCCCGTCCTCTCGTCCTCGCTCTCACACAGAATATGATACTAATGAGGGGGAATAAAAACAGTAGACGACAAGGACAGGCTAGAAACAGTTCTGGACAAACTTCAGAATTTATTTAACATGTGACTATTGAAATTCAACCCTAGCAAGTGCAAGGTTATGAAAACTGGTGAAGGGCAAAGAAGACCAGAAACAGAGTAAGGGATCGGGGGATGGGGGAGATAACTACTGCAAGCCTCAGTCAGGGAGAAAATCCTCGGGGTAAGAACAGTACCAAGTATTTTGCCTGAGGTACACGTCAAGCATACAGCCCCTGCAGCATATGCACGACTGGTGATGAAGACACTACCTGGATCCTCAACTTTTCCGTCGATTAGTGAACTGCTGAACACTGCTTCATGCTGGCCATTCAAAATTTCGCTTTTTCTTTTTGTCTTCTTTTTTTCGACAAGGCTACTTCTCACTTGGATTTTGCGTATATGTAAACATATTTAGAATTTCTTAAAAATTTTTGAACGCGTTCTCGTTCCTTCTATGTTCATTTCCGTCTGATATGTATATTTTAGTTTAGTTCTATTTTAAATAGGTGATCTCTTTTGTTGTACATTATCCCTTTTCTGTTGTGACATGAGCTAATTTTTATCACTTCAAGAACTCTCTTTTCTTCTGAACATTTTCTTTCCAAATCTGACCTTTTAGAGTCTTTCTCAGTTAAACATTTTATACAGATCACAGAACGATGGGGTTCGAACCCACGGCAAGCGAATCCTAAAACTCGCAAGCTAGTGCGCTAACCACTGGCTAACAGGATTCATCCAATCAGGTATATTTTTATACACCATAGGGAGGGTAGCATGGGCCCTACTATCACAAATATATTTCTTTTTTACGGACGCAACCCACACCATCACGGCTATGGACTGCTCTATCTTAAGTGATTAAAGCCGCCATCATGATTCACGAAATCATAACACTATTGACAACAAATCACAGAACGGGTGGGGCTTGAACCCAGAACTTGTATGCTTCCAAGTAAAATATTTCCATGTTCTTTTTGTGGGTTAACGGTGCTCAGGACCGTTTCCATGGCAATATCCTATATTTCTCTGTTTATTATGTGCCAGTCAGTTCTCACTGTTGAGAATTGACGCGCGTTCTTTACGCATGTATTTATGCGTGTCTGTTTTACAGATAGGTTGCGATTAATATAATAATAATAATAATAATATATATATATATATATATATATATATATATATATATATATATATATATATATATATATATATATATATATATATATATATTTTAAGTGTATTAAGTCTCTGATCAATTTCCCATTGTTTATGAAAATCAAGTCTAGTATATGTTTATTTCTAATAGGTTCAGATATCTGTTGTTTCAAATAAGAAAGAAAAACACAGAACCCTGATAGTTCTGTGGTATATGTCTGTTGGTGTAATGTACGTCCATGATGTCTTCAACAATGCTGTTCCCCACCATCTTCTATTTGTATACTTTGCCTGGGATATAAATTAATGATGACTTTGGCTTTGGCATAATGACCATTTAACTTTTCTGGTATATGTAACACCACGTGACTCATACTATGTGCCTTTTCCTATACACGAATTTTATGTTAATATATGACTAGGAAAAAAAATCACTTGTCAAGAAGAGTGTAGAGCTCGACTAGAACTCTAGCCCTTACTGGGAAAGACAAGAGGAGCTTGGCTTTGCAGTGAGTGTGAAACAAGAGTGAGCTCAGAGCGTTAGTAGGATTACTTGCTCAGCTGAAACTATTTGATAAAAAAAGGAGGGAAATTTTTAAATGTATATCCAGCTGACCTGCTAAATTTATTTGGACCTTGTTTCGAGGTATTTTTGTATGACGTTATTGTAACAGGTTTAAAGTTTTTTCTAACCTCGCAGGCCAGCCTTAGCTTACACTTCCTTGTTGATTGCTTGTTCAACCAGGCTGCTTCTGTTAGCGGTCCACTGGCCCACACAGCCCGGTTGATCTGGCAACTGGAGGAGATAGCGGTCGTTTCCTCTTAACCATTCATTTACGCACTAGACACAAATCAGTACTTACCGACATTGTAGAGGGTGAAATGCAAGAGTATATGAGGAGCACTCGACGAAAAACACGAGTCTGGGCGACGCCAAGCTAGAAGTGTTTACATTTTGCTCTCTCGACCAATGGGAAGCGAGGAGACGCCATCGCCTTTAGCTGGAGCGACTCAGGGAAGGCTTGTGATTGGTCAGAAATAGAGAATGGGAACCCAGATGCTCTGGGAGAGTAGGAGGACATGCGCAAGAACCACGTTCTCAGGACCGAGTAAACTCGGTCCTGCCCGTTAAAGGGTTGGATAAAGCTCATGGAGCAGGGAGAGAGAACCCAGTAGCGGTCAGTGAAGAGGCGGGGCCAGGAGCTGTGAATCGACCCCTGCAACCACAAATAGGTGTGTATGCTCTCTCTCTCTCTCTCTCTCTGCAGTATTTTATCAACTAGGCTTCATTCATTGCCCTCTCATTCTCACTCCTCCCACCTGTTATACCTAACACCTGTATCATTCCTCCTACCTGTCTGTCATTCCTAGCATCTGTCATTCCCCCCCACCTGTCTCATTCCTAGCATCTGTCAGTCCTTCTACCTGTCTGTCAGTCCTCCTACCTTTACGGCGTCCTTCACTAAGTCACTTTACAAAGATCTTGTTGGAAACAGCCTCTTTTATATTTGCACTATTGAGTGTTCAATTTTGATGTGATAGATTTCTGAATATGAGCGAAAAAATGATTGTGTGTGTGTGTGTGTGTGTGTGTGTGTGTGTGTGTGTGTGTGTGTGTGTGTGTGTGTGTGTGTGTGTGTGTGTGTGTGTAGATATTACTAGATGTCAAAGGCACTTCTCAATAAACACTTGGCCTTCCTAATCTCTCCTTTGTGTTTGTATATGTACTCATTTGTACTCACCTATTTGTGGTTGCAGGGGTCGAGTCATAGCTCCTGGCCCCGCCTCTTCACTGTTTACAAGGTCCTCTCTCTCCCTGTTCCATGAGCTTCATCAAACCTCGTCTTAAAACTATGTATGGTTCCTGCCTCCACTACGTCACTTTCTAGGCTATTTCACTTCCTGACAACTCTGAAGAAATATTTCCTAACATCCCTTTGACTCATCTGATTCTTCAACTTCCAATTGTGACCCCTTGTTTCTGTGTCCCATCTCTGGAACATCCTGTCTTTGTCCACCTTGTCAATTCCTCCCAGTATTTTATGTCGTTATCATGTCTCCCCTGACCCTCCTGTCCTCCAGTGGCGTCAAGCTAATTTCCCTTAGCCTTTCTTCATAGGTCAATCCCCTTAGCTCTGGGACTAGTCTTGTTGCAAATCTTTGCACTTTCTCTAATTTCTTGACGTGCTTGACCAGGTGTAGTTTCCAAACCAGATACTTCAATATGGGCCTGACGTATATGGTGTACAGAGTCTTGAACGTTTCCTTAACGAGGTATCGGAACGCTACTCTTAGGTTTGTCAGACGCCCGTATGCTGCAGCAGTTATCTGAGATGTGCTCGGTATTATACTCACGCCAAGATCTTTTTCCTTGAGTGAGGTTTGCAGTCTTTGGCCACCTAAACTATTCTCTGTCTGCGGTCTTCTTTGCCCTTCCCCGATCTTGTTGTTAGGTAAGACACATTTGTATTTTATACCATTTTAATGTTCCCCGATCTTCATGACTTTGCATTTGGCGGGGTTAAATTCAAGGAGCCAGTTGCTGGACCAGGCTTTTAGCCTGTCCAAGTCTCTTTGTAGTCCTGTCTGATCCTCGACCGATTTAATTCTTCTCATTAACTTCACATTATCTGCAAACAGGGACACTACTGAGTGTCCCTGTTTGCGTGTGTGCGTGCTTTTGTGATTATTCAGTATGCGGCCCAAGGATAGAACCCACGTTTATTCAGACACGTGAAGCTCGAAAAGGTCAAAGCTTTCGCAACCAAACTGGTGCCAGAACTAAGAGAAATACATTATGAGGAGAGGCTGGGGGAAATGAACCTGACGATCTTGACAGAGAGAAGGACAAGGAGAGACATGATTACGATATACAAAATTTTAAAGAGGAACTGATAGGACAGAAAAGGATGGACTGTTTGAATTAAGAGGACCACGATGAAAAGGTCAGGTGGAGGTTCAAAACCCTGACGAGCCAGAGGAACGTAAGGAAGCATTTCTTTCCTCTGAAGGTTGTTGAAAGTGGAACGACTTGAATAACTTAGTTGTGGAGTCAAACTCAATACACAGCTTCATGAGTAGATATGAAAGGCTCAAGAGGTTAGAATTCAGTGACGCCGATCAAAGTAGTCTAGGAAGCGGGGCCAGGAGCTTAGCATCGACTCCCACAAAAACATATAGTAAAAGCGCACATATTTCACTCTGAGGCAGTTAGTCTAGGCAGAGTTGTAGGGAAGGTGATAATGCAAGGCGCCATCGCTACACTTGCAGTTATCAATCCTCTGGAGGCTAGACCAATAACGCGAGGGTAAGGGAAGGTTAGGCAGAATAAGGGAAGGTGAAGCAGAATCAAGGAAGAGGAAAGCCAGGATGAAGGAAGGTTGGCGAGATAGTCAAAGTGTGGTGAGGATAGTGTTGGCGAGGCACGATGAAGACAGGAAGTAAGGTGACACAGGATGAAGGTTGGTTGGTGATAAAGGGTGAAACCGGGAGGTGATAAAAGGTGAAGGGAGGAAGGTGATAAAGGATAAAAAGTGAAGGGAAGGATGTAAGGCCTTATGAAGGAGAGATGTAGCAGAGAGAAAGTATGGTCCAACCTTGCTCACTACTGGCTTATGATGATTACATTAGTGGATACAAAACAGAGTAGATGAGTAAGTCACGTGCAACTCTTGAACATTCTGAGACACGTTTCGACATCCAGTACCTTGATTAATCCAGTGCAGAAAACAAAATAACTGGAGACGGCGGAAGACGTGAAGAGGTGGTAATGTGAGGTAATAGGGGGAGATCAGTCCCTAATGTGTGTGTGTGTACTCACCTATTTGTGGTTGCAGGGGTCTGTGTCTGTGGGAGCTGCTGAACAGATCCTCTCCTGTTCGAGTGACCAGTCACTTGAATCGTTTAGTTTTCATTGACCAAGTGTTATACTTTAATATTATAAAAATTCTGGACGTATTGAACCCGTAATGGTCATTCAGGGATTGGAAGGCAATGGAGTTTGATGTAAGGCAGAGAAGGGTTTTACCAATACCTTGGATCACGAACCCTTTGCAGGTATCAAAGCACATCTTCCCTTGAAGGGGTCCGCACAGTGAAGAGGATTGGTGGGAGCAGCGAGGGTGAAGAATGAAGATGACTGGTGGGAGCAGCGAGGTTGAAGATGACTGGTGGGAGCAGCGAGGGTGAAGAATGAAGATGACTGGTGGGAGCAACGACGGTGAAGGATGAAGATGAATGGTGGGAGCAGCGAGGGTGAAGAATGAAGATGACTGGTGGGAGCAGCGAGGTTGAAGGATGAAGATGAATGGTGGGAGCAGCGAGGTTGAAGGATGAAGATGACTGGTGGGAGCAACGACGGTGAAGGATGAAGATGAATGGTGGAAGCAGCGAGGTTGAAGGATGAAGATGACTGGTGGGAGCAGCGAGGGTGAAGAATGAAGATGACTGGTGGGAGCAGCGAGGTTGAAGGATGAAAATGACTGGTGGGAGCAGCGAGGTTGAAGGATGAAAATGACTGGTGGGAGCAACGACGGTGAAGGATGAAGATGAATGGTGGGAGCAACGACGGTGAAGGATGAAGATGACTGGTGGGAGCAGCGAGGGTGAAAAATGAAGATGACTGGTGGAAGCAACGACGGTGAGGGATGAAGATGAATGGTGGGAGCAGGGAGGGTGAAAGATGAAGATGACTTGTCGGAGTAGCGAGGGTGAAGGATGAAGATGACTGGTGGGAACAGCGAGGGTGAAGAATGAAGATGACTGGTGGGAGCAACGACGGTGAAGGATGATGACTGGTGGGAGCAGCGAGGGTGAAGGATGATGACTGGTGGGAGCAGCGAGGGTGAAGGATGAAGATGACTGGTGGGAGCAGCGAGGGTGAAGGATGATGACTGGTGGGAGCAGCTAGGGTGCAGGATGAAGATGACTGGTGGGAGCAGCGAGGGTGAAGGATGAAGATGACTGGTGGGAGCAGCGAGGGTGAAGGATGATGACTGGTGGGAGCAGCGAGGGTGAAGGATGATGACTGGTGGGAGCAGCGAGGGTGAAGGATGATGACTGGTGGGAGCAGCGAGGGTGAAGGATGATGGCTGATAAATGAAGAATAAAGTGCTATTTTATTTAGAAATATTATTAAAAGAAAGTATAAAATTCCTAGCTAGTACATTAACACTCAATAATGAGAGTTTACATAAGATGGTTTAATACACAAAGCAACAGTGAGCAAAATTTACGATGCACAGCAGAACATGCAGGTGCGATAGACACTTAGGGTTCAGAACACCAGATTCCAACGTCTTTTCACAAGTGTTGCTGCTGACGCACGACAAAGCCTCAACCTCTTCACTGATCTCCAATATTAGTACACTCACCACCTACCTGGATCGAACACGGTTCATCCCGGTAACATGGCTAGTGATAAGATCCACTTGCAAAGTGAGAACAATTTTTAAGTTTGACGAAATGGCTAGTTTATTTTGCGAATAGATGTGGATAAGGCAAGTAAAACAAGGCAAGTAGGAACGCCATATTCACAGTAAGAGAACTGTCACCATTGCCAAAATAAATATTGATGCCTTTAAGCTATATTTTGATGTACAGTGGAACCTCTACTTGCGAGTTTAATCTGTTCCACGACCTTGCTCGCAACTGGATTTGCTCGTTTGCAGAGTCAATTTTCCTCATTTAAATTAATTGAAATGCAATTAATCCGTTGTTAGGTAAGACACATATGCAACAGTTAGGTATCTTTATTATGAAACGTTTCGCCTACACAGTAGGCTTCTTCAGTCAAGTACAGAAAAGTTACAGTGGAATTTTATACTTCAATAATTTCGCTAATATCAACTCTGCGGCTTGTTTATCTATCCCATTTCATCTAATATGACATAAACAATATAAATAACATAGAAACCTTATATATACTCTAGAATGAATAAAATGTGTCATTCATGTAGTGGTATGGGCAGTGTCGGCGGTGGACGAGTTTGTCTGGAGACCGGGCAAAACACTTCATGAATAATTTCGCTAATATCATCTATACGGCTTATTTATATATCACAGTTCATCTAATATGGCATAAACAATATAAATAACATAGAAACACGATATATACTCTAGAATGAATAAAATGTGTCACTATGTAACAGGTGGAGGCGGCCACAACCGCTCCCTCTTTGTTGTGGTAAATACTGCCATCTAGTGACGGCCTTTTGAAGCCGTCTATTATAATTATTATATGTAGTACATTATTATATATGTATTATTATTATACGTATTATTATTGTATTATACTATTATTATTATACGTATTGTTATTATACATATTATTACACATATTATTATCGTTATTATTATTATATAAATAATTTGTAATTTTTATTCACACAAAAAATATAAGATTTACTGTTACTCCTTATTGCAATAATTGTATAAATATGTCAACCCATTCACGACTGCATATTGGAATGGACAGTGACGTCATTTGTTTACTCTGAAACAGCCAAGCAATGGACCATTTCTCCTAGGTTGAGCTCAATTTCAAGGCACTTTTCGTCATGAAAGCAATCAAAATCATATCTATTTCTGTAATATATCTTCCATTCTATCAAATGAGACCAAAAAAACGAGAATACAACCATAAAAACCATTAGAAATTACCACTAAGGGGTGGCTAATTGCTGAGAAGTGAACTCCATTATTTTTGCTTAGATTTCTTTCATTTTTGGTGTACGTTGAGAAGCATCTTTCCATCACACATTGCCCAAGTTTCAATAAGATAGTCCAACAAACAAATGAGATACAATTCCCGAGATCAAGAGCAAGAGCCCCTCACCAGTGTCAAGGAACCTGCCTTGAGGTTTGCTCGCTTGTGGAAATTTTGATTGACTATGGAAGCAAAAAATCGACCCATCCACTGCTCGTATTTGGAAAAACTCCCACGTGGACACGCTGGCAAGTAGAGGTTCCACTGTATACATAAAGATGTTGTCAAGCATAATAAGAGTGCACCATGCAAATGAAAAAAGTGCAACAAAAGAGGACCGAGTACACTCAGCCCTGCCCGTTTAGGTGATGTTTTCAAGTTTCAGTATAAATATTTCCATAAAATTTGGTAGTTTATATATGAATTCAGTAATGATCTGGGTGTGTACAGAATGTTTTTGTTGTCCTTCTAAATCAATCAGAAATTGTTCTATGGTGAGTCCTCCAAGGATAAGTCAAAATTTAAGAACATAAGAACATAAGAAAGGAGGAACACTGCAGGAGGCCTGTTGGCCCATACTAGGGCCAACAAAACATTTTCAATGCCACCCAAGAAATAAGCTCTGATGTGCAAGTCCCACTCATATCCAACCCCTCCCACTCATGTACTTATCCAACCTAAATTTGAAACTACACAAAGTCCTAGCCTCAATAACCCAACTATGTAGACTGTTCCACTCATCAACTACCCTATTTCCAAACCAATACTTTCCTGTGTCCTTTCTAAATCTAAACTTATCTAATTTAAATCCATTACTGCGGGTTCTCTCTTGGAGAGACATCCTCAAGACCTTATTAATATCCGCTTTATTAATACCTATCTTCCACTTATACACTTCGATCAGGTCTCCCCTCATTCTTCGTCTAACAAGTGTATGTAACTTAAGAGTCTTCAATCTTTCTTCATAAGTAAGATTTCTAATGCTATGTATTAATTTAGTCATCCTACACTGAATGTTTTCTAACGAATTTATGTCCATTCTGTTATATGGAGACCAGAACTGAGCTGCATAATCTAGGTGAGGCCTTACTAATGATGTATAAAGCTGCAGTATGACCTCTGGACTTCTGTTGCTTACACTTCTTGATATAAATCCCAGTAATCTATTTGCCTTATTACGTACGCTTAGGCATTGCTGTCTTGGTTTAAGGTTGCTGCTCACCATAACCCCCAAGTCCTTTTCGCAATCTGTATGGCTAAGTTCTACATCATTTAACTTATAAGTGCTAGGGTTATGGACACTCCCGAGCTTCAGAACCTTGCATTTATCTACATTGAACTGCATCTGTCACTTTTCTGACCAAGAATATAGTTTGTTTAAATCCTCCTGAAGTTCCATAACATCTACGTTCGAATCAATTATCCTACCTATCTTTGTGTCATCGGCGAATTTGCTCATATCACTAGTAATTCCCTCATCAAGATCATTGATATATATTATAAACAACAATGGGCCCAAGACTGATTCCTGTGGAACGCCACTTGTTACAGATCCCCACTCGGATTTAACCCCATTTATGGACACAATCTGCTTCCTGTCTGTGAGCCATGACTCGATCCACGAGAGCACTTTTCCCCCAATGTCATGTCTGTGTTTGGGACGAAAATGACTCAGATGACCTGGAATTGGTGGACAGTGGTGATGAATACTTGCCACCAGATGCAGAGGTGTCAACAGATGAGGAGGAAGCTATGCCACCATCCAAAAAGCAGAAATTGAACAAGAAGAAGATACTTGCTTACATGCAAGTATTGCAGCAAAAAGAATAATCATGTCACATCCTCATTTTCCTGTGCCACATGCAAAGTAAATCAATATTGCTCGACATGTAACTTTTACAACTCCATTTAGAGGGCCTCAGTGACCTCACATCGAGCGGCTCTAACCCCTCATAGGAAATCACTTTCAAATTCACATTTTGGTCTGCCTTGCCCCCTGAAGGGTATAATATATACAACTGCTTCCACTACGTCACTTTCTAGCCTATTCCACTTCCTGACAACTCTATAACTGAAGAAATACTTTCTAACGTCCCTCTGACTCGTCTGAGTCTTCAACTTCCAACTGTGAACTCTTGTTTCTGTGTCCCATCTCTGGAACATCCTGTCTTTGTCCACCTTGTCAATTCCTCGCAGTATTTTATATGGCATTAGCATGTCTCCCCTGACCCTCCTGTCCTCCAGTGTCGTCAGATCGATTTCCCTTAACCTTTCTTTGTAGGACAATCCCCTTAGCTCTGAGACTAGTCTCATTGCAAACCTTTGCACTTTCTCTAATTTCTTGGCGTGCTTAACCAGGTGTGGATTCTAAATTGGTGCTGCATACTCCAATATGGGCCTGATGTATATGGTGTACAGAGTCTTGAACGATTCCTTACTGAGGTATCGGAACGCTACTCTTAGGTTTGCCAGACGCCCATATAGTGCAGTAGTTATCTGCGCCCCAGGAGATGTGTTCGGTGTTATACTTACTGCAACATCTTTTTCCTTGAGTGAGGTTTGCAGTCTTTGGCCACCTAGACTATACTCTGTCCGCGGTCTTCTTTGCCCTTCTCCGATCTTCATGACTTTGCATTTGGCGGGGTTAAATTCAAGGAGCCAGCTGCTGGACCGGGCTTGTAGCCTGTCCAGGTCTCTTTGCAGTCCTGCCTGACCCTCGACCGATTTAATTCTTCATTAACTTCACATTATCTGCAAACAAGGACACTTCTGAGTCTATCCCTTCCGTTATGTCATTTACATATACCAAAAACAGCACTGGCCCAAGGACTGACCCCTGTAGTACTCCGCTTGTCACAGGCGCCCACTTTGACACCTCGTCACGTATAATGACTTGTTGCCTCCCTGTCAGATATACTCTGATCCATTGCAGTGCCTTTCCTGTTATGTGTGCCTGATCCTCTAGGTGTTGCATTAACCTCTAGTGAGGAACTGTGTCGAAGGCCTACTTGCAGTCCAAGAAAATGCAGTCTATCCATCCCTCTCTCTCGTGTCTTTCTTCTGTTACCTTGTCATAAAACTCCAGTAGGTTTGTGACACAGGATTTTCCTTCCCTGAAACCGTGCTGGTTGTCGTTTATGGGGTTAAATCCGAGTGGGGATCAGTAACAAGTGGCGTTCCACAGGGATCAGTCTTGGGCCCGTTGTTGTTTATAATATATATCAATGATCTTGATGAAGGAATTACTAGTGATATGAGCAAATTCGCCGATGACACGAAGATAGGTAGGATAATTGATTCAAACGTAGATGTTAGGGAACTTCAGGAGGATTTAGACAAACTCTGCTCTTGGTCAGAAAAGTGGCAGATGCAGTTCAATGTAGATAAATGCAAGGTTCTGAAGCTCGGGAGTGTCCATAATCCTAGTACTTATAAGTTAAATAATGTAGAACTTAACCATACAGATTGCGAAAAGGACTTGGGGGTTATGGTAAGCAGCAACCTTAAACCAAGACAGCAATGCCTAAGCGTACGTAATAAGGCAAATAGATTACTGGGATTTATATCAAGAAGTGTAAGCAACAGAAGTCCAGAGGTCATACTGCAGCTTTATACATCATTAGTAAGGCCTCACCTAGATTATGCAGCTCAATTCTGGTCTCCATATTACAGAATGGACATAAATTCGTTAGAAAACATTCAGCGTAGGATGACTAAATTAATACATAGCATTAGAAATCTTCCTTATGAAGAAAGATTGAAGACTCTTAAGTTACATTCACTTGTTAGACGAAGAATGAGGGGAGACCTGATCGAAGTGTATAAGTGGAAGATAGGTATTAATAAAGGGGATATTAACAAGGTCTTGAGAATATCTCTCCAAGAGAGAACCCGCAGTAATGGATTTAAATTAGATAAGTTTAGATTTAGAAAGGACATAGGAAAGTATTGGTTTGGAAATAGGGTAGTTGATGAGTGGAACAGTCTACCTAGTTGGGTTATTGAGGCTAGGACTTTGGGTAGTTTCAAATTTAGGTTGGATAAGTACATGAGTGGGAGGGGTTGGATTTGAGTGGGACTTGCACATCAGAGCTTATTTCTTGGGTAGCATTGAAAATTGGGTTGGTCAAATGTTTGTTAGTGGGATGAATTGTAAAGGACCTGCCTAGTATGGGCCAACAGGCCTGCTGCAGTGTTCCTCCTTTCTTATGTTCTTATAAGCTTGTGTCTTTCTAGGTGCTCTACCACTCTCCTGATGATCTTCTCCATGACTTTGCATGAGTGGGACTTGCATGTAAGAGTGGATCGAGTTATCAGAGCTTATTTCTTGGGTGGCACTGAAAAATTAGATTGGGCAAATGTTTTGTTAGTGGGATAGATTGTAAAGGACCTGCCTAGTATGGGCCAATAGGCCTGCTGCAGTGTTCCTTCTTTATGTTCTTATACTATACACGTCAGTGACACAGGTCTGTATAGTGTGTGTGTGTGTGTGTGTGTGTGTGTGTGTGTGTGTGTGTGTGTGTGTCTTTTAATACAGGAGGAAAGTGATTGAAATCTAGCTGCTATAACCAGGGAAAGAATTACTGGGGTGGGTAAGCCTGTCTGAACAGCATCGTGAATTTGAGGAAGGGTGCAAGGAAGCAGTCGTGGTACCTTCATCACCAAAGCAAGAAAACTCCTCCCTTATCACAAACGGACGCAAGCTCCCTCCTTGCCCAAGCACGCAAATTCCTGTCTTATCTCTAACGCACGCAAACTCCTTCCTTGTGCAAGCAAAGAAATTCCCTGTATTTCTAACGCATGCAAACTCCCTCCTCGTGCAAGCACGCAAATTCCTGTCTTATCTCTAACGCACGCAAACTCTCCTCGCGCAAGCACGCAAATTCCCTGGCAGCCTTCCTGTTTTGATCACATTCATCCTGCCCTTCTGATTGCCTCACATACTTCCGTGTAATAAATCAGCGGGAGGAATCTTTCTTTTTTACATCTGGGTCATCACTACCCCGAGTCTCAGTTCGGAGTTCCTGGAAGCTGGCGACCCAGGTGAACTGCTAGTTAATGTGCCAAAGTGTGACTACCCCTGTATAGTAGTGGAGGGTGTGACCACCCCTGTATAGTAGTGGAGGGTGTGACCACCCGTGTGGTAGTGGGTGTAACCACCCCTGCATAGTAGTGGAGGGTGTGACCACCCCTCTATAGCAGTGGAGGGTGTGACCACCGCTGTATGGTAGTGGTGTGACAACCCTTGTACGGTAGTGTGACCACCCTTGTACAGTAGTGGAAGGTGTGACCATCCCTGTACAAGAACATAAGAAAAGAGGAACACTGCAGTTGGCCTTGTTGACCCATATTTGGCAGGTTCTTCACAAATCCAACCCACTAACAGAATATTTGCCCAACCCACTTTCATTGCTACCCTACCAACAAACTCATATGCAAGGCCCACTCAAATCCAACCCTTCTCATTCATGTATTTATCCAACCTAAACTTGAAACTACCCAAGGTTTTAGGTTCAATAACCCTACTAGGTAGTGGAGGGTGTGACCACCCTTGTATAGTAGTAGTGAAGGGTGTGACCGCCCCTGTATAGCAGTGGAGGGTGTGACCACCCCTGTATAGCAGTGGAGGGTGTGACCACCCCTGTATAGCAGTGGAGGGTGTGACCACCCCTATATAGTAGTAGTGAAGGGTGTGATCACCCCTGTACAGCAGTGGAGGGTGTGACCACCCCTGTATAGAAGTAGTGGAGAGTGTGACCACCCCTGCAGAGCAGTGGAGGGTGTGACTACCCCTATATAGTAGTAGATGGTATGGCACCCCATACAGTAGTGGCGGGTGTTGCATCTTTGTAGAGGGTGTGGCATCCCTGTACAGTAGTAGAGGGTGTGGTATCCCTGTACAGTAGTAAATGGTGTGGCACCCCTATATAGCAGTAGTGTGTGTGGCATCCCTGTACAGTAGATGAAGGTGTGGCATCTCTTGTACAGTAGTTGAGGATGTGGCATCCTGTTACAGTAGTTGAGGATGTGGCATCTCTTGTACAGTAGTAGAGAATGTGGCATCCCTGTACAGTAGAGGGTGTGGCACCCCTATATAGCAGTAATGTGTGTGGCATCCCTGTACAGTAGTGGAGGACGTAGCCCCCCACGAACAAGGGTGGCTACACCCTCCATTTACTGCGTTCACTTTCAACTTCCCCTCTTTCCACACCCTTCCAAACTCATCCACTAATTTCTGTAAATTATTTTCCGAGTCTCCTCGCCACATCCACATAACTTTATCAAAGTCATCCTTAAAATTCGACACACGCGTGGGCGCATGCATACAAATGAAAGCACAAATGCAAACGCACACAGGGACAGATACACACACAAACACACACAGGGACAGATAAACACACAAGCACACACAGGGACAGATAAACACACAAACACACACAGGGACAGATACACACATACACAGGGACAGATAAACACACAAACACACACGAGTAAGTGCTACAACTAGTGGAAAACTAAAAAATTTTAGATATAACTGACGGAAAGGGACACCACGAGAATTTGCCTACATGTACCTAAAAATAGGTAACAAATAGCCAGTAACACACAGAATTCATAAGCAAAGACACACAAAATGCATAAATACGAACTACATAACACACACACACATACTACGTAAAGGCAGCGCACTTGAAGCGACACTTGCGTACGGGGGAGTTCACTTGGTGGTGATAGTAATATGTTGGTTCTCTGAAGCCTCGCTCAGTATTATGTTATGTAGGATGGTTCTCTTCTTCTTCATCTTGCTTGCTTCTCTTCTCTCATTCGCTGCTTGTATGCTGCTTTCTCTCGGTGCTTGCATGCTTGTTCTCTGGCTCGCTGTTTGTGTCCTTGTTCTCTGGCTCGCTGTTTGTGTCCTTGTTCTCTGGCTCGCTGTTTGTGTCCTTGTTCTCTGGCTCGCTGTTTGTGTCCTTGTTCTCTGGCTCGCTGCTTGCGTCCTTGTTCTCTGGCTCGCTGTTTGTGTCCTCTGGCTCGCTGTTTGTGTCCTTGTTCTCTGGCTCGCTGCTTGCGTCCTTGTTCTCTGGCTCGTTGCTTGCGTCCTTGTTCTTTGGCTCGC
Source organism: Cherax quadricarinatus (assembly GCF_038502225.1). Taxonomy (NCBI): domain Eukaryota; kingdom Metazoa; phylum Arthropoda; class Malacostraca; order Decapoda; family Parastacidae; genus Cherax; species Cherax quadricarinatus. The sequence goes on from NC_091324.1 coordinate 7,311,517, forward strand.
CGTTTGTTCACTTACTGCTTGCTAGTTCAATGTTTGTTTGCTTAACTACTGGTTGCTTGCTTGTTCTAGCTTCCATACTAGCGCTCTCTCTCTCTCATGCCTGGTTATCGTCTTTCTCACTTGCTTACTCTTGAAATTCCTGAGTATTTTATGAATATCATGTCGGAATTTTCAATAATGCTGAGGTCTTTCACGACCTTATCTCGGGTAGAAATTTCACCTTAATTCCTTCTCCTCGCCTTGAGAGCTTCCCTTTCATGCTGAGCTCAGATGCCTGTGGTAGTGTCCCTTATGCTGAGCTCAGCTTCTTGTGGTATTACCTATCGTGATAAGCTCAACTTGTGGTATTGCCCATCATGCTGGGCACAACTGCTTTTTGATCTTACACTAATCATGATAGAAACAATAGGTTTACAGGGAGAGAGAGAGAGAGAGAGAGAGAGAGAGAGAGAGAGAGAGAGAGAGAGAGAGAGAGAGAGAGAGAGAGAGAGAGAATGGGTAACAGCTCTTAGCTTGTCAATGGAAAGAAGAAAGGTAGATAAGAACAGGTAGAAATTAGATAAACATTACGTAGGGGTGGCAAGAGGTTTGGCAAGGTTCGTTAAGAAACAGAAAAAAAGTGTTTCCTAATGCGGGTGTTAGATGACCCGCCGATGCAGCTTTTGGTCACCTGACCGAGGAAATCCACGAGAGGCGAGACCTGATGTATGTAAACAAATAACCCGCACACAGGAAAAAGAAACTCATGACGACGTTTCGATCCAACTAGTTAATGGTTCCTGTTGGACCGAAACATCCTCACAAGATTCTCTGTGCGGGTTATCTGTGTACTGTTCCAGTCACGGTATTGCATTTTTATTCCTGATGTATATCACACACCTGGATGACCCGTGAGGTGCAGGTGTGAGTCACTGTTGCTACACACCCGGTGATCCATACCATGTGAGTGTGGGGGACGTGTAGTGTGGGGGAGGTGTGGGTCACAGGTGCTACTCACCTACCACCCCACCTCGACCTCAACTTTCTACTAATGTAATCATGAAATAGTTGATGGAGAACGGAAAAGGGAGAGAGAGAGAGAGAGAGAGAGAGAGAGAGAGAGAGAGAGAGAGAGAGAGAGAGAGAAAGGGGAAAGAGGAAAGAGGGTAAGAGATAAAGAAGGAAGGAAGAGAGAAAGAGGAAAGAGGGAGGGGGAGTGTGAGATGACAGTTATATTTTGGGAACAAAAGATGTCTATGTTATCGTATCACAGTCCATCGTACAGGATAAGTAATCAAATCCGTCAGTCTGAGCTGGGAGAATTAAGTAATACAAGGGAGACATGATCAAATATTTAATAATACAGCAGCTACGGCAACCCCAAAGATTTCCTTCCAGCAGAGCGGGAGTTACTGTCACTTCTTAAATGCCTTCTCTCAGGATGGCCTATCTCAGACACGGCGCGCAAGTGGAATTCATAAAGATATCACAGAGAACTTTATATATATATATATATATATATATATATATATATATATATATATATATATATATATATATATATATATATATATTATACTTTCCTAGAGCCACATGTACAACACAGATCATTTTGTCACCTTTGCCAGGAGGAGGCTCCAAGAGATTGTGCTCTTAAATTCCGTTGTATCGAGATTATCCAGAGAAGGTCCGCAATATACCTGCCTCTGACACGTCGGACAGACTATGTATAGTGATATTACCAGCCTCGTAGCCAAGCAACAGCTAGCCTACACAAACAAACGCTAGATTTCACTTAAAAAAAAAAACAGCAAAAACTACATTTCTTTCCTTAGGTTATCATAAATGAGAGATTTCTACCAATACAATTTATCATAAGAGAGACATCAAATCTTCCTGTAGCCAATCACAAGTGAAACATCCACTAATCATACAAGTCAACAACAATAACTCCCATCCCCCAGCCAGTCACAGACGTGCCATACTTTTTCTTCAGCCAATAACAAAACGAGTAACCTTCCCTTAACCTATGACAAAAAAGAAGTAACAAGTTTGGGCTATTACTCATATTGTTATTGGTTGCGGTGTTCCCCAGCGCTGGGGTTGAAGGTTGGGGGCGGGGAATGAAAGAGCGGGGAGAACACGGAGAAGGAAGGAACGAAGGAAGGGGTAGAGGCGTCGACAACGTTATACTAGGTTTCACGGTTTACGTTAAAAAAAAAACATTATTGGAAAACAATGGAAAACATTTCAGATGGCAAAAGCACAATATTTGTAGATGCAAATATTACTAAGTGGGATGGTAAGGAAGGATGATATGGGAGGGAGAGAAAAAAAAGACCGAATGAGAAACTAGGACAAGAGAAAGAAAGAAAGAATGAGAGAGAGAGAGAGAGAGAGAGAGAGAGAGAGAGAGAGAGAGAGAGAGAGAGAGAGAGAGAGAGAGAGAGAGAGAGAGAGAGAGAGAGAGAGAGAGAGAGAGAGAGGGAGGAGGGGGGTGCGTATTAATCCCTACTAATCCTACAGATCTAAACAGAAAAAGGTGACAACGTCTTCCAATTTTGCACAGATCTAAAGACAGACAGACAAAAACAAAATGGCAGTACTCCCCCCAGTCTCACAAATCTAACCTCCCCTCCGACAAATCAGCTTCATTACCCCTATTGAGGAAGTTGGTCTATGAAGCCCCGGTGAGTGACAAAGTTGGTCAACAAGACGAGAGGGAGGAATATAGAGTAATGCCAGCGAGAACCAAAGGGGGAGATGGGAGAATGATGGGAAACGGTGGTGGGGGGAGGAGAGTTCATAGATAGGAAATGGTGAGAAGACAGTCCTGGTCTTCTCCACCCAAGGGACTGTGACAGGGGTGTCACTCGACCCACTGAGGCCTTATCAATAAATCCTGCTAACTTTACCCTCTTCTTTCAGCCTCTCACATCTGCGCTTTGCAGGATTCTTTTTTTTTTCTTCTCGGAATGAACGGTGGAGACAAATCTTTTTGAGACAGGAGATGACGGGAAGGGAAGGTGGGAGGGGAAAGAGGGAGAGGCGGCAAACAGTTTAAACTTTGAGTGGGAGTTTTTAATATTATGTGGAAAGTGGAAAGCTTTTAGAAACTTTTCGGGCATAGATCTCCCTTAAAATGTAATGTATCATGGAGCAGAGGCGTTCGAAGCGAGGCCCTTTAAAAAGTTTTTAAGCAAAAGATTTTCTGAGGGAGTAACCTTGCATGGTGAGCTGGATATTTTGGCAGGAAGCGAAGCAATTCAAACAGTGAGGAGAGCGCAGCAAACTTGGAGGGATGCTGGGCTGTGCTCCATAATATTTCACGCATTGTTCGCAGAAGTTCTTGTTGAGAGCGATATATCAGTGGGGGTTTTGTGCATCAATACCAAGACTGTATGGGCCACAAACCCCGCCTCGAATACGCAAGCAGGATGATGATATAAAGATACAGTGAGTAGTGGGTCTTGGGTGACTTGGAGAGGAGAGAGTGAGCGTCTCCAAGAAGACTCCCAGGAGGATGGGGATTGAGAGTCCATTACTGATGTAGGATATCGCGCTTCATCTTCGTCAAGATTTATGGCAGATGAGAAAGCGACACAATAAACGATTTATGACCGTCACAACCGTTGAAGGAAAGGAAGGGGGGGGGGGTAGGAAGAAGAAATTTTAAATGTGTCATATACTTGGGCTATATTTCACGAACTAGTTCCCCCGCCCCCTCCAACACACACCACACACACACACACACACACACACACACACACACATACACATACAGGCACGCATATACAACAGGCCTAGTGTCTAATCAACATGTGCCTAGGACAAAATGGTAACTAACACACACACAGGTATGATAAAGCTCACGGTTCAGGGAGAGTGACCTAGTAGCGACCAGTGAAGAGGCGGGGCCAGGAGCTTTGAATCGACCCCTGCAACCTCAACTAGGCGAGTACACAGGTTTCTCCTGCATCTTAGAAATCTATTACTTTCTTACAATCATAAGGAAGCGCTATATCACGCAGAGACTATGGAATTAATAGCATTGAAGTTTGATCTAAGTTAAAATATGAGTAGCTCAAATTGTTTAGATGCAGAGGTCGGCATCAGTATAGAAATATCTTAACGCCCTGACGGTCGTTGCTACTTGATGACACTGAAGCAAGGAAGGAAAAAGAAGAGACGTGGAACAGTATTCGTGAAGAAGATATCTCTTCCTTCCTTCCCTCATGTTACTCACCGCGTCCAGGTGTTTACATTTACACTACGTACCTGCAAATACAAAACAAAATCAATTATGTCTGGTGATGAGAATGTAAAACCGACAGCAACACTCGCCTCGCTGCTCTACACAGCCCACACAACCCCGTCTATTTTATATTCTCTTAATTATGGAACTCACGAAATCGTAATAACACTATTAGGAACAAACAACGGAACGGGTGAGGCCTGAACCCACGGCGAGCGCGTCCTAAAACTCCAGGCCAGTGCGTAAGTCACTGGACCAGCTGGCTACAACATGGACTCACTCGCTGAAGGTTCAAACCCTACCCGTTCTGTGGTTTAATTACGAAGTTCTGCTCGTACGCATACTTGTGGGAAATACTCACCTAGCACAATCTCGGGTACGTTTAAAAATTTTCCTTTAATAATGAAAGTTTCAAATACATATTTAACTGACATTTTTGAGGCCTTCAAAAAAGTTGTGTAGCCTAACATATATTTCCCAATAGAATTCCATCATTAACTGTGACTTAGGAAAAAATTAATTTGCACTTGAAGATACCCATCAGTTTAAATTAACTGGAAATAAAGTACAAGTTGGTTAAATGTTTGAGTGAGAGCTTCAGCTGTTTAATTCCTCTGTATATAAGTTACAAATAACCTATACACCTTACCAAAAAACTATTATTTATCAGCAACTAAACTGCGCTCTACTATAATCGCAAATATAAAATTTGACAATAATTTAACTTAAAAATAATAACTGGTAGGGATTAATAATAATTATTAATAATATTTAATTAATAATAATAGCTAATATTATTTTGACTTGAGCAGTTTAAACAATCGAAAATTCCCCGTTCGATGTTGGTTTATTGGTTTGGTTGCCAAACCCATTTTTTCTCATGAACCTGGATTAGTTTTTAGCGGAATCTATCTCGTGGGTGTTTAAATTAATAATCCAGTGGGTACCAGTGTCACCCTGGAATTAGGAAAATCCAGAGTTGGTTGCCAGCAGCCACAGACTTCTTACTCTCAACCCCCCATCCCCCAAACACACACCCATCCACACCCCACACACACCTACACCCGCAAACACCTACAACCCCCTACACACACACAAACACCTATACACAAACCCACCCACACTCCCCCCACACACACAAACACCTACACACAACCCCCCTCCCCCACACACACCTACACAACTTCAGCATAAATACTGAGTAGTTTCATCAAGTAAGTTTCACATTTAACGCTTTACAGGTCAAAGAAAACAATGAGTATGGTTTAAACATGATGTTATGAGTCGTTATGTGAGAATGCAAGATGACCGCTGGTTTATTTCCGCTTATTATCACTGAGGTTTAAATGTTTTAAATATAGACACTTGTTTTGGAATATTTTTCATTCTCATTTTTTTTAATCATGCAGAAATAAAGTAATGGAACATATTTAAAATGTTTCATTTTTAAAAACCAGTAAAATTAGTTTTGCTTATAAACGGAGTGATAACTTCAAGAGTTCTCCTTCAAGTGTAGTAATCCAACAGAAAATATCGTATCACAGACATTATTGTTGCCAGTTAACACTCAGGAGGCAACATTACTGTGTCAGGCAACCCTCAGGAGACAACATTATTGTTGCCAGGCAACGTTCAGGAGACACTGTTGCCAGGCAACACTCAGGAGACAACATTGTACGAAAATGAAGCAATTATCATTGAATACCAGAAAATTTGAGTTTCTTCATATACAACGAAAACATATATGCAGCTCCAGATGCATAGAGTAAAACTGAAGTCAATAAGTGAGTATTTACTATAAAATAACTGTACCCTTCTGGTGATAAGCAGCTTCACTTTAAATTGCAATACTCACGCTATCGGCACCTACGTAATCACTGCACCTAATAATAGTATAAGCTTAAAAGTGGCAAGCCGAGAAACTGACCTACCTTTGAAATATCCGATTCTGTAGTAAATGAAGGGATGAGTGGGCAACCAAAGTTGTGTTAGGACTACATCGTGTGTGCAGCAGATGCCAGTTACCATGACTGGTGTGCAGAGACACTGCTGGGAGACTAAAATAAGCAGAGGGAGGTGACACGAAAACATACTGACGACCTTGCATGTTATGAGGTTTTACAAGATAACGGTGACAGGGTGGCACACGCTGGGTTGTCAGCTTAACACACCTCAGTTTCAACATCAGCCAAGAATAATTATACGCTATAAAACTCCATGTTCATCTATCAACTAGATTATATATAACACCCTGGAGCAACAACTCTCCCCACCTCCACACATACCCACTTAACCCCCTGTTTCACAGACAGAGACACACACACACACACACACACACACACACACACACACACACACACACACACACACACACACACACACACACACACACACACACACAGCGAAGAGGCGGGGCCAGGAGCAACCACAAATAGGTGAGTGTAAATAGGTGAGTACACACACACACACACACACACACACACACACCCCCACACACACACACACACACACACACACACACACACACGCACACGCACGAGCGTGCACATTAGCACAACACAGGCTAAGTGATTATCGACAAGTGCCTTTGAAAACTAGTAACTACAAGCAGACGACGATAAGGAAAGGCTAGAAGTGTATCTGGTGGGCTGCAGGTCTGATCTCACAAGTGCCTACCGGAGTTTAATCCCAGCAAGGGCAAAGTTATGAAGTTTACGGAAGGGAAAATTAGATCGTAGACGGAGTACGGGCATGGAGGTCAAATACTGCAAACCTCATTCGAGGAGGACCTCAGGGTGAGCATTGTACCGAGTATATCGCATGATATACACATCAACCAAATAACTGCGGCAGCAAATGCGTGTCTGAGAAATCTAAGACTAGATTTAAAACATCTAAGGAATCATTCACGACGCAGTATACTGTTTACGTCAGTCCCATATTGGAATATGCAGCACCAGTATGGAGCCCACACCTGGTCAAGCATACCAAGAAATTGGAGAAAGTGCAACGAGATGTGTTCCAGTTCTAAGGGACATGTCCTATGTGGATAGGTTAAGGGATCTTAGCCTCATATAGTGAAGGACAGGACTTGGAGTGGTATTATGACAACGTACAAAATACTGAGAGGACTTGATAGGGTAAATAAGGACAGATTGTTTGAGAGACGAGCAAGAGGAACACGAAGGTGCTATACACAAATAACCCGCACATAAAAGACAGAAGCTTACGACGACGTTTCGGTCCGACTTGGACCATTGACAAAGTCACACTAACAGAGGAGGAGCAGGACGGCTATATATAGGCAGGAAGAGGTGGAGGTAGTAGTAGTGGTAGTAGTAGTGGTGGTAGTAGTACAAGAATTGTATATAATACCGACAGGATGAAATGACACATGCACAACACCCGGGCATCCCCACCGTAGACGTTTCGCCATCCAGCCAGCCACTGGATGGCGAAACGTCCACAACAAAGACAACCAGACGCCGCACATGTGTCTAATTTCATCAGTAGATGTAGTAGAAGAAGAAGAGGTAGTAGTAGTGGTAGTGGTAGAAGTGGGAAATAAGGAAGACGAGCCAGTCAAATACAAAGGAAGGGGAGCACTGCAAGAGAGCTAGAAACCCACAGAGGGAGAGCAAGCGCACCGAGGTGCGTGAAAGGGGAAGTGGTGAAATAAAATAAAGAAGGAACAGAAACACGAGACAGGAGAGAGAAAGACAACCCAGAGGAGAAAAGGAGAGAGGAAAGGGGAAGAGGAAGAAGAAAAAGAAGAAGAAGAAGAAAAAATGAGGATTCAGGTTAAGTCACGGGTGTTCTGAAGTTTGGAGCATTTTACAATGTAGTGGGAGAGGAAGGCATCTACACAGACGAAGCCAGGGCTAAGGTTCATACAAGGAAAGTGTTAGGCTTGCCGACACTAACAATGCTCTTTTCTGTCACGTCAGAGATCATAGCCATCCTATTGACTGGTCTTCTGCTAAAACTGTCTTCCCTACTTCCAACTCGAACAGTCGCCGTCTAGTTGAATCCTCTCTTATACACAACTTTCCTTGTATGAATCTTAGCCCTGGCTTCGTCTCTGTAGATGCCTTCCTCTCCCACTACATTGTAAAATGCTCCAAACTTCAGAACACCCGTGACTTAACCTGAATCCTCATTTTTTTTTTTCTTCTTCTTCTTCTTTTTCTTCTTCCTCTTCCCCTTTCCTCTCTCCTTTTCTCCTCTGGGTTGTCTTTCTCTCTCCTGTCTCGTGTTTCTGTTCCTTCTTTATTTTATTTCACCACTTCCCCTTTCACGCACCTCGGTGCGCTTGCTCTCCCTCTGTGGGTTTCTAGCTCTCTTGCAGTGCTCCCCTTCCTTTGTATTTGACTGGCTCGTCTTCCTTATTTCCCACTTCTACCACTACCACTACTACTACCTCTTCTTCTTCTACTACATCTACTGATGAAATTAGACACATGTGCGGCGTCTGGTTGTCTTTGTTGTGGACGTTTCGCCATCCAGTGGCTGGCTGGATGGCGAAACGTCTACGGTGGGGATGCCCGGGTGTTGTGCATGTGTCATTTCATCCTGTCGGTATTATATACAATTCTTGTACTACTACCACCACTACTACTACCACTACTACTACCTCCACCTCTTCCTGCCTATATATAGCCGTCCTGCTCCTCCTCTGTTAGTGTGACTTTGTCAATGGCCCAAGTCGGACCGAAACGTCGTCGTAAGCTTCTGTCTTTTATGTGCGGGTTATTTGTGTATCGTTCCAGTCACGGTATTGTGCCTTTTTGTTATTTACGAAGGTGCTATGAAGTATTTTTTCAGCCTTAGTCAGGATATGTAACAACCTGGAGAATGAAGTGTTAGTGACAGGACCCACACACAGCTTTAAAATGAGGTACGACATAGCACTCGAAGCCTGGAGTGTGAATTTAGTAGTGGCCAGCAAAGAGGCGGAGCCAGGAGCGGAGACTCAACCTCTGCAACCACATAGAGGTGAGTACATACAGGCGAGTATACACCCAAGCGCACGCGCAGTCACACGTACGCAGTGAATGCAAATAATTGAGTACGCACATAGTTCCGCTGGATTCAGAGTATACATGTTAAGTGGGGCAGGAGAGCCATAAATCAGGAGTGTGGCTTGCTTACAGGACTAGGCAAGACAGGCAGGGACTGTGTAGCGGAGGTTAGCGTGAGTGGTGGCTGGCCACCACGACACTGACAATGCTCTCACACTTGATAAATGACCATCTTGCACCCACCCCTACCATCATGGCCGCCACCAACATAACCCACGACTGCCAGGACCACCCGATAGAACTCCCGCCCGTATAGGGGAGCGGTACAATGCCGGTGTAACTAGTTTTGTTGAAATTAACTCTGAGAAAACTGACACCAGGCCATCACTCTCGAGTCATGGTTTAGGACCGGATCCCGGGGGCGATGACCCCTAAACTCTACGACTGTTTACAAATTAAATGTAGTGTTTCAGTACTGAACATTATTAGCGAGCACACTCCGAGTACAGCGATTAAGCTTGGTACTGTTTTTTCTCGGCTTAATAAGTGCTTTATGAATGTTATAAATTAGACGGGTACACACACATACAGCAGGGAGAGATTGGACCTTGTAATGACCAGCGAACAGGCGGGGCCAGGAGCTATGAATCGACCCTTGTAACCATAATTAGGTAAGTGTACACAAGCACAGCACAGCTGTCGAATTATTTTAACAAGTCAATATTTAAGGAATAATAGGATAACATAAATAATGACTATCGGCTGACAATGTCAGCAGCCCAAACACGTGTCAGCACTAATAGTTAATAAAGGGAAAAGTGAAAATATCGGAAAATCAAAATGTTCTCCCGTTGACCCTTTTGTGGCCTAGTTCCTCGGTGTCTTGTGTTGCGCTACCATCCACAAGATGGATATGGGATCCGCAATAAACTAGTCGCTCCGGCAGCAAATTTATTAGAGTTCGAAGATTATACAAAATAATATTCTTCCTTCTTCTTATTCCCTGTTACTTACTTCTTAGTTATCACTACAATCTTACACACACAATTCGGCCCTCTAGGTGTAAGTGTTGCTATCATGGTGTATTAGCACACAAAATGAATGCTAAAGGAATAACTGGAAAAGTGGGCAGATGGATCTTCAATTTCTAACCACTCGAGCACAATGAGTAATGTTAAACAGTCAAGGCTGCCACAGTGAAAAGTTCTGCTCCACAGGGCACAGTACTCGTCCCCATCCTGTTCCTCATCCTCATATCAGATATAGATAGAGATATAAACCATATCACCACGTCATCGTTTGCAGACGATACTAGGATCTGCATGAGTGTCATCTATTGAGGACACGGTAAATCTTCAATTAGATATAAACCAAGTTTTCCAATGGGCAACGGGAAACAATATGATGTTTAATGAGGACAAATTTCAACTAATCCATTACGGAAAACTAGAGGAAATAATAGACAGAAATAAATATACTACAAGCTCTAACTATACAACAGAGCGGAAAAGTAGTGTGAAGGACTTCGGAGTGTTAATGTCAGAGGATCTAACCTTCAAGGATCACAACAATGTCACTATCATATCTACAAGGAAAATGATAGGACGGAAAATGAGAACCTTCAAAACAAGGGATGCCATGCCAATGATGATCCTTTTTAAATCACTTGTTCTTTCTAGGATGGAATACTACTGTACACTAACAGCTCCATTCAAGTAGGTGAAATCGCAGATCTAGAGAATGTACAGAGAACCTTTACTGAACATCATCAAACACCTTAATTACTGGGAACATTTGGAGTCATTTAAGCTGCAATCACTGGCGTGCAGGTCAGAGATGCATCATAATCTTTACCTGGAAAATCGTAGAGAGACTGGTCCTAAATCTGCACACAGAAATCACTCCCTAAGAAAGCAAAAGACTGAACAGACGGTGCAACGTACCCCAGTGAAAAGTAGGGGCGCCATTAGTACACCAAGATAAAACACAATAAGTGTCCGGGGCCCAAGAGTGTTTCAACAGCCTCCAACTATGCATAAGGTGAATTACCAATAGACCCCTGGCTGCCTTCAAGAGGAAGCTGGACAGATACCTAAAGTGAGTATCCGATCGACCGGGAGTGGTTTGTATGTTGGATTACGTGCGGCCAGCAATAACAGCCTGGTTGATCAGGCCCTTATCCACCGAGAGCACTGGTCAAGGACTAGGCCATGGGGGCGTTGACCCCCGGAACACCCTCCAGCCAGACTCCAAGAAGTCTAATACAAGCAGTTCTTTCTCCCTGACGAGAGATGTACAACCCATATTCAAACCTTGATATTCTCGTAACTACATGAAATTTACAATAACCAGACCATCTTGCAACCTTTTCTGTTCTTCGACGAATAACATAGCAGAAAAATAATTTTCTTTACAATGAATACATAAATAGGGCGGGTTTAAACAATATGAACTCAAGACTCTCTATAGTATGCAAATATTCTGATGTATGTGCATCCAGGGCAACAGTGTGTGTGTGTGTGTGTGTGTGTGTGTGTGTGTGTGTGTGTGTGGAGAAGTGTATCTAAGTATAATACACTTTAGTGTTTACTTTACAGGGATGCATATCTCAGTAGATGTTCTGGGCACCGTATTACAGAATGGATATAAATGTTCTGGAAAACGTACAGAGGAGGATGACAAAGATGATCCCATGTATCAGAAATCTTCCCTATGAGGACAGACTGAGGGCCCTGAATCTGCACTCTCTCGAAAGGCGTAGAATTAGGGGAGATATAATCGAGGTGTATAAATGGAAAACAGGAATAAATAAAGGGGATGTAAATAGCGTGCTGAAAATTTCCAGCCAAGACAGGACTCGCAGCAATGGTTTCAAAGTTGGAAAAATTAAGATTCAGGAAGGATATAGGAAAACACTGGTTTGGTAATCGAGTTGTGGATGAGTGGAACAAACTCCCGAGTACAGTTATTTAGGCTAAAACGTGTAGTTTTAAAAATAGGTTAGATACATACATGAGTGGGTGTGGGTTGGACCTGACTAGCTTGTGCTACTGGGTCTGGTGCCGTGCTCCATCCTTGAGTGGAGGTGACCAGACTGGGTGGGTCATTGGGCTAATCCGGGGGGAGGGGATCATTGAGATAATCCGGGGGGGGGTACATGGACCTGCTCCGCATGGGTCAGTAGGCCTGTTGCAGTGTTCCTTCTTTCTTATGTTATGTTCTTATTTAAAGCTTAATTAAGTAATCAAAATGAGCCAACATTTGGGATTAAGGAATTACTGCTTTGTGGTGAACAGTTTAAAAACAGCCTTAATGCCCCATCTCAGTCGATAGGCATTAAGGCCAATTCACCATCCAATAGACGAATCTGTGGCAGACTGGCTGCCCAGATTTGTCCCGTAAACAAATTTAAAACTAGTAACTGTTTAATTATAAACAGTAATATAAGGTGTACTGTAAGAAAACTAATGTCCCCGTTCTAGATCAGCTAGTACTCAGAGCTAGGACAGGTAACAAGTGAAAGGGGTTGTAGAGCGGGGTTTATGTGACCCTTGTGGGTTTAGTGTTTAGTTTTGATTTTAATAATAATAATAATAATAATAATAATAATAATAATAATAATAATAATAATAATAATAGTGTGGTGTTTAGGGGTTGGCCTGGTAACCACCACCTAACAAAACAGAGGATTGTCTGAGGGACATCTAGGCCTCAACTCCAAATCAGTGTAAGCTACTGGTAGGTTTAGACAATTAAGTTAAACAAGGAATATAATCGTAAGCAGCGCAAGGATACCTATTGCCCCATCACTGTATCCCCAAGTTTATCAAAAAGCAAGTGCCCATGTAGACCAGTTTTTAAAATCTCAGGCGAGGTAGTCAATCACTAAGACGCCGTGTCAGCTGGACTCGCGTTGCCACGTAGAATAAAGCACACGCGTCAATCCCGTTGCATAATTCCGGAACCTTAACACCTTGTAAACAGAGTGGCTGCAGTAATCAAGTGTTGTATTATTCCTCTTATGGACACTGGACTAAGAAATCTCCACATTATGTATCTCAAGGAGGTACCCTGGATAACCGCCACACAACAAGCTCCTTCACCCTGAAGCTCTTCTAGTTAAGTCACTGACTTACCTTACCAGTGTTAGGAGAGTCTGCAGTTCTGTGGCAAGCAGGTGTTTTGATCTAGCTTGCATCGTGGAACTACCTGCGAGTCTGGTGGCCGTAAGCAGGCCACATCAAGATATATGAGTGTAGTACACAACAATACACACACACTGGTAGGTGTTAGTGAAAAGGACACAAGTAATGCGACATTTTACTGTGGCAACGTTTCGCTCTCCAGGATCTTTATGAAGCCGTTATGGCTCGACAAAGCTCCTAGAGTGTGAATTGATGCCATAATCTCGCATTAGTTTAACTTGCGTCCTTTTACCTAACATATTTCGGTAATTCTACCAACATTATTGCACACTGGTAGGTGTTTAACTGAAATATTGTTTACAAAGACACGTGAATCAACAGTAGGACTTATTTATTAGAAAACGTTTCGGTCCTGAGACCTTGATCAAGGTACCAGGACCACCGAAACGTTCAAGAAAATATGTCCTAGTGTTGGCTCACGTGTCTTTCCAACCCAATTTGTCGGTATCTATTGCCAAGGTATATACAACAACACATGCTGGTAAGCGTTTCCATGTATACCTTTAATTGCACGTCTCGTTTCTGTATACTTTTACACAGCTCTACGAAGGTCTTTTGAACTTATATAAGCTGAGCGTGGAATGGCTGGAGTTTGACATGGATTTTTGGTTGGTAAATTAAGCAGTCACTCAGTCTGGCAGGTATAGACCTCTCCCGACATTATATAAAATATTAGTCTATCTTGAACACCCACAACCACATATGCACACCCTATAACCACATCTACACACCCACCACACATGCACTCACAACCACACCTGCACGCCCACCGCACCAGTACGCTCACCACACCTGTACGCCCACAACCACACCTGCATACTCAACCTCAACTGCCCACCCACAACCACACCTGCAAGCCCACCACACCTGCACACACAACCACACCTGCACACACAACCACACCTACACACCCACAACCACACCTGCACGCCCACAAGCAGCTTCATTCTCTCTGTTTAGTTTTCCTTCCCAGGACACCCAGAGCAAACACCACCAGCTCAACACAGGCTAGAGGAGGAAGAGAAGAGAGGAGAAAGGAGGGAAGAGGAAGGAGGGTAGGAGGAGGGCGAAAGGAAAAGGAAGAGGAAATGAGATGGAGGAGTGGAGGAAGAAAAGTAGGGAAGGAGGAGGGAAAGGAAGTAGTGGCGATATTTCTGAAAAAAAGAGGCCTAAGAAGACAAGATGAACGAGAGAAGGAAGGATTAGTAAACCGGAAGACAGAGTGAAGGAAGGATGAGAGTGAAGGCGGGAGATGGGAAAGTGAAAGTCAAATGGAGTGAATAAACTTTTTATTTAATTAGCAAAACTGGATACATCAGCAGTGTGCTGCTACACTACGCTACAGTTACAGAGTCCTGGAGGCGGCAAGTACAGCGCATACGCTTCAACGACGGGTGCAAATATGTTGAAGATTTTGAACTGGAGCGTTGGCACGCCTCTGGCACGACAGTGATGGAGTGATGCTCTAAGTGTTTCTTCATTTCGGGTCACCCTATCTCGGTGGGAAACGTCCGATGTGTTAACAGAAAATAAATAAAGGTACAAGGTGGGAACGAAAGTTAGCTAAACCTCCCAGTCATATTCCATCACACAGGATGGTGATAGTGCTGAAATCTGCAAGGCTGAGCTGGGAGACTTCAGTAGAGCAATGAGGATATCCTCCAGTGTTCCACTATAGGTTCTTTAGCTACAAGAGTCTCAAAGGTTTCGTTCCAGCAGAGTTGGACTTACTAATACACGGAAGCACCTCCTCTCAGGATGGCCTGTCCTATACACATGAGAAAGACATTTTTTTAATCAAGCTATCTGCATCATCCCACAGCGGCACAACAATAATTATATACAGGAGACAGGAAAAGTGAGACAGAAGCTTGGGATCATGTAAGTACATAAATATAACAATGTAAAATGTGCCTAAGAATACATACTTGTACTATCAGGAGGGAGGGACAAAGGCAGGAGAGAGATAGAGAGAGAGAGAGAGAGAGAGAACCTGAGAGTGGTTGAGGAATTTCAATTTGTGGTCGAATGAAAAATTTATATTGATATAACAGTGGCAATAAAATATTAATGATGATGGCTGTGAACCATCATCATTATGTACCTACCGATTTCTGCTTGCGTTGGCTGAGGTTGAGTCTCAGCTCCAGGTTCCGCCTAAGCTATTTCGCCTTACAGGTCTTATGATATCTATTTTTGAATCTGTGTATTGAATTTCCTTAACCACTTCCTCATCCGACTCCTTCCATACCTCTACTCCCTAGAGACTAAAATTGTAGCTACTTACTAGAATCCTACGACTCTTATGCTGTTACCTTCCTACAGTGATCCCTGGTTCCTACAGTGATCCCTGGTTCCTACAGTGATCCCTGGTTCCTACAGTGATCCCTGGTTCCTACAGTGGTCCCTGGTTCCTACAGTGATCCCTGGTTCCTACAGTGATCCCTGGTTCCTACAGTGATCCCTGGTTCCTACAGTGATCCCTGGTTCCTACAGTGATCCCTGGTTCCTACAGTGGTCCCTGGTTCCTACAGTGATCCCTGGTTCCTACAGTGGTCCCTGGTTCCTACAGTGGTCCCTGGTTCCTACAGTGATCCCTGGTTCCTACAGTGATCCCTGGTTCCTACAGTGATCCCTGGTTCCTACAGTGATCCCTGGTTCCTACAGTGGTCTCTGGTTCCTACAGTGGTCCCTGGTTCCTACAGTGATCCCTGGTTCCTACAGTGATCCCTGGTTCCTACAGTGGTCCCTGGTTCCTACAGTGGTCCCTGGTTCCTACAGTGATCCCTGGTTCCTACAGTGATCCCTGGTTCCTACAGTGATCCCTGTACTTAGTAATCATGTCTTCCCAGTACTCCTCTCTTCCAAGTTCATAAAGTTTGGTCCTTCGTTATTACCTCTGATGAGTTCCAAGAGTTTTTTCTACTCCCCGAGCCCGGCCATAGGCCAGGCTCGCCTGGTGCTTGCCCGGTAAACTAGGCTGTTGCTACTGGTGGTTCGCCAACCCACATATTCATCACAGCTTGGTGAAGATATTTGTTCAATTTCCTCCATCACTGTTCCTAAAGCTTTCTTCTCAACTCAAAAGAATAGTCTGGTTGCAAACCTTTGAATCTTTTCCAATCCTTGCACACACTTGAAGCTCGGTCTCGTACTATATGATAGGCTCGTCATCCTCTAATACTTTAAAATTTTCTTCGTTTAGCTCCCAGAATGGGATGGGATGATACACGGCTTGTAAACACGGCTGCTCAGCTTTTGAGGCATTTGTGACCGGGTGGACTAGAGCGTCACTTGGGATACCTCGTCAGCCTTCCCTGACGTGGTTTCAAATCCTGACTGCGATCTTTCTGTGTATATATATATATATATATATGTATATATATATATATGTATATATATGTATATATATATATATATATATATATATATGTATATATATATATGTATATATATATGTATATATATATATGTATATATATATGTATATATGTATATATATATAGATTGGAGGGAGAGAGTATGGAGGAGGTGAACGTATTCAGATATTTGGGAGTGGACGTGTCAGCGGATGGGTCTATGAAAGATGAGGTGAATCATAGAATTGATGAGGGAAAAAGAGTGAGTGGTGCACTTAGGAGTCTGTGGAGACAAAGAACTTTGTCCTTGGAGGCAAAGAGGGGAATGTATGAGAGTATAGTTTTACCAACGCTCTTATATGGGTGTGAAGCGTGGGTGATGAATGTTGCAGCGAGGAGAAGGCTGGAGGCAGTGGAGATGTCATGTCTGAGGGCAATGTGTGGTGTGAATATAATGCAGAGAATTCGTAGTTTGGAAGTTAGGAGGAGGTGCGGGATTACCAAAACTGTTGTCCAGAGGGCTGAGGAAGGGTTGTTGAGGTGGTTCGGACATGTAGAGAGAATGGAGCGAAACAGAATGACTTCAAGAGTGTATCAGTCTGTAGTGGAAGGAAGGCGGGGTAGGGGTCGGCCTAGGAAGGGTTGGAGGGAGGGGGTAAAGGAGGTTTTGTGTGCGAGGGGCTTGGACTTCCAGCAGGCATGCGTGAGCGTGTTTGATAGGAGTGAATGGAGACAAATGGTTTTTAATACTTGACGTGCTGTTGGAGTGTGAGCAAAGTAACATTTATGAAGGGGTTCAGGGAAACCGGCAGGCCGGACTTGAGTCCTGGAGATGGGAAGTACAGTGCCTGCACTCTGAAGGAGGGGTGTTAATGTTGCAGTTTAAAAACTGTAGTGTAAAGCACCCTTCTGGCAAGACAGTGATGGAGTGAATGATGGTGAAAGTTTTTCTTTTTCGGGCCACCCTGCCTTGGTGGGAATCGGCCGGTGTGATAATAAAAAAAAAAAAATAAATATATATATATAATGTATATTATATATATATATTATATATTATATACATATATATATATATATATATTATATTATATACATATATTATTTATATATATAATATATATATATATATATATTTTATATTATATATATATTTAACGGGTCGGCCGCTTCCCACCGAGGCATGGTGACACTAACATACACATTCATAAAGTATGATTATATGAAATATTACAAGAAATTATTAACAAACGCTACAATAAGTCCCATTTATAATCTTACATAGTGTAGACTTGACAGCAGGTCGCGTTCAGAATTGATTATTGTGGTGGTAGCGGCCCTCGGCATAATCCTGCCAGACTAGTGATATTTATCAACTCCGCCCTACTGCCATCACCCGCCCACTCATTAACACCATCAATAATGCATCTGCTCCCAACTTTACCACTTACATAACCAATAAGTTCGTCTACAACCAAGTAAAGGTCAAACACAGTGAGTGTGGTAAGACACATATGCAACAGTTAGGTATTGTTCCATAGTCTAAAACAATATTGTTTCAGACTATGGAACAATACTCTTCTCCAGACTGAGGGACTTACCACCTCAAAACTTCAAGGGTGATGGACTGATTACATCGTCTTCAAGTATCTTCTGCTTCTATCAACTTTTCTGTACTAGACTGAAGAAGCCTACTGTGTAGGCGGAACGTTTCGAAATAAAGATACCTAACTGTTGCATATGTGTCTTACCTAACAACCTGTCGGTATTTTATACCATTTGAATGTTCACAGTGATTGTACCGCCCAATGTTTTGAAAATGTTTTTCACATTTAATATTGGGTTGATCTGTGGATACTGGCTGCTTGTTTGTGTGTGGGGGGGCGTGTATAATTACCTATGTGAGTTTAAGAGATGTGAGCTCTAGCTCTTGGTCCCGCCTCTTTACTTTCCATCTACCGATAAGATTGAGACATGTCACATCAATTACTGAACACCTGGTTGAGGTTCGTTGTAGTATACTCGCCAATAAGTTGTTGTAGGGGTCGAGTTTCAGCTCCTGGCTCCGCCTCTTCTCTGGCCGCTACTGGATTAACACTCTCCTTGCATTCCACTTTGCAACCACCTACGGCTGAAGAAATACCTCCTAACATCCCTGTGACTCATCCGTGTTTTCAACTTCCATCTGTACTCCCGCGTTCCATTTTCCCTTTTGTTAACAATGCCCTTCTAATTCCTTGCAGAATTTTGTACATTATCATATCGCTCCCTAGACCGGTCCTCTAATATCATGAAGTTTATCTCCTTTAATCTTCACAGCACATCATCCTTAACTCTATGATTTGTCTCGTTACAAACATTTGCACTTTCTCCAGTTTCCTGACAAGTTTGACAAGGTGAGGGTTCCAAACCGGTGCTGCATACTCCAATATGGACCTGGCGTATGCCGTGTACAATGTTGTGAAAAAAACCTTGCTTATGTCTCTGAAAGCTATTGACAGATTTGGCAGATGCAAGTTTGCTACAGCGGTTACTCTGTTGATGTGCACCTCAGATATGTTTGGTAAAATCCTCACCCCGAGGTCCTTTTCAGAGTGAGGTTTACAGGCTTTGCTTCCCATCCCCGAGACCTTCTTTGAGTGTTTTCTTACCTATTTGTGGTTGCAGGTGTGTGTGTGTGTGTGTGTGTGTGTGTGTGTGTGTGTGTGTGTGTGTGTGTGTGTGTGTGTGTGTGTGTGTGTGTGTGTGTGTGTGTGGGTGTGTGTGTGTGTGTGTGTGTGTGTGTGTGTGTGTGTGTGTGTGTGCGCGCGCGCGTTGTGCAATGTATGGAGATCCATATTAACATCTCTGAATTAAAATAAAACAAGATCCCGCGTAATGCTTGCTAATATACAGCAACCACTGTCCTTACCATCCTCTCCTTTGACTCCTTCCCCTCCCTTCATCCCTTCCCCTCCCTTCACCACCTTCTCCTCCTTTCATCCCTTCCCTTCTCATAACCACATCATAGTATCAGAACTTTCAGTATCATCACACTAATCAAACTTTAACCAGTATACTCTTAAATTAATTTAAGGGACGATCAATTACCCGTCTCACTGTCTCAACGACCTTTAACACCTCATTAACCAACAATCACGGTGTAGCCTCGCTGATCCAACAACCGGTTATCCTAGCCATTCACCCAGCGTCAAAACAACCCTCTAAACCGTCTTAGCAACCCTAACTACTGCGCTGACAAGTAACAATCGTGGTAAAGCCTTGAGGAGATGAGAAGCGCCGGTTAACGATCACGATCTCTTGCTAACTACCGCCTGACGACCGGATTGCTTGTTTAACACGTTATGTGGCCCCAAATTCAAGGCTAGATTAGTTGTTGTAGGGTTGCGGAATGTAGGAAGGTGGTGGAGGGGTGGGAGGAGCGGGACAGGAGGATGAAGAGGAATTAATGGACGGAGAAACTGGACGGAAGGAAAAAGTTGAGAAGGAAAGGGGATAGGGGAGGAGGAGGGGGGTGTAAACAAACCGTACAGGTGAAGGAATGGAACGGAAGGAAAAGAGAAAGAGTTGAAGGAATTCGTAAAGAAATGTGGAAGGGTGACAAGAGGAATGGAACGGAGGAAGAGGGATGGGGTTGCGAAGAGGAAGGGTGAGGAAGAGAGAATAACGAAGAGCTCTGGATGGGAGGATATGGGACTAATGAACAAAAAGCATGAGAGGAAATGAAACTAAGTAGAGGATGACAAAGGATGGAGAAGCAAAGGAAGTTATAGAGAGAAGAGGAACAAATGAGGAATGGAGGAGACACGTGGAGGGGATATGAAAAGGGGAAAAGTGATGCGATGGATTTAAAGAAGAGAATAACCACGGAACTGTGACATCTCTCAGAAGAAGAATGAAGGACAGGTGGGAGATGTCTTAGAGGATTAGAGGGAGGGAGGGAGAGAGAGAGAGAGAGAGAGAGAGAGAGAGAGAGAGAGAGAGAGAGAGAGAGAGAGAGAGAGAGAGAGAGAGAGAGAGAGAGAGAGAGAGAGAAATAAGGTTTGAGAATGAGGATTTTGGCAATACTAAATGAAGGAAAAGAGCAGAGATAAAGAGACAGGATATCAAACAGTGTCAGTGAAACAGAAGCACAGTAATACACATACACTGATATACACATTGGGAGAAACTGACACAGACACAGTGAAACAGACACAGTGATAGACACAGGTGAAGAGGGAAGAGGGTGATGATGGAGTAATCAGCGAGACAGGTAATTAGTGCTACAACTTTTATTGCAAGAGTCCTCAGCCTCGTGGGAAATAGGGATTTGGGAAGCAGGGAAAGGATGGAGACAGGGAGAAGGAACGCCAGACTACGCGATAAAGATGAATAATAACGAGGAGGGGAAAAGGGAGGAACGAGTGGGGGAAGCGAAGGGAAGGAAAGCGAGAGACGGATGCGTGAAATATAGGAAGGATGAAGAAAACTGAGGTAGGAAGAAAGTGAAAGGAAAACGAGTAAGAAAGACGATAATCAAGACCAAAGTTCTCAACTTAGTGAAGAGACAGAGGTCAACTATTATACCACAAGACGTGCAGCCATCAGCAGCATCACTCTGACTATACCTCTTTCAGGGGTTTTATCAGAGCTCGTACATTCCTCGGCTAATTCGTTACTAAACGAGGTTCTCAAAATATACGGTGAGCAGGCAAGTGAAGGTAACTGACCAAATGAAAACTCTGGTCCACGGCTGCCTCCATCTTCACCTCCTACAATGTTTACGTTGCTTACCTTTAAAAAATATATTGTAACAAACACATGAGTAAGAAAGAATTTCGAATAAACTGGGTTCGGATAATATATTTTAAAAACTTATATTATAAATACAGCAACTCTGAGACCAGTTAATGAGAGAGAGAGAGAGAGAGAGAGAGAGAGAGAGAGAGAGAGAGAGAGAGAGAGAGAGAGAGAGAGAGAGAGAGAGAGAGAAATGAAAATATATGAATTAAAGAAAAATCTCAAAAAATAGCATTTATGTAGATAAAAAATTACAACTGCAACAGAAAGAATCACTAGAAAAAATGATTCAGTTTCCTAGTCCAAGTAGATACCTGCATTCTTACTTCAGCATCTAAGTATCTCTACACCTGCGACTGAACAAGCCTTTATCAATTTACCAATCTCTCTACACTTGCAACTGTCTCTACAATATACTTATCTATCTACCTTCACTCCACGCATGTGATCACTACCTGTCTACATGCTAGGTGCATCAATCTCATAACTCCCCTTCCCACTCATCTTTCTCATCGCTCCCATTCTTGTTCTCCCTTCCTCATCTCTCCCGTCTCAATGTCTCCCATTCTTAATCTCCCTTTGTTTAACTCTTCATTTTCTAACGTGGTTTCTCACATTTTCTTTTCCAAAACAGTACTTCATCAATTCTCCTCACTCGTCCTTTTCAAGAAGAGTTCCTTGATGACGGTGAAAGAAGCTTGATCCAAGGAATTGGAGCCACCCTCCCCTGCCTATAAGCAAACCTGATTACCTTCCATTCTCCTGCCGCTACATAACCCCTACGGATTTAGAGTTTCCCATGATTATAATAAAAAATACTTGCTTCAGTGCCCCTTCTCTTCTCAATCTTCCCAACAATTTTTTCTCCGAAAATTTCCTCCCCAAATCTTTTTGTTTGTTTGTCGCTGTTTCTCTGCTTCCCTACATCCACCTACCTCGAAGTCTTTCCATTATCCCCCACGTTTCTTTCCGTCATCTACAGTCTTTACTATCAAATTTCTTAATCTCTCCATGTCTTGCCGTGCACGTTTCCCTCGTATTTCTCCCCCCATTAATTTCGTCTACCCCAAGTTCTGTCTGTCTGTCTGTGTCTGTCTCTCTCCCCCACACAAAGGCTCATATAGAAACCATACAGCAAGACTTCAGAAAACAACGTTTCGCGCAAAGATTGGCGTTATCGATATTATTGATATTACCCTCGACATTACAAATCATATTACACTTGACATTACATTTGATATTACCCTGGACATGAAATTTTATATTACCCTTAACATTACAACTGATATTATCATAAATATTACCCTTGATATTACCCTTTGTCATACCCATGTTACCACAGCTGTAGCAACAAAGTGACGTTACTCCTGCGATGAACGAGGACGTGCAGTCTTACACTGGACAAAGTTCATCAGTAGATTCGATTAGGTACGCCACTCAGAAAAGAAATCTTTTAAAGATTTCCACCTCAGAACACTTAAGTTGCCAAGGGATGCAAGGGAACCTCCTCATCACTTGGTAACCCATATAAGTAACGCCACTTACCTCAGTCAATTATGCATTTTCATGTTCTTAATTAGAGGTTCCACTTAAACACTTTTATAATACAGTAAAGAATTTCTTAGGGATAACTACATTATCATCATACTCGAGTCCTGGAGGTTGGACGTACAACGTCTGCACTTTAAAGGAGTGGTCTGGCATATTAGCTGTTTGGAGTGACAACTGAACTGTCGTATTTGGGTCCTCTGCAAAGACACTGATTATGTGTGAATGATGGTGAAAGTTTTTTTTTTTGGCGACTCTGCCGACGTGTTAAAAAAAACTACAATAATGAGAGAATACAAAATTATTTATTAAAAGTTATGGTGTAGTGGAGCGTTTAAATTTTATAAACTTAACATTGGATACTTGTTTTGTTACCGATATATAACTATTTCTGGAAAATAAGCAATTTTGTCTAGAAAACTGATTTATGCAGACTAATAAACAACGAGGGCTCCAGTCGTAGAAATGCCGTCAATGGTTCTCTCAGCTACCAGTCTTCATCTCTCACTCTCTCAATGGTTCTCTCAGCTACCAGTCTTCATCAATGACTCTACCTCACAAACTATGACCAGAGTCCTCTCTACCTGCACAGGCCTTCCTGCAACACCTGGTACCTTCATTAGACGACTTTCGCGAAACGTCTTCAAATACAGACACCCAGTTCTTGCCTTTTGTTTAATTCCTCATCTTGTCGGTAATGCATACCAATATCACAGTACCTTCCTGCCTCTACCACGTCAACCTCAGCTGTTAGCTCTCTCTTTGCTTCTCCCCTCCTTATATATCCTCGTTGAATATGGGGACACAGAGTCCCTTCTTCTCCCATCGAAGGAAACAAAGTTGGTGATAAGGTTGGAATTACCTTGCGACATCCCACCCTGCTTGTTGCCATTTTTCATTTAATTATTCTCTCTCTCTCTCTCTCTCTACAACTGCTTACCCGTCGAATCCCTTTGATGTCTAGTTTTCTCTCCCCACTGCATTTCTCCCTATCCCCACTGCATCTATCCCTCTCTATCCCCACCGCATCTCCCCTCTCTATCATCCCACTGCAATATCCCCTCTCTATCATCCCACTGCAATATCCCCTCTCTATCATCCCCACTATCCTCATCTCTCCCCACTTCATTTTCCCATCTCTCCCCACTGCATCTCCCTACCTCATCTTCGCCATCTCTCCCCACTCCATCTTCCCCATATCTCCCCGCTGTATCTTCCCCATCTCTCCCCAATGCATCTTATCTCTCCCACAGTATCTTCCCCATATCTCCCCACTGCATCTTTCCCCATCATTCTGCACTGAATCTTCCCATCTCTCCCCACAGCATCTCATCTCTTTCCCCTTCATCTTTCCCATCTCTCCCCATATTTTCTCCCCACCCTGCAGCTCCCCACTGCTGGTGTTCCATTATAGGAGAGCTGCGATAACTTAACATGAAACACAATTAAAACTTGAGAATTGGTGAAGTGAAGCATCGCGCCAGGGACGATGACGGCAGCACTGCGCCAGGGACGATGACGGCAGCACTGCGCCAGGGACGATGACGGCAGAATTGCGCCAGGGACGATGACGGCAGCATCGCGCCAGGGACGATGACGGCAGCACTGCGCCAGGGACGATGACGGCAGAATTGCGCCAGGGACGATGACGGCAGCATCGCGCCAGGGACGATGACGGCAGAACTGCGCCAGGGACGATGACGGCAGAATTGCGCCAGGGACGATGACGGCACCATCGCGTCAGGGACAAAGATGAATGCAGCATCGCGCCAGGGACAAAGATGACAGCATCATCGCGCCAGGGACAAAGATGACGATCATCGCACCAGGGACAAAGATGACGGCAGGCGAGGCAAGGGAACGTTGAGCGAGGTAGACGAGGGAACGTTGATTGAGGGAATGCTAGGAGAGGGAACGTTAGGCGAGGGAACGTTAAGCGAAACAGACTAAGGAACGCTGGGCGAGGGAACATCAACCGAGGCGGGCGAGGGAACATCAACCGAGGCAGACGAGGGAACGTTGGGCGAGGGAACATTGAGCAAGGGAATGCAAGGGAACGTTATGCGAAGCAGACGAGGGAACATTAAGCAAACACACATTGGACGAGGGAACGCTGGGCGAGTAAACGTTGAGTGAGGCCGTACCAGGGTAAATGTGGAAGGAGAGGCAGTATGAGGGTAAATGTGGAAGAAAAATCAGGAACATAGTAAATGTGCTTCTCCGTGTGGTTCTGAGTTCAGGACACTTGCCTTCCATAAAGGTTAGTTCTAAGGCTTTAGTTGTGTCTATATCATGTATGACACTCATAATCTGTGACAGTATTCTTACCTTGCAGTTTGATTTTTTCCTGGAACGTAGGCGAGAAAGATGCATCATAATCTACACGTGGAAAATTCTCGATCGATTGGTTTCAAAGTGCACAGAAATCACTATACATGAAAGCAAGAGGCTTGACAAAATACCTCCAATGTATAGCAAAGGAACGATGAACACACTAAAAGAATTCAATAAATGTAAGGAGACTAACTATCTACATAATGCTAAGACGTGTACTTAGGAATAATGTACAAAGCACAACTATTTACAAACAGGTCGCTGCTGTCTTTTCATGTGCTTTCACCAACATATCAATTATATTGCATAACTTACTAGAATCTCATGATAGACATCATAAAGTTTTAGTTTGCTTGCCATATTTGCTGTAACTGAACAATTGCTGCATGATCTCAGACTATATGGTAGATCAGATGGGGGTCCTTCCTCTATCACAATATCTGAGTTAACTGTTTTCACTAATGTAACTTTGTTTTCTTTATCTTAGTTTAAGTATTCGTCCAGTATTGATGCTGGCATTGCGATGAACCCGTGGGTCATTCAGCGCAAGGAATGATGGAACCTCGATCCTCCCGCTGGTACTGCACATAGTTCCTACTGGAACACTTGCTGCTATTGACATCAGCTACAGATTAATTACAATATCTTACTCTAAAACTTTTACTCGATTTTGAGGTTTACATGTCATGAAAGCCACGAGGCAAACTCATTCCGAAGCATAGTCACATTTTGTCTCCAGTTGCCACATCATCAGCCACATTAAACATGTGCATCAGTAATCATGTGATTTGAAATTTTGTACAAATAGACAGAGTGGATCAGAGTATTGACGAAGTTGGTAATTGATGGGGCAGTTTTTTCAACTTTCATTGACTTTCTTCCTGTCTACATAATTTTTCTTCCCTGGTTATAATGGACTGGTATGTTTACACAAGGCGACAATGGGAAGGGAAACATGTTCACACAGGTAATAGAAAAGAATTCATCTGATCATCTTATCAGGAGAGAGAGTAATGCCCATATCGAATATACGTTTATTCACCAAAACGATCCTCATTGTTCCAGAAAATCTCCTTTGTGCCTGCATACACGCGAAACCGTCGATATCACGGCTTCGGCATCTTCACGCAACAGGCTACATACATCTAGTATAATTACTACAAGTAAAAAGAAAACTTTCGTTTTTCTCTTTAGGTCACCCTGCTTCGGTGGGAGACGGCGGGTATGTTGAAAAAAAATATCTATTGTAGTGCCAGGGACCAGCTGACAAGAAATAGAGAAAAAATATGTTCCAAGGAGTGTTGATGTAAATTCTAATCTCCTTCACTTGCTACATGGACAAACTGGTGAGCTACGAATGTGGGTTTCAAAGGTCTGTAAAGCTACAAGCGTCCTGTGATACTCACGTAAGTCTTCAAGGGACTTTTCCTCAACCTTGTAGATCGACAGCTTTCACCGCAGATGATGCAATGTTCCCTGAAGTCAAATGATGTCAAGTGCCAACGACACCGCCATGTCCTAGAGGACCACTAATAGAACTTCACCTTGAACCTTGTGTTTGCAACGGAAGCTCACTAACAGAACTTCATCCTGAATCTCTTTTTTCCTTAGACACTGCAGACGATGGGCAGAGATGTAGGTTGTGGGACAAGGTTGATGACAAAACCGAACATAATGGGGATCATCAGACATGTTCCTCCCTGTAAGTCACCCTGCAGTGTCGTGCGAGTCGACTGACTTCACAGGATTCGCAGCAATGGTTTCAAGTTGGAAAAATTCAGATTCAGGAAGGATATAGGAAAGCACTGGTTTGGTAATAGAGTTGTGGATGAGTGGAACAAACTCCCGAGTACAGTTATTCAGGCAAAAACGTTGTGTTGTTTTAAAAATAGGTTAGATAAATACATGAGTGGGTGTAGGTGGGTGTGAGTTAGACCTGACTAGCTTGTGCTGCTGGATCTGGTGCAGTGTTCCATCCTTGAGTGGAGGTGACCAGACTGGGTGGGTCATTGGGCTAATCCAGGGGGGAGGGTCATTGGGCTAATCCGGGGGGGGGAGGGTCATTGGTCTTATCGGGGGGGGGGGGGATGGACGTGCTCCGCATGGGTCAGTAGGCCCGTTGCAGTGTTCCTTCTTTCTTATGTTCTTATAATTCTCTGAACTCGTTGTCTGGAGCATGTCTTTTGTTCTCCTGTGGTTACAAAAAGCACCAGTGCTTTCTGTAAGATCAATGGACTGAACACATCGATTTCAGGCTGAGGGACTGATTACATTAAACTCATCCTCTTCTTCCACCGTACCCCTCTGTATTAGACTGATGAAACCACTTTGTGGCGAAGTTTCCCCAATAAAGATTCGCAAACGTGGCATAAGTGTCTCATTCTTCAACTTGTCTATTTTCTAAACCATTTATCACACGAGATATAACGTTTAACAATGCATGTTATAACATAATAGTTATAACATTTTCATAACAAAATAATTGTAACAGTTTACCACATATACTTAAGGCTTAAATTATTTTTGTTTGTTTCGATTCCATAACTCATTTATCTATTTATCCTTTGGAAGAACATGAAATCCCACAGACTGCAAATTGGAAATACTCGAGCCGCCAGCATATCAGCTCATTATCAGCTTTTGTAAATCTCCCTGATGATAACAATGGCCAATAATGAATTCCCTGGATCGAAAAACATTGCTTTAAACTTGTAAAACATTTCAACTTATGACCTAAAACGTTGTATACTGTTTTCGTCACGGCCATCTTGGATTTCGCAGAACTGTGCAATTATGTAATTATTACTGTCATTGTTGATTTTATTATTATTATTATTATTATTATTATTATTATTATTATTATTATTATTATCATTATTATTATAGTGACACTTGTTAAAGGGTGGTACCAAGTGTCACCTCCCGGCCGTGAAAGATGACGTGATATAGACAAATGTCATACGCATCTTCAAGAGTAGGAATGTTTGGACCCCTGAAGCCAGAAATCACTTAAAGCCAACAAATAATATTGAGTGGAGCCATGAAACGACCCCTGCCAGCACAACCAGGTGAGTACACACAACGTGCACCAACACCCACAGTTACCTCGTGTGACAACGTGTGAACTGCGAGCTCATTAAATTCTCCAATGTGTACCTGGTAAATAACTTCAGAGCCCAGGTGTGTCAATAAAAATAGCGCTTTTCCGAAGACACAAGTTCAACCGGCAGAGTTACGAAAATTTAGTGGGTGGTGGCATCAGTGTCGCCAAATGACTTACTGCTAACAGGACTGTCCAATATAGCTGCTGGCAACTGACGTTTAGAAAACTGGCCAATAGGAGGCAAACGTGATGGCATCTTCTACGTGAGCAAGTAGCAGTAGCCGGAGCAACCACAGCTTCTCCTCCTTCCCTTCCTCTCTTCCTTCCATCTTTCCTCACTTTTTACCTCCCTCCTTTCTTCTTTCCTTCCCACCTTGGCATGTTCATGGCGCTTCTGATATGCGAAATGTCTTCAACTGACGCGAACGATTTTTTCCCTACCTGATATAGAATGTATCTTCTGACATTAGATACAAACCTTCGTTTTTCTCTCCGAGGAATATCTGCATCCTGCCGGCTCTCTTCCCTTTTCCTTATTTTTATAGTCGTTCAAATAATTAATATATATATATATATATATATATATATATATATATATATATATATATATATATATATATATATATATATATATATATATATATTGCCGAAGAAGTAAAACTGGTCAATTAGCAAGAACTAATTCGATTAAAGAAATATGTCTTTTATTTATGTTAATGTAAAAATTAATAATTTTGTACCAAAAGAACCTTAGAAAACTTACCTAACCTTATTATAACAAACGCAATTTAATTTAGCCTAATCCAACTAAATATATTTTAGATAAGTTACAATAATTTAAAAATAAACAAACAATGAACTTCATTTTTTCGTTAGGTTCAGAATGACCTGCGAAATTATTGCCTATACAAATTTCCGCTTGCCTTATTCGGCAAGAATAAGGCAAAATCGCATAGTTTTACCTATTCAGCACGACACACACACACGCACACACACTCTCACTCTCACATATTGGGGTCTAGCTCTAGTGCAAACTGTGGAATCCACAGCCTCAGAGAAGTGGATAAAAAAGGCTTCGAGAAAAATACTTGCATTTCTTCCAGAAGCCATTTGAATATTCCACTTCCCCTACCACCTCATCAATTATTTTACCATAAGGTATATTTTACTGGGCAATATGGTACACAACGCTTAAAAGAAACAGTGATGGTACAATATGGTATATATAATATAGGAATTTCATTTGAAGAATACATTACTAGTACATAATGCTATGTGTACGTCAAAAATTACAGAATAAAAATATCATCCAGCTCCCCCGAGCTGGGGCACGCAGCGCTGATTCGCTGGAATATAAATCTAGCTGCCCTAGGATCCCTAGTTTCCTTGATGAGTCTTTTGCCTAGAGTGTATCTAAGTTCCTTAATTAAGGAACTCAGATGCACTCGTTCCCCATAAGCCAAGTGTCTCTGAACCTATGGGAACAAACATATAATGATGGTCAAATTCACCATGTTGTCTAGATTGTTGGGACTCAGTGAAGCTGTTAGCTGCCTCTCCTTCCTCCTAGGTGTATTGGAGATAGTTATCAGCCACTGTGGATGCACAGTAGTAGTCCAACATCACTTTCATACATACTTTACAATACACAAATACTTACAATACACACAACAAAATACACACACACACACACACACACACACACGATGTACGCCACTCATATGACAACCCTAAATTACACGAATTCGATAACGTCTACAAGTCGATAGTCACAAAAGCATTCAACCTCATTCTACAAGACAGACGTTCAGACCAAGCTACTGCACATTTCCAGTCAGACTAGGGAGAGACTGGTGTCCGCAAGGCACCAAAGATAGCACTCCCTACATTTCTGTCTTTATGTGTCGAGTCCAGTGAACTTGTGGCAGCGATTGTCCCTGAATACGTTAGGGACAATGTTGGGGCTCACGACCCAAAGTTTATTAATGGAGCCAGGCTCTGAAATACTCTATGAGGCTCCTCAACCAGACCTGCTCGTCCCCCCTACCCCCAAGTACAAACAGACGCAATGGAATAGGGGAGAATATAGCCTCAATAATGCATGTGTGTGTGTCGGGGATGGACAGAGATCGCCTCCTAACAGTGAGAGTCCCTCATGCGGGGAATTTTCTCATGGCTATCCAACAGAAAAAAAATGTGTGTGTGTGCATACATGGCGACCAGCGACTGATAACAATAACCTGGTTGACAAGCAGCCTGGCTCCAGGCAGGGCTGCTGGAGTAGGAACACTATTGGAACCTATTACAGGTACCACCAACAATATCAAGATTTTCAATAATACTAACATCACCACTACACACACACACACACACACACACACACACACACACACACACACACACACACACACACACACACACACACACACACACACACACACACACACACACACACACACACGAACAATACCAGCAGCAAGATTCCCAGCAGCAGTATCACCACCACCACCACCACAACCACCACCAGCAACAATACAAGCAGTAACACCACCAGCAAGAACAGCAGCAGCAAGAATAGCAGCAGCAACACTACCACCAACATCAACAACAATAGCAGCAACACTACCAGCAGCAGCAGCAAGAATAACAACACCACAACAAGAGCAGCAGCAAGAATAGCAGCAGCAACACCACCACCACCACCAACGCCTCCACAACCGCTGCCTCCAACAAAGCCCGAGGCCAACTCTGTGTAACATAGTTAATACCCCTCCGAGAGTTCCATTGATTGGCTGCACATAACCAGGAACAGCAGCACAAAAAAGTATCAGAAGCAAGGGAAAGATTAGAGAAAACAGAAATACGAAAAAATGCAGAAATAAAAGATTCAAGGAATATGAAAAAAATATAATAGGGAGAAGACACAGAAGCAGGGAAATGACAGAGTGAGAATAACAAGAGTTTTATCAAGTGCTGAACCTATGTGGTGGAGGCTCGATCCTCCTTTCGGTAACAGAGGCCTTACACCTTGACCAGCCAGGCTGTTGATGAGGAACAATGCAAGAAATGCAGCAATATTAGCTAGGGATGCTGAGGAACAGCGAACCAAAGTAATAACCAGACTAGAACAGCAAAAGGAACAGAAACAAAGGAATTTTAAAGTGATCAAAGACATGAAAAGCAACGTATGAATATACACGTACATTATATATATATATATATATATATATATATATATATATATATATATATATATATATACACATACATAAATACGCACATATACATATACATGAATACACACGTATACATACCTTTACATAAACATATACATAGACAAATACACACACACACACACACACACACACACACACACACACACACACACACACACACACACACACACACACACACACACAAACGTGCTTTCAGCCTCTCCCGAGGCACCAGATGCGAGACGCGCCCCCGAAATCGGCTTAAGAGTCAGAAAACACAAATTTTCGTGAAAGCAGGAGAGCAGAGGATGGCGGCGTAGGCATCACCTCATCACACAGCAGAAACAGAGCAATTTGAAAACACAAAGCAGAAAGAACATTTATTTTACCACGTGTCACCACTGTGGGCGAAATGTCCTCGGCTTTCTCCCTGACCAGCGGACTTCTTACCACACAACAGTTTAGACTCTCCTCTTTCAGGTCATTAAAACTGGTTTGGTAAATATTACATTTAGCAAGTGAGTGATAAAACCGTATGGGTCATACAGCGCCTAGTGAGGGTATGAGAGTCAATGAGGTTCGATGCAAGGGGAGGACAGTTCCAATTCATTGTACCAAAAACCCCTCACCAGCATCAATGGATGGTTGGGATGGTAAGTATGAGAGTGTGCCTGTGAGAGGAAGACCTGGGTGTGGCATGGAGCAGCAGTTGCACCCACAGCAACAGCAGTAGCAAGAAAGGCACCAGCTGCAGTAAAAACATCAATAGCAGCAGTAGCGACTACAGGAGCGGAAACTGCAGCTGTGACAAAAGCAACAGCATCAACCACAACAAATGAAACGACACCTAAAGCAGGATTAACAGCAGCATCAACAGTATCATAAGCAGCAACCACAGCAACAGCACCATGAACCGTAGCAGAAAATAACATCAGCTGTAGCAGAAACATCAACAGAGACAGCAGCTGTAACAAGAGCAGCAACATCAACAGCAGAAGTAGCAGCAACCGAAGCAGTTTCAGAATCAGCTGCAGCAGCAGTAGAAGCCACACACGCAGCAAAAGCAGCCGCATCAGCCATAGCCACATCAGTAGCAGCTGCAGAAACAGAAATATCAGCAATAGCAGGAAAGTAACAATAGCAGCACCAACTGCAGCAGCATCAGCAACAGCCACAAAAGCATCAGTAGCAGTAGTAGATGCAAACGTAGTAGCAGCTGCCACGACCGTAGTAAAGAAACCATACGTACAGGTGCAGTAGCAGCAGCAGATGCACCAGATCAACAACAGCAACAGTCTCTGTCGCAGTGCAGCAACAGAAGCAGCAGTCTCAGTTGGAGAGTAGCAACAGCAACAATAGCAGTAGCAGTCTTACTCGCAGAGTAGCAACAGCAGCAGCACTACCATCACCACTACTATAACCCCACCATATGTGTTAGGTCATGATAGTACTGCAGTGAAACATGGCTTGCCCTTACCCTAGACTTATTTCTGGCCATACCTGGCGTATCGTACTCACCCAGCTATTCTAACATCTAGCCTGAATTACGTGCGTACACTCACCAGGCTGTTCTTACATCTTGGCTGGCGTCTATACGTACTCACCTAGCTGTTTTAAGATTTTGATTGACCTATGTTCGTACTCTAGTAGACCTGCAGTGTTCCTCCATACACTGTTTTTAATTGATATCACGCGACAGTCGTCTCAAATATGAGCAATATATCCTACTTGGGTATGCCGAAACTGTCGGACTTCTAAGAAAAGACTTCTGGGAAAGGACATCTTGGGGCAGGACTTCTGGGGAAGGACTTCTGGGAGAAGACTCCTGGAGGAGGATTTTAAGGGGGAAAACTTTTGGGGTAGTACTTTTTGGGGAGGACTTCTGGGGGACGCTGTTCGTGACAGTAATTAAAGTGGTCGCCTTACTCTTTCGACTGCATAAATGATCCTCGTGATGTTTTCATCAGATGTCGCTAGAGTTGTCACGACTGTGTAAGACACAAGTATTGCTCAAGCCATCCTGGCTGTGTTAGACACAGGTGTTGCTTAAGTAATTACGGCTGTGTTAGACATAGATGACGCTAAGGTGGTCTCGGCTGATGGCGTACAGGTGACACTGATCCTAAACTCCGGAGATGTGGTTATAGTCACCCTGGCTAGCAACTCAAAACTTATGCCCTGAAACAAGAAGTGTCTGGTGACACACTGACTAGCTACAAGTGCTCGCTAAAACTCAAGCATTTACCGAAAGTAAAAACACCTCTGATCCATTTTGCCCCACAGCACCCAGCTCCACAGCCCTCTCGCCCTAAAATCAACACCCACCCCGCTTATTAACCATTCCAGATTCCCACCCTCGCCCCCTGCTCCACAGCTAACCCCAACTTTCTAGACCATCCCTTCAGCTATCCACCAAGTCAAACCCTTCCACCCCACTGCTAATCCTTCTGGGATAAGCCATCCTGAGAGATGGCAGTTTCCAGATAATAGTAACTCCAACTTTACTGGAATGGAACTTCTGAGGTTGTTGTAGCTAATGAACCTTTAATGGAATATCTGTAATGTAATATCGTACTTGACGATATCCTCACTGCCCTCCTGAAGTCTCCCAGCTCAGGCTGACTGACTTCAATACTCTGTATGAGTCCCATCTTGCGTGATGGAATATAACAGAGAAACGTAGTTACACAGTAGGAATAATAGGTGACTCAAATAAAATAAGGTAACAGTACACTGCTGATGTATCCAATAAAGAACAAAAAAGCACAATACCGTGACTGGAATAACACACACAACCAGCACATAGGATAGAGAAGTACATGATGACCTTTCGGTCCAATTTAAACCATTCACAAGTCACACTGTGACCATTTACAAGTCACACTGTGACTTGTAAATGGTCAGTTAGACTGAAACGTGGTCATAAACTTCTCTCTCTCTTATGTGCTGGTTATGTGTGTGATGTATCCAATATTTTAATTAAAAATAAGAGGCCTTCCCTCAACACCACCACCAAGGAGCTGCTCATCAGGTATAATCTACTCGCCTTGTCCTTCATAATCTAGTTACTCGCAAATCTTGCCCTTGTATCATAAAGGCATTACAGTGATGTTTGCATGTAACCAGTACCAAGGGTCCAGAATATATGATTGGGAGTTATACCAGCATACAGCAGGGGGTTCACCCATCCAACCTCCCTCCCCCTCTTTGCCTGTCGCTTGTTCCCAACTCCCATACTTCCCCAACTCTACATCCCCCTCGCTCCACCACCCACCTCGGTCAACAACCATCCCCATAACTCCGCCACCCCCTTCGCTCCACCATCCCCTTTACACAGTCACCCCCTTAACTCCACCACAGTAATCGTATTTCGTTGTTCCCCACACAAGATTCTCTCTTCTTTTCCTTCCCCTCCCCGTCCCCACGTCATAGTCCCGTATAACTTGTGGTACTTGAGGCGCTGCCAGATAATCTGGCCCTTACGGAGGGCCATATTTTTCCCTGGAGGTCGGTGGTTCCTCAAGGCTAATGCAGACGACGGTGCCACCACTCAGACTCCACCACTCTGGCCACTAACATGGCCACCAAGATCGCCTCCAGGGAGAAGGGAGGAACGGGAGGCAAAGGGGAAGGCAGTGGAGACAGGAGAGAGAGAAAAATGAGAGAAAAAGGAGGCAAAAAGGAGGCAGAAGGGAGGTAGGGGAGGTGGAAGAGAGGCAGGAGTGTGTTTCTCTTTTTAGTAAACAAATCTGTATACATCAACGGTGTGCTGTTACCCTAATATATGACAATTACACAGTGGGAACACAAGCTAGCAATCCTTCCCTCTCATAGGCCATCACAGGAAAAAATCATTATCTCAAGTGATTAAATCTGTCAGCTTGTGACCCATTTAACTGGTCTTTTTAACCCTACCAACCCGGCCTTCGGTCAAATGTTCTTGTAGAGTGCTTCTTCAGTGAGACTGTTGCTATCAGCGGTCCGATCGTCCACATACATCACAGGCTGGTTGATCTGTCACATTGCGGAGGCAGTGATCCAGTTTCCTCTTCAAGACATTTGTTCTGACAATACGTCTGTTATCTACAGGAAGCACAGCGGGTTGAAGAGCCTTGAACCACGGATGTTAACACAGTTTTCTCTTATTGTTCCCAGGGTGCGCCTCATTTTTATTGAAATTATTGCACTTACTCCCCCAACTCTCACTCCAGCAAGTTGTTAGGGGTGTGTGTAGATTTGGGACCCGACTCTTCAGTATCTTCCAGGTGTGGATAAAGACACAAATGCTCTATAATGCTATCCTCTACTGACAACGTTTCTCTCAAACAGTGGGCTTTACCATGTCACAGATATAAAGAATCAACACATGGGCAACATCTGGGTATCTTTATCTGTAGACATTTCGCCATCCAGTGGCTTTATCAATACAAATTCAAGGACATTATGGAAAGACTGTAGAACTATATACAATAGAAGAGGTAATCAGTCCCTCAGCCTTGGAGTTGGTAAAGAGTACCGTAGTCTGTATGGGTGAAACGATGTCACTGAAGAATCACATTATACAATCATGTCGATATTGCTTACCATTTTTCTCCATCTTCCAGGTATACTATTAGGCATCTCTTGGTAACAGAGAGTATTAGTTAGGTAAGGTTTGTCAGGATAAACCGCAGCTGTAGTTTTTGGCCATCTGACAGAGGTTTCCCGCTGGCTCACCGGTCCACCCTTTGAAAAATTAGGTTACAATTATAACCATTTAATAGAATATATGAGAGTACATTCCAAGTGCTCTGAGGCGGTCCCAATAGTTTAAATACGCGAGTCACTACGCCGATATTACACAAATGTTCTCTGCACATTTCTCCAGCTCTTCATCTTGCTTCTGCCTTGAACGTGCTGTAAGCACACAGCAATATTAGAGACGTGAGAGCCCAAGTGACTTGAAAACCCCAATCACTGGCATTATTTCTCTTGTTTTAAAGCTGAGACTATCGTTT
Source organism: Cherax quadricarinatus (assembly GCF_038502225.1). NCBI lineage: Eukaryota > Metazoa > Arthropoda > Malacostraca > Decapoda > Parastacidae > Cherax > Cherax quadricarinatus. The sequence goes on from NC_091324.1 coordinate 7,348,312, forward strand.
TTATGTACGTTTGTTATGAAGATGAGAAACCGTAAAGGTGCCGGGACCGTACCTTGGGGTAATAAAGTTTTCACTTTGCTGTGGGGATAGTTTGTTTCGTTTACTACCACTGTGTGTGTGTGTGTGTGTGTGTGTGTGTGTGTGTGTGTGTGTGTGTATACGTACTCGCCTATTTGTGGTTGCAGGGATCGAGTCATAGCTCCTGTCCCCGCCTTTTCACTAATTGCTACTAGGTCGTCTCTCTCCCTGCTCCATGAGTTTTATCAAACCTCATCTTAAAACTATATATGGTTCCCTCCTCCACTACGTCACTTTCTAGGCTATTTCACTTCCTAACAGCTCTATGACTGAAGAAATACTTCCTAACGTCCCTTTGACTCAGCAGCTGAGTGTTCAACTTCCAATTGTGACCCCTTGTTTATGTGTCCCATCTCTGGAACATCCTGTCTTTGCCCACCTTCTCTCTTCTGCGCAGCATTTTATATGTCGTTATCATGTCTCCCCTGACCCTCCTGTCCTCCAGTGTCGTCTGGTCAATTTCTCTTAACCTTTCATCGTAGGACAATCCCCTTAGCTCTGGGATTAGTCTTCTTGCAAACCTTTGCACTCTCTCTAATTTCTTGACGTGCCTGACCAGGTGTGGATTCCAAACTGGTGCTGCATACTCCAGTATGGGTCTAAAGTATATGGTATACAGAGTCTTGAACGATTCCTTACTGAGGTATCGGAACGCTATCCTTAAGTTTGCCAGACGCCCGTATGCTGCAGCAGTTATCTGATTGATGTGCGGCTCAGGAGATCTTCTCGGTATTATACTCACCTCAAGATCTTTTTCCTTGAGTGAGGTTTGCAGTCTTTGGCCACCTAGATTACACTCTGTCTGGGGTCTTCTTTGCCCTTCCCCGATCTTCATGACTTTGCATTTGGCGGGGTTAAATTCAAGGAGCCAGTTGTTGGACCAGGCTTTTAGCCTGTCCAGGTCTCTTTGTAGTAGTGCCTGATCCTCGGCCGATTTGATTCTCATTAACTTCAATCATCTGCAAATAAGGACACCGAGTCTATCCCTTCCGTTATGTCATTCACATATATCAAAAATAGCACAGGTCCTAGGACTGACCCCTGTGGAACCCCGCTCGTCACAGGCGCCCACTCTGACATCTCGTCACGTACCATGACTCGTTACCTCCCTGTCAGATATTCTCTGATCCATTGCAGTGCCTTTCCTGTTGTGTGTGCCTGATCCTCTAGCTTTTGCATTTACTCTTGTGAGGAACTGTGTCGAAGGCCTTCTTGTAGTCCAAGAAAATGCAGTCTATCCACCCCTCTCTCTCTCGTCTTACTTCTGTCACCTTGTCATAAAACTCCAGTAGGTTTGTGACACAGGATTTTCCTTCTCTGAAACCGTGCTGGTTGTCGATTATACACTTTTTTTCCAGGTGCTCCACCACTCTCCTCCTGATGATCTTCTCCATGACTCTGCATACTATACACGTTGACACAGGTCTGTAGCTTAATGCCTTGTGTCTGTCTCCTATATTAAAAATTGGGACTACATTTGCCAACTTCCATACCTCAGGTAGTTACCTAGTTTCAATGGATGTATTGAAGATCTTTGTTAGTGGCACACACAGCATCTCTGCTCCCTCTCTAAGGACCCATGGAGAGATGTTGTCTGGTCCCAACACCTTTGAGGTATCAAGTTCACATAGCTTCTTCACCTCCTCCTCGGTTATGTGTACCTCATCCAGCACTTGTTGGTGTACCCCCCTGTTCTGAATTCCTAGAGTCCTTCCTGTCTCCACTGTAAATAATTCTTTAAATCTCATGTTGAGCTCCTCACATACCTCTTGGTTGTTTCTTGTGAACTCCCCATCATCCTTCCTCAGCCTGATTACCTGGTCCTTGACTGTTGTTTTCCTCCTGATGTGGCTATACAACAGCTTCAGGCCAGACTTGACTTTCGATGCTATGTCATTTTCGTATTGTCGCTGAGCCTCCCTTCTTATCTGTGCATATTCGTTTCTGGCTTTTCGGCTGATCTCTTTATTTTCCTGGGTCTTTTGTCTTCTGTACGTTTTCCATTCTCTAGTGCACCTAGTTTTTGCCTCAATACACTTTTTGGGGAACCAAGGACTCGTTCTGGTATTCCCATTATTTCTGTTTCCCTTGGGAACAAACCTCTCCTCTGCCTCCTTACATTTTGTCACATAGTCCATCATTTCTTTTACTGGTTTTCCTGCCAGTTCTCTCTCCCAATGAACGTTTTGCAAGAAGTTCCTCACGCCTATGTAGTCCCCCCTTTTGTAGTTTCGTTTTTCCCGTCCTATTCCTGCTACTCTCTCCAACTATGTAATCAAAGCACAGACCCACATGATCACTAGCTCCAAGAGGCCTTTCATACGTGATATCCTCCATGTCCGAACTACTCAAGGTGAATACAAGGTCCAGTCTTGCTGGATCATCCTCACCTCTCTCTCTGGTAGTGTGTCTAAAATGTTGATGCATGAGGTTTTCCAGTACCACATCCATCATCTTCGCTCTCCATAACTAGCAACTTTGCTCCCCCCATGTGAGCTCTTCTGGCCACCTCGGTTAGTGTGTCAACCATTGCTCTGTTGCTCTCGTCATCCTGCAGTTCAGTGGCGGGTTGTGCATTACTACAATTACCACCTCATGGCCCTCGGGCTGGATTGTTCCTACTGAGTAGTCCCTTTCGCAGAGTCCATCTATTCCTTCCATTTCCTCAAATGTATGTGCGTGTGTGTGTGTGTGTGTGTGTGTGTGTGTGTGTGTGTGTGTGTGTGTGTGTGTGTGTGTGTGTGTGTGTGTGTGTGTGTGTGTGTGTGTGTGTGTGTGTGCGCGCGCGCGCGTGCTCTTTTAGAAACTTCAATATTCACTGACCTACTTTCCCTGTTATAACTACTGACCTCACCTCATGAGCTATCACTCCAGGGTCACATTTTATCAAATACCTCTACCAAACCATGCCACGGGTGGGGTTTGAAGCCGCGGTCAGAGAGTCTCAAAACTCCAGACCGTCGCGTTAGCTACCGGGCCAGCTAGCTAGCTGGGCCAGTTTACAATCGTGTCATTACGATTTCGTGAGTCACCTCTACCAAATCCTTGTAAACATCTCCATTTTGGTTTTCTCGTAAAGCCTCGGTGATACTGTCGTAACGTTCTAATAGTACAGACAAGCAAGCTCTTCCTGTTCTAAATTTACGGTAAACTGGATGGTGTAAGTCATATTTTGGTCCATAATTGCTATAGTTCTGCTTCCTCATCTGTGAAGATGTTTCTACCTTTCCACTTTAACAAGTCTTTGGAATTTCACCTGAATTTAAGCAGCTCCTACAAAGAACATTCCTCGTGGTAATGGTACTTTTATTTCCTGACATGTACATACCTAATGGCAGGAATCAGACGCTGGTGCTGCGTGCATCAGTTTGTCTACGTTGTTCTGTTATTTTAAGTGAAGGATCTGGGTTGATGTCAAGCAAAGAAAAGAAAAATCCTGTCAGTAAGAAAAATGTACCTACCACCAACACTGTCATGTAGGTATTCATCTTGTGTACATGTGTGGCTGTGATGGGTGGTGTAGTAAACCCTATCATCTGATTATTACGAAAAACACAACACACACACCTTTATTAACAAGAGCCAAAGTGGTTACTTCCCTCTCCTCACCCCACCCACCCCTTCAAATTTCATCCTTACCCATCCTTCTTCCTTCCCCAACTTAGCTCTGGTCAAAGCTTCGCTTCGCTGACGTCCAATATAATTTGTAGGGTGGGCAAAGTTAGTGAAAAAGAAAATAATCAGGGTCTTCAATACGAGTGACGTAGGTTGAATATGTAAACACCGAGTTCAGTATATCGGTTATTTCTTATTTGTCATCTGTGTAGCAATCTCCTTTGAGTAGAGAACCAATACTGAAATGGTTTTAGACTTGGATTTTTGAATATGTGAAAAAGTATTTAGTTTTATTTACCCAATTTCCTTAATGGATTTTTCATTCTGTTTGTTTCTTGTGTCTGGTATACGAGTATCTAAACTTATATTCAATAACTTTAACTGATAGCTGCATTTTTTATTACAATTTTTTTCTGTCAAGTCTTCTAATGGTCTCTGTCTAAAACTAACCTTCCCTTAGGCTTTCTATGCATTCAGCTTTTTCATATATTGTTCTGGGTTAAGAGTGCTCAGGATGAGTGCTCGCGGAATGTAGTTGTGATCAGAGTTTATTGTGCTCGAGAATGTGTGTCTGATTACTTCCTCACTGTTCAAATCTAGCGTATTTTCGCAGTCTTGGGAGTTCCCTGGTGCGTGTATGTTGGACTACAATATTTCACAGTATTATTTTTGGTACAATGATGTTGTCCATCTTTCATTTTACATCTTGGAGATTAAAATCTCCAAGTAGAATAATATTTGGTATACAGTAGGATTCTTTAGATTTTCAAGACAGCCATCTACCTTCCCTATATGTTCTATGAAATTCTATGGCGTTGCTGATGGTGGTTTGCATACCAGGAAAATTAATAGGTTTTAAGTCTCTACTTTTGTTCCAAGCACTTCCATTTATATAATTTGGCGATTTTATCATTTCTGTACAACTAAGTGATTCTTCCACATAGGCCTACCCATTCCCTGAACCTTGTTTACTCTATCCTATCTATACAAATAATATTTGGGATATAAATATTGTTGTCCAAGAAATCTCTAATGTGGGTTTCTGTAACAGCTCTAAACATTGTATTTATGTAAGGCCATTTATGAAAAGAAATTTTTTTTCATATCTGATTTTAGACCTTGAATACTGGAAAGTAAATGTTGCTTGAAACTAGCGATTTTGTTACCTGATTTATAAGTATGGTGGTGAGACCAGACCAGTTCAGTTCGTTTCCTCTCTCTCTCTTTCATGCTGGGATACCTGTTGTAAATACTCTTGGTCTGTCCAATACTGTTCAATCGTGTTAGTCTAAGTACTCTTCCTCCATTCAGCGTGAGTGGCAGATGTAATATTTGGAGATACGCTAATTGTTTTCGAGTTTACAGTCCTTCTGTCCTTCCTGCTCTATTTCCATATTTTTTCAATCGGTCTCTCTTCAATCTTTGTTTATTTTTTTGCCTAAAAAAATATGCACGTCTGAACCATTTAGTGCCTTTCACGTGAAAAAAAAAGGACCGTCTATGTCATACCATATTCTTTCCTCTATTGAGTTTTTACACATTTCAAGATGATATAACATATTTTTCTTTTGAGCGACATTTTTGTCTTAATCAGAATGCTGAACTATTTTTTTTTTGGGTGTAGGTAATTACCCTGTTTCCCCTCATCCACATATCTGGAGTAACATTTTCACTTTTTTTTTTTATATATGATGACTCTACGCAAGCTGAAAGATGTCAGTACATGAGCAGCTTTTATGTAACACTGAAGTAACTGACATGTATAAACTACAGAAAGCCCCTTGTTATGCAGAGCATAACAATGGTGAAGGGGATATCGCCAAGCGTACCAGCGGTCTAGTAGTTACGAAATCGTCAAGGGTTCCGTTCCAAACGAGCTGGAGTTAGTGCTGCCTAAGAACTACTGTATAACCCTCACGGGTTTAGCTCTTAAACCGATTATACTATTATTACTTGAGAATTACCAGGAAGGGGAGGGGAAAAAAAAGGAAGGTTTCGAGGAAGGATGCTTAGCCAGGATGAGATAACGTGGGGAGCAAAGGAGTGAAAAGGTGAAGAGTTTAATGGTTAAGGGGTGAGAAGAGGCGATCACAGTTTCTCTAACGCCATCAGCACCAGCCTCAGCACGACCATCAGCACCAGCTTCAGCACAATCAGCACCAGCATCAGCACAGTCAGCACCAGCCTCAGCAGGACCATCAGCACCAGCCTTACGACCAACAGCAGAACAGTACTGGCGCTGGTGCATCTCACATTTAACTAACGACAAAACGGACCAAAAAAAAAAAATCCGCTAAGGCCAGTACTGTACTAGTTTTTGGAAACCCAAGTGGCTTATTTCAAAATTTCTCAATATACATGTATATATCCTCACATATCCTAACAAGGATATATCTAAACTACGAACAAGTATGAACCAAGTGTGAAATAACTAATATTATTATTCTTTTTTGAAAACCAATTCTAGCAGTCAATTTATCTAACCATCTGAAGTCTAAGAGGGATTAGCATCTCTAAATTTGGTAACGTTTCGTTACCTGGCACATTTAAAATATAAAATCTAATACAGTATTTAATTTTTCCAACAATTTAGAAGGGCGCATACACTCACACATCATCTTTGTGAAGATTATAAATTCCAACCTAAAGCGTTACACACACACAAATTTTCTGACAGTATTAGATACAGTACCAAAGAGGCCTACTAGCCAGGTTGCAGAAGTGACCATTAAATTCTTTTTACCAGTCCATACGGCAGAGTCATTTTTCACGCCAGTCTTGCCTGTGAGATTAGAGGATCAAGCCTCCGTGTTTCTCCGCGCTAAAAAAAAATAATAAGCGCAGCAACCAGCGGAAATTGAAAAAAAAAGTTCTACGATGAACAGAGAATTGAAGACGAGACACCACGAGTATAACTCTGCAACTGTAGCTACGAAGAGGCAATTAAATAATCACATTCACACACACAAAAACACAGTTTGGTAGACAGCTGGAAAAGAATAGAATGCAGAAGGTTATGTGCGCTGCAAGCGCACGTGAATCTAACCTGTAGACAGGACGCATAAATATGATCCTTCAACATCACCTGAAGCGTATAGTCTTCTCCCTCCGACCCTCGTATCTCACACACCTTGACGTAAACTGAGAAAAAGTGATGACAAAAACCCATCAAAAATACCTTGTAACACACTAGCAAAGCTTTGACAAATCTGTGAGTGTTTCGTGATTTTCTTACTCACGTGGCCCTGTCGACTGCCTGGTTAACCAGGTTATCGCTACTGGCGGATAGCTGGCTCTCTCTCTCTCTCTCACACACATTCCATCACAGCCTGGCTGGTGTGGCACTCAGTGGAGGTGGTGATCCAGTTTCCTCCTGCTTTTCACTGGATTTATTTTACACTTCCTTCCATATCGCTCAACTATTCAGTTATGGCAGTGTGATATTTACAAAAGAACTAACAAAGCGTAAAGAAGCCTAGAAACAAGCAAACCTTGTAACAAGTTAGCAAACCTTTAACAAACCTTGTAAGTAGCAAGGTACTGACAGTCCTTGTAACAAACTAACAAGTGAATTTTTATTTCAAGAAACTAGCAAGGTGTTGGCAAAAACTTTGTGACAAACAAGAAAGATCCGGCAGAAGAAACATGTCGGGTAAACTTTTTTGAAGAGAAATCCTTTCGCGATTTCATTCCTCTGAGAATTTTGTGTATGGTGCGTGCGTATATATACGTACGTACGTACATACGTGCGTGTGTGTGTGTGTGTGTGTGTGTGTGTGTGTGTGTGTGTGTGTGTGTGTGTGTGTGTGTGTGTGTGTGTGTGTGTGTGTGTGTGTGTATTTACCAAGGTGAGACTACTGATCTCCAGCTCTTGCTGTGATGAGTCACCATCTCTTTATATCGTCTTTACTTTTAAAATCATGAATATTTCTAGCTATTGTGTCCTTTATTTAACTACTTTGCTAGAATAACATTATAAAAGTCCATATAAATATATTAACCTTAACTGGGTGTTTAGCATCAGTCCCTGTTCCTAACAGCCTCCACTTCCATGCTAAACTCCCATCTCCCCTATGTCCCCGGATCATTTATGTCCTGATCATATCTCCTTGATTTATACTCTTGCGCAAAAAAAAAACGTAAATTAAGCTTATTCATGCTTTCTCCTCAGTTCAAATATCGCCTTAGTGGCGGCGAGTCTCTCTACTTTCCCAACTTTTTCTTTTCTTCCGTTTTTTTTTTTTTTGTACTTTCACAATATTGTTTCCAACAGCGGAGTAACAACTGACAGTGGACCTTCCTCAACGTCATACTGTTTAACTTGACCAACTGTGAGACTCTGTTCATTATTTGTCTTTGGGTTCATTTCGTAATAAAATTTTAGAACCATTTATCCACATTTCCATTTATTCGCTAAACATGTCTTCTGCATATTGTAACATAATCACACTTGCCCAAGACTGTCGCAAAATCTGGCTACATTACGTTTACTTAACTGGTACAGAGGATATATACTCTGAGGGATGTATTTCTATCAGTATACAAATGCTGAGCGTTTGCGTTAATCCCTATTTTAGGGATTACAATATTTTTGTTTTCTACTGGTGAAAAGGTTACCGTGTAGTCTTGACCCTCGTGTAGTCGACAGACTTTAAACAATAGTAACCAACAAACCTTAACTGGCAACGCGTCCATGACTAAGTCACAGTGGTCTAGCAGCTGTGAGGTGGCGGTAGTGGCGGTAGCAGCGACGGCGGCGGCGGCGACAGTGTCCTCTAAACTCACTACTTGCACTAAATGACCCAGAGGGTTTTAACACACACACACACACACACACACACACACACACACACACACACACACATACACACACACACACACACACACACACACACACACACACACACACACACACACACAACGACATACAAAATACTGAGATGAATTGACAAGGTGGACAAAGACAGGATGTTCCAGAGATTGGACACAGTAACAAGGGGACACAGTTGGAAGTTGAAGACACAGATGAATCACAGGGATGTTAGGAAGTATTTCTTCAGCCACAGAGTAGTCAGTAAGTGGAATAGTTTGGGAAGCGATGTAGTGGAGGCAGGATCCATACATAGCTTTAAGCAGAGGTATGATAAAGCTCACGGTTCAGGGAGAGTGACCTAGTAGCGACCAGTGAAGAGGCGGGGCCAGGGGCTCGGACTCGACCCCTGCAACCTCAACTAGGTGAGTACACCCACACCCAAACACACACACACACACTACGATAATAAGAGAAAAACAAGTAATTTTGACTTCACTGAGACTTGGGTACAAATGCATGTGGCAATGGAAGAACTCACAATAAAACGCGTGATTGTATATGTGAAAAAAAAATAAGTGAAAATAGGAAATAAAACCAAAGAGCTTTCATATGCTTACACACATACCTTCACAGGAATAGGAATAAGAGGCAAAAGAAAAATATTTTATATGTTAAACCCTGAGGTGATACCTCATTCAGAGAAGGTGACAACACCTCACACAAAAGGGGTCCCACATGAAAGCGCTCAGGTATTATTTCCTATTTTTCACTTCTTTTTTTTTTTGGGGGGGGGGGGCATGTCTGAATATAGTGACAACAGCGATATTAAAATGTGACCAAACGTCAACCTATATATAACGAACTAGAAACAAACTCTAACATAAAGCAACAGCTTGAATTTTTTTCAGCTCTGGAAAAACATTTGATATCAAAGATGTGCACAACTTTGCTCTAAAATTTAAATATATTGTACCTTACGACTGCTACTTTACACATCTCAATATTAAAATTTATTTGCATACTGATATTTTCAAAACAGCAAAACCTTAAAAAAGTTATCTATAATCATAAAGTAAGCATTAAAATAATTTTAATAATCATTCAGGTAACACTGTCAATGAGCTCCGTCTGTATGTGCGACTAATGCTGCAAGAGAGTCACGATTTTTTTTCACCCTTTTTTTACGCATTTGCGTTGATTTCTCTGCTTAAAGTGGAAGAAGTGCCCAATAAATTAGTTCCTCTAATGGTGCAAAATCTACAAAAAATGTACTTCCCCTAAAAATTAACCTAACTGACCAATTCATTATTTCTTAGCCAACTCTGCCCATAGTCATCCAGACAGATGCAGGTGCAAGCTCTTCGAAGTGGCAACCATACAAAGCCAGAAGCATGAAACACTGTAGATTAAACCCACCCAGACAGACGGATACAGACAAACAAACACAAACGCACACACACACACATACGCACACGCACACGCGCGCACACACACACACACACACACACACACACACACACACACACACACACACACACACACACACACACATACACATACACACACACGTATGCACATACAACAGGCCTAGTGTCTAATCGACATGTGCCTAGGACCAAATGGTAACTAACACAGATGCAGTGCAATACAATCCTATGGGTCTCTCTCACTTTATCTGGTATCTGTGTATGGGTAGGAGGTAATTACCTCTTTTATTGTTCCTAGCTGGTCTTCCAGCAATATTCATGCTGTGGCAGACGTTTAAAGAATGACATACAATTAATCAAAGAATTATAATACCGGTAAGTTGATGAATAAGGCACATGTCCAACATTTGGGTATATCTGAGAGACGTTTCGCCCACCAGGACGAAATTTAATACAATGTCATGAGAAAGGAGACTTGTACAGCTGAACCAGTCATTCGAATTTATCAAGATCAAGGAACTGAACACCTGAAAAATACCCCTCCGCTTCACCCACTGTCTCCAGTATATTATTCTCTGTACTGGACTGAAAAAGCCACTGATTTCCTCCTCACTGAAGCTACCCAGGTGTTACAA
>NC_091324.1:7378879-7388879 GCF_038502225.1 Cherax quadricarinatus
GAAACAGAAGATGGAGGAACGCTATTACAAGACAGGAAGTTTTAGGACAAGAAAAATAGTAACAGGTAAGTATGCTTATTAAGTGGTACACTTAAGTCATAAAAAGGTACACTTAGTACAGAGTGGTACACTTGGTATAGTGTGGTATACTCAGTATAGTGGCTCACTTGATATAATGGTATATAGTGATACACTTTATATAATGGTACAGTTGGTATAATGGTACACTTAATATAGAGTGGAACACTTGGTATAGAGTGATACACTTAGTACAGAGTGGTACACTTGATACAGAGTGGTACACTTGGTAACGAGTGGTACACTTGGTAACGAGTGGTACACTTGGTAACGAGTGGTACACTTGGTAACGAGTGGTACACTTGGCAACGAGTGGTACACTTGGTAACGAGTGGTACACTTGGTAACGAGTGGTACACTTGGTAACGAGTGGTACACTTGGTAACGAGTGGTACACTTGGTAACGAGTGGTACACTTGGTAACGAGTGGTACACTTGGTAACGAGTGGTACACTTGGTAACGAGTGGTACACTTGGTAACGAGTGGTACACTTGGTAACGAGTGGTACAGTTAGTAACGAGTGGTACACTTTGTATAATGGTACACTTGGTATAATGGTACACTTTGGAACTTTCACGGCGCGCATAACGGAGATAAAACACCTCAATTATTGGGAGCGCTTGAGGTTCCTAAACCTGTATTCCCTGGAACGCAGGAGGGAGAGATACATGATTATATACACCTGGAAAATCCTAGAGGGACTGGTACCGAACTTGCACACGAAAATCACTCATTACGAAAGCAAAAGACTTGGCAGACGATGCACCATCCCCCCAATGAAAAGCAGGGGTGTCACTAGCACGTTAAGAGACCATACAATAAGTGTCAGGGGCCCGAGACTGTTCAACTGCCTCCCAGCACACATAAGGGGGATTACCAACAGACCCCTGGCAGTCTTCAAGCTGGCACTGGACAAGCACCTAAAGTCAGTTCCGGATCAGCCGGGCTGTGGCTCGTATGTTGGTTTGCGTGCAGCCAGCAGCAACAGCCTGGTTGATCAGGCTCTGATCCACCAGGAGGCCTGGTCTCAGACCGGGCCGCGGGGGCGTTGACCCCCGGAACTCTCTCCAGGTAAACACTTTGTATAGTGGTACACTTTGTATAGTGGTATACTTTGTATAGTGGTACACTTGGTATAATGGTACACTTGGTTTAGAGATATTTCAATCATTTTAATCCATCTCATCTCTGTCCTCTACAATCCTATTTTCTCCTCCTCCATTTCATTCCTCCTTCCTACGTTCTTTCCTCATCTTTCTTCCCTCTCCTACCCATAACTATAGTCTTTTCTCATCCACCGTGCCTCCTTTCCTTCACCCCGTGCCTCCTTTCCTTCACCCCGTGCCTCCTTTCCTTCACCCCGTGCCTCCTTTCCTTCACCCCGTGCCTCCTTTCCTTCACCCCGTGCTTCCCATCCTGCACCCCGTGCTTCCCATCCTTCACCCCGTGCCTCCCATCCTTCATCCCGTGCCTCCCATCCTTCACCCCATGCCTCCCATCCTTCACCCCGTGGCTCCCACCCACTCACCCTGTGCCTCCCATCCCCTCACCCTGTACCTCTTATCCTTCACCCTATACCACCTATCCTTCACCCCGAGCCTCCCATCCTTCACCCCGTGCTTCACATCCTTCACCCCGTGCCTCCTATTCTTCACCCCGTGCCTCCTATTCTTCACCCAGTACCACCCATCACTTCACCCAGTGCCTCCTATCTTTTACCACCATGCCTCCCATCCTTCACCTCGTAGCTCCTATCCTTCAGCCCATGCCTCCCATCCTTCACCCCCTGACTCATATCCCTCACGCCATGACTCCTATCCCTCACCCCGTGGCTCCCATCCTTCACCCCGTGCCTCCAATCCTTCACCGTGCCTCGTATCCTTCACCCCGTGCCTCCCATCCTTCACCCGTCCCCCCCCTCCTCACCCTTCCCATCCGTCACGTCTATATCATTCCATAATTACTGTCCCGTGAACGAGTTGCAATCAGAGAGTTTTCATTGATATGCAAATCTGCCGGTGGTGGAGTGGCGTCCAGGCCGTCCAGAACTGCAGCCTCGTAGAGGCCTGGCCTCGCGGGAGCCGGCGTCACCATCCACATCACCACACCAGTACAATCAGCCACATTATCTAATTCGCGATTAACAGGAGGATCGAGCCTGGTCCGCTCCTTATCGCCTTCCACTTATGATTACAGCTTTACCATAGTTTGTTTCACAGTCCTTCAGGCTACTGTACTTCTAGTCATGGAGGCCAAGCTACTGTACTTCTAGTCATGGAGGCCAGGCTACTGTACGTCTAGTCAAGGAGGCCAGGCTACTGTACGTCTAGTCACGGAGGTCAGGCTACTGCACATCTAGTCATGTAAGCCAGGCTACTGTTCTCCTAGTCATGTAATAAATAGTTTAAAAAACCGAGAAGTTGAATATTGAGACATTTCTGATTTGTATTGGACTGATGAAGCCACTGTGTGGCGAAACGTTTCCTCAATAAAGATTCCCATGTGTTGCATAAGTGTCTCAATCTTCAATTTGTCGGTTTTTTAAACCATTTATCACATCTGTCAGACACTGCAGCATCATGGGATCTTGATACATAGACTTCTTCAACCTTGTCCAACCTTGGGACGAAGACCTACTTCAACTAGTGGATGGTACCACTATGACCCCGCCTCCCCCTGCTTCGCCTCACCTCACTACAGTATATAAGCCACGCCTACGGCCCAATGCTGTACTTTCTACAAGATTGATGGACTGAACACATCGACTCCAGGCTGAGAGACTGATTACCTCAAATTCCTCCTCTCCTTACAACCTTCTGATTTGTACTGGACTGATGACGCCACTGTGTGGCGAAACGTTTCCTCAATAAAAGAATCCCATATGTTGCATAAGTGTCTCAATCTTCAACTTCTAGTCATGGAGGCCAGGCTACTGTACTTCTAGTCATGGCGGCCAGGCTAGTGTACTTCTAGTCATGGAGGCCAGGCTACTGTGCTTCTAGTCATGGAGGCCAGGCTACTGTACTTCTAGTCATGGAGGCCAGGCTATTGTACTTCTAGTCATGGAGGCCAGGCTACTGTACTTCTAGTCATGGAGGCCAGGCTACTGTACTTCCTCGTCCTCTCCTCAAGCTCCCTCAAAAATCGACTAAAATAATAACGTTATAACCCCTCCCTCAATATTATAAAGCTCTTCCTCTTTCAATATTATAACGCCATTCTGTCAACATTAAAACGCCATACCACATCTAAATTCAGAGCACCACAAAGCGCCATTGCAGAGTGATCTCTCTCTCCATTTCTGGGGGAAAACCTGTCATGAAAGCGCTGACTGTGATGGAAATAAGAATGAATAATATAGCTAATGATATCTCTAATGACGATGATAATTAAGCCTGGTCCCGCAGATTAGCATTCGACTGCCATCAAGCCATACTGCGTCATTTCCATACAAAATACTCAATACAGATGACAGTAAAAACAGTATACAGCCAGTACAAATCTAAATCCATTTTAAAATTCCGTCTTGCAGCACCGAATTCCTACATCTAATGTATGATTCCTATATTCACTGCATGATTCTCGTATTCACTGCATGATCCCCAAAGCATCAATAAGATACCGGTGTAGCTTCAAGAAGTTACCAGTATAGCTTCAAGAAGTTACCAGCGTAGCTTCAAGAAGTTACCAGTGTAGCTTCAAGAAGTTACCAGTGTAGCTTCAAGAAGTTACCAGTGTAGCTTCAAGAAGTTACCAGTGTAGCTTCAAGAAGTTACCAGCGTAGCTTCAAGAAGGTACTAATGTAGCTTCAGGAAGCTACGAAGCAATATTTATACCTCATACACTGCAAGTTGCAGTAGACGCTACACTATCTGATACACTTCATGACGATGAAGCTCACACGAATACGATGACAATATATCTATCAGGAAACGACTTGCAGCATACATTTCAAATCACTTGTTCTCTCTAGGTTGAAATACTGCTGTACACTAACTGCACCCTTCATGGCAGGCGAAACTGCTGACCTGGAAAGTGTACAAATTACTTTCACGGCACACACAAATATGATAAGGCACCTATAAATTACTGGGAACGGTTGAAGGCCGTTGATTTGTATTCCCCGGAATGCAGGCGAGAGAGATACATGATAATATACACTTGGAAAATCCTAGAGGGATTAGTACCAAACTTGCACACGAAAATCACTCCCTATGAAAGCAAAAGACTCGGCAGGAGATGCAACATTCCCCCCGATGAAAAGCAGGGGCGCCACGAGTACAGTGAGAGACAAGACAATAAGTGCCCGGGGCCCAAGACTGTTCAACTGCCTCCCAGCATACATAAGGGGGATTACCAATAAACCCCTGGCTGTCTTCAAAAAAGCACTGGATGACTCGAGTATGGAACACATTCGTACAGCATAATGATGTCAACGAGATAAAGTCAGTTGATCAAATGAAAATGCTGGCCCACAGATGGCTCCAACTTCATCCTGTTCCCTACTTGTATGTCTCATAACAAAAATGCTTTCAAATGAGCTGATGTAGGTAACAGCTCTTAGGTTGCCAATAAAGTCAGGAATCCTTAACCTGTAAATAGCTTGTCAATAAAGCTAGGGATCCTTAAACCTTGTCAAACCCTGTTTAAAAAAAAAAAGTGCCCAAAGTCAGTACCTGACCAACTGGGCTGTGGTTCGTACGTCAGTTTGCGTGCGGCCAACACTAACAGCCTGGTTGATCAGACCTTGATCTATCACGAAACCTGGTCTCGGACCGAGCCGCGGGAGCAATGACCCCCGAAACCCTCTCCAGGTATCCGTGGTGCATGATGACTGCAGGAAGATATGATCTGATACTAGATTAGCATACAACTGACGGGCGAGAGATGTGTGTTCATATACTGGGGTGGGATGATGTATGGTGGGGCTGGATATGATGGGCAGGGATTTCGTGTGGTGTGTTGAATTGGGAAGAGAATTAGAAATGGGGGTGGGGTGGGACAAGGTAAGTGGGATGGCACTCACTGAGGTGTCTTTGCGGGGGTCGAGTTTCAGCTCCTGGCTCCTCCTGATCTTCATCATTATTCTTTGTACAGGACTGATGAAGCCACTGTGTGGCGAAACGTTTCCTCAATAAAGATACCGAAGCCTTGCACATATGTCTAATTTATCAACTTGTCAGTTCCCCGAACCATTTATCTACATTCCTGGCTCCACCTATTCAATTACAACCGCCAGTATTATTGATTCTTGACTCCTTGGGAACTATTCTACCTTCCCTTGAAACTATATAGAGTTTTTGCCTTTGGCACTTCCCACTCTAGCTTATCCCAATTATTTACTATTCTGATAGTAAAGAAGTATTTCTTAACATCCTCGTCTTCTTATATTTCGTATACGTCCCCTCTCCCATGTGCCTCACATTTAAGACAATCTGTCCCAAGCCGCCCTGTCAAATTTTATAACAATCAACTACACCGTCATCATCTCTTCCCTAGTGACTCTCTGTTCTAAGGTTGTTAGGTTTAAATTAGTCTCCCCTCATAGCTCAGAACCTTCAGCTCAGAATACTCAAACCTGTGGACCTTCTTGAGATTCTTAACATGCTTAACTAGGTGTGCGCTTCTTGCTTGTGTTGAGGGGAATATATATGAACATATACACAGGTGAAGAGAGGTAGGGAGGTAGGTAGGTGTACTCACCTAGTTGAGGTTGCAGGGGTCGAGTCCAAGCTCCTCTGTGTGTGTGTGTGTGTGTGTGTGTGTGTGTGTGTGTGTGTGTGTGTGTGTGTGTGTATACTCACCTAGTTGTGGTTGCACAGGTCGATTCACAGCTCCTGGCCCCGCCTCTTCACCGGTAGCTACTCGGTCACTCTTCCCGCTCAATGAGCTTTATCATACCTCTTCTTAAAGCTATGTATGGATCCTGCCTCCACTACATCACTTCCCAGACTATTCCACTTCCTGAAAACTCTCTGACTGAAGAAATACTTCCTAACATCCCTGTGATTCATCTGAGTCTTCAACTTTCAACTGTGACCCTTTGTTGCTGTGTCCCATCTCTGGAACATCCTCTGTTCACCTTGTCGATTCCTCTCAGCATTTTATGTCGTTATCATATCCCCCCTCCTATCTTTCCTGTCTTCCAGTGTCGTCAGGTCGATTTCCATTAACCTATCCTCGTAGGACATACCACTTAGCTCTGGGACTAGTCTTGTTGCAAACCTTTGCACTTTCTCTAGTTTCGTTACATGCTTGGCTAGGTGTGGGTTCCAATCTGCCGCTGTATACTCCAATATGGGCCTAACGTACACAGTGTACAGGTTCCTGAATGATTCCTTATTAAGATGTCGGAATGCTGTTCTTAGGTTTGCCAGGCGCCCGTATGCTGCAGGATTTATTTGGTTGATGTGCGCCTCAGGAGATGTGCCCAGTGTTATACTCACCCCAAGATCCTTTTCCTTGAGTGTCGTTTGTAGTCTCTGGCCCCCCTAGACTGTACTCCGTCTGTGGTCTTCTTTGCCCTTTCCCAATCTTCATGACTTTGCACTTGGTGGGGTTGAACTCCAGGAACCAGTTGCTGGACCAGGCCTGCAGTCTGTCCAGATCCCTTTGTAGTTCTGCCTGGTCCTCGTCCGATTGAATTCTTCTCATCAACTTCACATCTTCACATCAACTTCACCTCTCGCGTGCCCTAAGTACACTATGGAGGAGGAGCTTGGACATGGGTGAAATTCCACAGTCACTTAAAACAACGGATATAGCCCCACTCCATAAAGGTGGCAGCAAAGCATTAGCTAAGAACTATAGACCAATAGCTCTGACGTCCCACATCATAAAAATCTTTGAAAGAGTGCTAAGAAGCAGGATTGCAAATCACCTGGATTCCAAAAATCTGCACAATCCAGTGCAACATGGGTTCAGGGCAGGTCGCTCCTGCCTCTCACAACTACTGGATCACTATGACATGGCCTTGGATGCACTGGAAGAAAATCAGAATGCAGATGTAATATACACAGACTTTGCAAAAGCATTTGACAAATGCGATCATGGCGTAATAGCCCATAAAATACGTGCTAAAGGAATAACTGGGAAAGTGGGGAGATGGATCTTCAACTTCCTAACAAATCGAACACAAAGAGTAGTGGTCAACAGAGTTAAATCGGAGGCTGCCATAGTGAAGAGCTCTGTTCCACAAGG
This sequence comes from Cherax quadricarinatus, assembly GCF_038502225.1. Taxonomy (NCBI): domain Eukaryota; kingdom Metazoa; phylum Arthropoda; class Malacostraca; order Decapoda; family Parastacidae; genus Cherax; species Cherax quadricarinatus. Next base: position 7,386,159 of record NC_091324.1, read on the forward strand.
CACAGTACTCGCCCCCATCTTATTCCTTATCCTCATATCAGACATAGACAGATATACACCACAGCACCGTATCATCCTTTGCGGATGATACTAGGATCTGCATGAGGCTGTCATCTGCTGAGGACGCGGTTAACCTCCAAGAAGATATAAACAAAGTTTTCCAGTGGGCAACGGTAAACAATATGATGTTCAATGAGGACAAATTCCAACTACTCCGTTATGGAAAACTGGAGGAGATAATAACTAGAACAGAGTATACTACTGACTCCGGCCATACAATAGAGCGGAAAAATAATGTAAGGGACCTGGGAGTAGTAATGTCTGAAGATCTCACTTTCAAGGATCACAACAGTGCCACGATCGCACGTGCAAAGAAAATGATAGGATGGATAATGAGAACTTTCAAAACGAGAGATGCCAAGCCCATGATGATCCTTTTCAAATCACTTGTTCTCTCTAGGCTGGAATACTGCTGTACATTAACATCTCCATTCAAAGCAGGTGAAATCGCAGATCTAGAGAGTGTACAGAGATCCTTTACTGCACGTATAAGTTCTGTCAAGCACCTTAACTACTGGGAACGCTTGGAAGCACTTGACTTGTACTCGTTGGAACGCAGGAGGGAGAGATATATCATAATCTACACTTGGAAAATCTTGGAAGGAATGGTCCCAAATCTGCACAGAAATCACTCCCTACGAAAGTAAAAGACTGGGCAGGCGATGCAAAATGCCCCCAATAAAAAGTAGGGGCGCCATTGGTACACTAAGGGAAAACACCATAAGTGTCCGGGGCCCAAAACTGTTCAACAGCCTCCCATCAAGCATTAGGGGAATTGCCAATAAACCCCTGGCTGCCTTCAAGAGAGAGCTGGACAGATACCTAAAGTCAGTGCCGGATCAGCCGGGCTGTGGCTCGTACGTTGGACTGCGTGCGGCCAGCAGTAACAGCCTAGTTGATCAGGCCCTGATCCATCGGGAGGCCTGGTCATGGACCGGGCCGCGGGGGCGTTGATCCCCGGAATAACCTCCAGGTAACATCATCTGCAAACAGGGACACTTTGGAGTCTATTCCTTCCGTCATGTCGTTCACAAATAACAGAAACAGCACTGATCCTAGGACTGATCCCTGTGGCACCCCGCTCGTTACAGGCGCCCACTCTGACACCTAGCCACGCACCATGACTCGCTGTTGTCTTCCTGACAGGTATTTCCTAATCCATTTAGTGCCTCCCTTGTTATCCCTGCCTGGTCTTCCAGCTTTTGCACTAATCTCTTGTGTGGAGCTATGTCAAACGCCTTCTTACAGTCCACGAAAATGTATTCTACCCACCCCTCTCTCTCGTCTTACTGCCGTCACCCTGCCCCAGAACTCCAGTAGGTTTGTGATGCAGGATTTTCCGTCCCTGAAACCGTGCTGGCTGTCGTTGATAAACTCATTTCTTTCTAGGTGCTTCATCACTCTTCTGATAATCTTCTCCATGACCTTGCGTACTATATGTGTCAGTGACACTGGTCTGTAGTTTAATACTTCGTGTCTGTCTCCTTTTTAAAAAAATTGGGACTAAATGTGCTGTCTTCCATACTTCAGGTAGTCGCTCTGTTCTGAAAGATGTGTTGAAGATTGTTGTTAGTGGTACGCATAGTGCCTCTGCTCCCTCTCATCGCCTTTGAGGTATCTAGCTCACTTAGCAGCCTCTTCACTTCTTCCTCGGTTGTATGTATTGTGTCCAACACTTGATGGTGTACCCCACCTCTCCGTCCTTCTGGGGGCCCTTCTGTCTCCTCTGTGAACACTTCTTTGAATCTCATGTTGAACTCCTCACATACTTTGCGGTCATTTCTTGTGACCTCCCCTCCTTCCTTCCTCAGCCCGATTACCTGGTCTTTGACTGTTGTTTTCCTCCTAATGGGTCAGATTTGGCTTTTGCTACTATGTCATTCTCGTATTGTCTTGAGGCCTACCGTCATGCCTGTGCCTATTCATTTCTGGCTCTATGACTGATCTCCTTATTCTCCTGAGTCCTTTACCTTCTATACTTCTTCCATTCTCTAGCACACTTGGTTTTGTCCTCCCTGCGCCTTTGGATGAACCAAGAGCTCATCCTGGCTTTTTCGTTATTATTCCTTTTACCCTTGGGTACAAACCACTCCTCAGCTTCCTTGCATATTGTTGTCACATATTCCATCATCTTGTTTACTGACTTCCCTGCCAGTTCTCTGTCCCACTGAACCCCGTGCACGAAATTCTTCATGCCAGCGTAGTCCCCTTTCGTGTAGTTTGGCTTCATTCGTCCGGCCCTTCCTGCTTCCCTCTCCACTTGTAACTCGACTATGTATTCGGTGTCGGTTCCCTGAACCATTGATCTACAAGCTCAGAACCACATGATCACTTGCCCCAAGGGGTCTTTCGTATGTGATGTCCTCAATATCTGCACTACTCAAGGTGAATACTAGGTCCAGTCTCGCTGGTTCATCCTCTCTCTCTCTCCGGTACTGTCCCTTACGTGTTGGTACATGATGTTTTCCAGTACCACCTCCATCTTAGCCCTCCACGTTTCTTGGCCCTCATGTGGCTCCAAGTTCTCAAAATCGATTTCCTTGTGGTTGAAGTCGCCCCCATGATCAACAGCTTTGTCCTGCTCGCATGAGCCCTTCTGGCCACTTCGGCCAATGTGTCAACCATCGCTCTATTACTCTCATCATACTCTTGCCTTGGCCT